>NC_077233.1:271747905-272097280 GCF_027887165.1 Monodelphis domestica | reverse complement strand
GCCCCGTCATTTCTTTCCTAACTTCTTCTGATATTCCTTTGAGACAAACTAGCAGTCTGGAATCTCTGCTGCAAATTCTCAAATTAACAGATATTACTTTCAAGCCTCTTAACAAGGTAAAATGCTCCTATTTTAAACTTTTCCTACTTCAACTCAATTTGGGGAATCAAACGCTTTCTAGGGTCTCCACCTAAAAGGGACTTGGCTCAGGGTAAATAAAATGGCCAGTTTGTGTCAGCTGCAGAAATATTTCTTAAAGTCAATGAAAATGATGAGAAACAATACTTATCAGATTCAGTTTCTTGGGGGCTCCTTCGAACTTCTCATAGGTGTCCTCTTCAAGAATCCTTCAGATTCTAGGCCGGAGGAAAATCTTGTCCAGACTTTTTGTTTCTTATCAGTATTCACTGGTCTTTTAAAACAAAAACTCATCATTGTAATGGGTGCTCTCTGGAAATTTGCCTTAACCATCAGGCCATAGTTCCCCTTTGGGCTAAGGCTAAAGCCACTCCTAGAGAGGAAATTCATTTGTCAGTTTAAAACACTCAGGGTTTTCTTTCCATTTAAAGCAATGCCTTTTCCCAACAATATCTTGTCATTTTACAATAGTGCAATAACCAAAAATGAACTTTCTTTACTCCAGAACTCACAAACACACACGTTAATCAGAAAGGCCTTGCTCTTTGGAAACAAATAACAGCTTGACAAAAATGTGAAATTATAGCACGCAAATGACAAAGTTAACACCTACAATAAAATGCATCTCATTACCAAGATTAAAAATGAACTGCACTTGATATACAATATTTCATACATTCATCATGCCAAAACTGAAAGCAAAGATTAGGCTTTAAAGCTATGAATTTCTGGACCTCCTTTTGCCTCCTGCTGGATGTTCACACATCCAGATCGCCAGCTCCTATCTAGCTTCTTTAATTTTGGGGAGGAATTAATTGTTAACACAACTTTCAGACATTATTTGCCAACATTTATTTATTTATTTTTTTAAACCCTTACCTTCTGTCTTGGAGTCAATACTGTGTATTGGCTCCAAGGCAGAAGAGTGGTAAGGGCTAGGCAATGGGGGTCAAGTGACTTGCCCAGGGTCACACAGCTGGGAAGTGTCTGAGGCCAGATTTGAACCCAGGACCTCCAGTCTCTAGGACTGGTTCTCAATCCACTGAGCTACCCAGCTGCCCCCTATTTGCCAACATTTATATTGCCTGCATTTAGAAGAAATACATTAGCTATACACCATAAGCAAAACCTCACAGAACATTGAGATGAAACCCATAACATAAGTTCTTAAGCTTCTATGAGAAGCTCTTTCACCAAAAATTTACAACCATTTAAACCTTAAACTGGCATTTCAATTCCTGAAGAAACTTTCTCTATTTTAATCAACTTAAAGCAGTTACCCAGAACTTCAATTGAACACTCAGGCTCTCACACTCCAACTCAGCTTCCCATTCAAAGCTTTCAGTCAACCATTCACACCTCTAAACTGCACTTTCCTTGCACTTATGTCTAGCATAGACTCTGCTTCACTCACATACTTAGGCACCACCACCCCCCCAACCCCCCACAATTTAGTCAAGCTCTAAGTTTGTAGTCAGGGTGAAGTAGACCCCATTTTGTTCAATTTGCCTTGGGGCCAGATTCTACCACCACCTGCCATCTCATCTGAACCTTTGCCTGCATCAAGCCCAAACTTTGAAAACTTAACTTGTGGCTATCATTAGGTGGTTCCTTGGGCTGCTGGCTGTACCCTCCCCCCCCCCCCCCCCCCCCCAGACATGCTGTTCCCTATTCCAGCAGCTCCTGGGTACTCTGCGGCTCTCTATGCAATCTACAGACCACCTCTTAATTAAATTATTCAATTCAATTACTTAATTAATTAATGAGTGGTCTTTAATTAAAGAGTGAGTCAATCCCAAATACACTAGATGAGTCTTTTCTCCGAGAGCCACTTACCTAGACCCTCTGCTAACTGGACTCCTGACTCAACCCCAAACAGGCTGTGTGGGTACCTCACGTCTTGGAGTCCTCATTAATAGGGCAGCTCAGGCAGCCGGGACTTGGGAATCTCAGTGGGACCTCCATTTTGTTGACTTGGAAAAACACAGAACTATTAAATAGTCAGAAAAATCACTCTTTAATAAAAGAAAGGGGTTCAGTGTGATAGTAGGCCTCTACACAGAGTTGTGCACTAATAACTACACAGAGTCCTAGGATTGAACTCTGGATGCTCTGGTCACTGACCCCTGGGAAAGCCAACCACACTAGATTGACAACTCCGAGGAGCCATTAAAGTTGGGGAGCTTAAATACTTTTCTAGGTGAAACATGGGGGCTGAGGATGAGAGGGACAGTTGATTGACTTTACAATGGTAATAAAGGAAAATGAGGAGTTCCAGACAGGAATAACAGTGAGGGGCTGATGCTTTACAATGGACACAAAAGGGAAAGACCCAGCCAAGGTCTTGGGAAAGGACTTTGACCTAAGGGGAGAAACCCTTGGGACAAAAGAGATGCTTAACATCTGATGAGATTAGCTATTCCCACCCAAACTACCTTTAAGGTCTATTGTTAGTCTGACAAGCAGTGAAGGACTTTCCCTCAAGGAGGAACTCTCAAGTGACAAGGTCAAACCTGAGGCTTTCACCTTTAAGCTAAGTAAACTGGGGATCATTAAATCTTTCTAGGCTACAAGTTTGGGGGCTTCTAGATTCCACATTGACAAGCTTCACAGACATTTTGAACATGAGGACAAGAGTAATAAGATTTAATTTTATGAGGAAATATGTAAAATTTTGTATTTTGTATTTGTATTCAAACAATTTGTATTCAATTTGTATTCAAACAACCAACTTTATAAGTATAAGACAGGGAAGATCTTCCCAGGCACATATATTGTCTGTAAAAGATCTGTAGACTTTTGTCAACTACAAAGTCAACATGATAAACAGCATAAAGAAGTTACAGTGTGTTACAGACAAAAGAGTGGTTGTCATAAACTGTGACCCCGAAAATATGGTTTCAAGACTTTGAATTGCCAAAACTGTAAAAATAATTTTAGCATCTTGATTTTATATCAAAAATAAGTGGTCGCCATGGGAAGATTTCCCAAATATGAAATACCCAAGTCAGCTGGGTTTTATGGAGATTTTAATTAATACAAATGAAGGAATTAAGGAAAAGGAAAAAGACCGAGTAAGAGGAAATAATAGGAAGACCAGGGCCTAGGCCAATGGCTTAGGCCTTTCTTTTTAATAAAGAAACTAAGTCAGTCTTTAATCACTCACCACAAGATTTTGTCTCAGGCAAAACTCAAGTGTTCAGAGAGACCCTCCAGTTCAGTTCCTGAGCTCAACTAAGTCCAGAGGCCTCTGACCTCCTTTTAAAGAGAATTTTCTACTATGTCACCTCCCCTAAATTTTCACATCTACCAATCACAGTAGATGTTTTCTAAAGGACTGACTATTCTTAATTCACATCTTGTTATCACTTTCTCTGGGTAGACTAAAACTTCTGAAGTGGAGTACAGAGTTTGGAATACCAATGGTATTTAACTCCCAGGGCTGTTGTGAGGTTCACCAGCAACTATCTGAGGATTAATTTATTTAACATTTTGTAAACCCAAATGTTAAATAAATGTCAACTATAAGGATTGTAATAGTACTGTGCCAGGCTCAGGTTTTATCTGGAGTCTTGAAGTAGATGATAGGGCTAGAAATGGTGTGTTTCCATAAAATGAGTATGTAAATGTGGGTTAATATATGTTCTCATAGAAGCCAGAGAAGAATAAGGAGGAGCAAACCAGAAAGTTGTATAATGTACCCAGGGAGAAAGAAATGATCCACAACCAGCAGTCAGAAGTGTTGATGAAAGTGAATTTCTGGGAGAGCATACATGATTTCATTTTGTTCTTGCTGAATATCACCCCTACATAAACAGGCAGCAGCAGATGGTTTCTTTTCTTTTTTTTTCTTACCTCTTCTAATTGGTACAGAAAGACTTAATTGGTAAAGAAGGAAGATTTCATGATTTCTGGAATATCTCTTTCTCTTACCTGACAGGTAGTTCTCCTTTTTGAAAATGGGTTATACCAACAAAGACACATATCTTCTCTATCTCCTGGGGCTGATATAGTTTCCTTAACAACTATTCTTTTCTTTGTATGACCAACTGCATTTTAATGAACAGTCATACTTTTTCTTTGTTCCATATAATGTATAAATACTTCTTGCTGAATTGTGAATTATGAATTCCCTTATCAAGCGCAGGTTGCTATGCCACAAGCTTTGAGATAAAGCTTGTCTTCTGGTATATTGATCTTAGTGTAATGATAAGAAAATTAAGTGACAGTGTCAAATGCTGCCAAGAGTTTAAAAGATCTGAGTTCTGAAAATAAATGAGGAAAAATTATGGAGGAAAATAATTTTTAAATGAGGAAAACAAATAATGAAGAGAACAATTTCATAGAATTATGGACATTGAAGCCAAATGGAAAGAAATTAAAGAATGATTGTGTATCAAGCCGGTGGAAGAAGTGGGTGAAGACTATTTCTACTGTATACATTTGGCAGTGAAGGATTAGGGAGGTTTGATAAGAGCTCCAGAAGGAGTGAGGAAAATAAATTCTTTTCTTTCTTCCCCTCCTGGAAAGAGAGAGATTGAAGATACATGAAAGATATTGAGGATGATTGGGAAAATAAGTGTCAGCCTGGACCTGGGAATGGTTGGGTCCAAGAATACAGAGGGAATAGTTAAAATGGTTAGGCTAGGCAAGTAGGAGGGAAACTTCAACCCTTGGAACTTTAAGAATGAAAACATTAAAAACTTTAGGGGGAGTAAAAAGGAGGGAGAGATTATTGAAGGAGCTCAGCATTCTTTTTGGCACATAGTTGTTATCTGATAAAAGCTTGTCCTGTGGTTTTAGTAAAAAAAAAAATATATATATATATATATATATATATATATATATATATATATTTCCTTGAAATAATATTGGTAAAGTCAAGGACTTAAGAGATTTGGAATAGCCATTGTGGCAGATTTGATTCAATAACAGAAAAATAAAAGGATTGACATGTCATGGTACTAGACTCAGTTGAGGTCAGGTTGGTACAAAGCTGTAGTAATCCTAGTCAGACTCGGTTTTGTGATTTCTTCCAGGACCAGTTTTCACTGTTTAGGAATAGGAGCAGACAGACCCCCAGATTGTGGTACCCTGAGGCGAAAGAAAGAGAAGGAAAACAAGTGAGGTGACATTTTCTCCAGGATGGAGCTGTGAATGCAAATGGATTGCAGGCATTTACTGTAAATTGCCAGATTGCTCAATTGTTACCTTGGAAGGCACAAAGAAGGAATTCAGGGACCTAGAAAGGCCCTTATCAGACCTAACAGTTACTACAATGTGTTATATAACATTCTTGCACCAGTAAAATGCAGACCACAGACCACTTTTTTCCTCCTCGTAGAGATTACATTTTATGAATATTAAAAAACCAAAACACTCATTAAAGCCACTGAAGGATCATGAAAGGCAGCAGTCAGGAGTCGACCCCCCCATTCTTCTCTAAAGAATTGCCAGATACTGGACTGTACTAGAGGGATGAACCCGGCTGAGCCCCACCTGACTGCGACCACGCTTCTCTAATTTTACTGCCAACAAGCCCCGCCCCTAGAGTCAACTCCCCTCTTCCCGGCTGGCTGGTTAGATGGTCTGGGGTGGGGCGGAAAGTTCGCGTGACGAGACAGGAGAAGGCATGCAATTGGCCGTGACGGAGGGTCTGGGCGTGACCAGCCCCATTGATTGGTCGATGGGCGGGGCCTCACGAGCAGGGACATCTACGGCGGCTGGTGGGGATACGGGGGCGGCTGGCTGGGGTGGGGGGGGGTGTGTGGGCAGTGGGGCTGGGGACCGCGGAGGGCTGAGGGCTATCGCGGCGGCGGTGGCGGCTGCGGGATGGAGTTGAGCTCCCGGCTCCGTTAAAGACTGGCATCGGCTGCGGCGGCAGTCGAGGGAAGGAGGGAGCGGACCATGAAGGGGGTTCTGGGCAGTCCGGTGGCCGCCGCCGCAGCCGCCACCTCCGTGATGCAGGAGAGTTTCGGCTGCGCGGTTGCCAACCGCTTCCACCAGCTGCTGGACGACGAGTCTGACCCGTTCGACATCCTGCGCGAGGCCGAGCGGCAGCGGCAGCGGCAGCAGCAGCAGCAGCGCAAGAAGCGCGACGAGGCGGCGGGAGCTGCGGGAGGCGGTGGCGGGGGCGGTGGCGGCGGCGGTGGGGGCGGGGGCCGGAGACCCGCCTCGGCCGGGGCTGCGGGCCATAGACTGGGCAGCGGCGGCGGCAGCATCGGCGGCGGCGGTGGCGGCGGCGGTGGCGGCAGCGGAGGCGGTGGCGGTGGCAGCGGGGGTGGCGGCGGCCGGAGGGAGTCCCAGAAAGACCGCAAGATCTTCTCCTCCCCCTTCTCCCAGCCCGACAGCTTCGGGGGAGGCCCGCAGCCGCCCGGTACGCCCACACCCCCTCCCTCCTGGGTTAGCTGCGGCAGTTTTTTACGATTTTTTTTTTAACAGAAATCTTTTTCTTCCTCCCTCTTCCCTCCCTGCCCCCTCCCCAGCTGAAAGAGAAAAACAAAAACAAAAGCCTTATAATAGATATGCATAGCCAAGCAAAAACCTGTAGTGGCCATGTCAAAAAATGTACGTCTCATTCTGCACCCTGAGCCCATTACCATCTTGGTCCTCTGGAATGATGGTTGCCATTGTGTTGATCAGAGTTCTTAACTCTTTCAAAGTTGTTTGTCTTTACAGTGTTGCTGTTACTTTCTACGTTCTGGTTCTGCTCACTTCTCTGTGCATCAGTTCTTACCAATCTTCGCAGGTTTCTCTGAAACCGTCTGTATCCCTTTTGTCGTTTTTCCAGCACAATAATATTCCATTACATCCATTTAATAATTATATTATTTGTGCTGCCATTTCCCCTTTTGATGGACACCCCGTGTTTCTTTTTCACCCCGCCCCTACCCCAGTAAGAGCCCAACAGAAATACTGCTTTTGCAGTGGAAATACTAAAGAAAAGTGATGATAGGAGGAAACTGAGAGAAATGGGGGAGGGAAGGCATTTGGGGTCTTTTTCCTCATTCAGTTTTCTCTTTCATCCCTCTGACAAGCTGGGGAAAAGCCAGAGGGTTGGAAGGGTAACAGGGTGAGATATGGAGGTAAGGGACAAAATGTGCCTGGAACAAAACAATCACCCTACCGCCTATCTGCCAAGGACATGTTGGAGGAGGAAAAATTGTACTTTTCATTTTTTTGGTTTAAATGTGGGGGAGGAAATAGATAATCTTTTCAGTGGGAGGCAAATAGAGAAAAATAACCCTGAAGGTGAAGATGCAGGGAGGGGTGAAGGGAGGGAGGGAGGGAGAGAGAGAAGGAAAGAGACACAACATTTAGGATCTGTGGGCAGAAGAGAGCCAAGATTCTTTGGAGCAAGGGGATAACGATGATGCCCATAGGTATGTAGTAATGGAATGATATGGATGAAACTAAGAATATATATATTAAAACATTAAAAGCATCCTAGATTTTGGTAGGTGACTATCTGGGATAGAACTTGTGCCTGGCTAACTTGGCTAGAGGAACAGTGCTAAGTGGGCATTAAAAAATTTGGTATCTTAAATAATCTTATACAGGTTTTCTATAATCATTTAGTATTAGATAAATTTGACTTAAAGTAAATGATAGCATTTTTGGTTTTGGATTTTGCATTTGATATTGTCATAATCTGTGGATATATCAGAATTTTGTAATGGAGGAATTAGTTGGTGGTAAAAGGGATAGAGGATTTTGAGGTTTACAGGAATGAGGATCTTCCCCCTCAAAGCAGGGTCCAGGAATTTGCAGTTGATGTATATATTAGAAATAATTCTAATGTTCACAGAGATGCCTCATTTCTTTGTAGCAAGTAGAAATTTGGGACTCCACGTTGTTGGGTTAATATTTCTAAAAAGTAAAATGTATTAAAATGTATTTCATTATTTTTCTTTGCCATCTGATAATTTGTACTGATTGATGACCTACATCTCTACAAAACAACAAACCACTTTTGTTTCTGCACAGTCTTTTGGGCAATGGCTATATCTTTTGCATAAAATTACTCTATTTCTGTCTGTGTAAAATTAGAGTATATTAATGTGGCTATCTTCTCAATGTGAAAGAAAGTAAAGTGGAGGAGATTTTTAAATTTATCTATTTGCAGGCATGATATGTCCCTACTTCAATTCGGAAAGTAATAATCAGGAGCATTGAGTCATTTGGCTTTGAGAATTTGTCTGGAGGCATTAGATAATAATGAATTATTTTTACCTATGAAATGTAATCTAGAGTTATCACTTTACTATTAGTAATGATATTTTACAAGAACTGTCTAAACCTGTCACTTACCTGTTTTTAGCATGCTAATCAGGGCTAACATTTGAAAGAACTATATCTTGTGGTTCTTTTATATTTGTAATTTTTGAGGTCATTATTGAGTGATTAAATAGAATTTTGCTAGTGTAGATTTTTTTTCTTGATGAAAAATAATTTGTTAACTTGGAGAAGGTTAGTCCTTTCCCTTTTATATGTTATTCCAACAAATGAACAAATGAAGATTTGGGTTCTTGGTCCCCTGGTGTTAGTATGAAACTTTAGTGGTATCTACTAATATGGTTAAAATTATCTTAAGTTCCTAAATTGGATTTTTAAAATATAACTTTAAAAGCATTAGTACTATTTCCTCTTTTAGAAATTTTATTACTCTGCTATTTTAAAATTAATATAAGATCCATTTTAAAGAGTTTTGGTTGGCTTTGATAGTCCAAAGGTTTTGTGTTCCTTTAGGAATATCTTGGGTTTCAGGAGCAAATCAAATCAGTTGTTTCTTTTTATGAAATTACTGTGTTAAACTTTTGTGGATTAGGTGAAATATTAATAAAGAATCAAGTGTTGGGCTTTATCTCTGAATTTTCACTCAAGTAGAACATCATTTATATTGAAAACTTAATGTGGAGAAGAAATCGTAGTTCAAAAGATTTGAATGATTTAATAGATCATTTATTAATCAGAATGCCTTATAAATTATAGAATTTTCCATTGAAAATGCCTGTTCCTTTTGCTTAAGTTGTTGATCATGTATTGAGCTAGTAAATGTTGGCCCATTTAATTGACTTGGTTTCTTGAGTCTATCAAAGTTCTTGTTTTTGATCTTAAATTCTCTTGATCATAGTCACTATATTCCCTGATAAGGTTCTTAAATTAAAAACTTTTTTTTTGCTAGATAATTTGTTGTAGATACCATTTATTTTGTCCCTCTTATATGAATTTGTTTGTCTTATTCTTTGATCAGTGATCAAATTGCATGGACCAGTCCTTTATTGAAAAGGGCTATGAAATGCAAGGTTTGCATTGTGCACCCATAGTTGCTGATCCAGCATAGAGAAAGGAAGTAGGTTCTTCCACAGTCAACTCAATACTATATTACCAAAATTGGAAACACTGATAGTATACATGTTTTAGAATCTTGAAAGTGGGGAAAAAATCATTGTAATTCATAATACTTCAGTTCATAAAAGGCAGGCACTTAAAGAATGGACAAGATTTTTGGCAAAGAGACCTCAATAAAAAATGTAAAACTATGTTTAAAATTTTAAATTATTTTAATTCTAACTTGATACCATTTAAAGTATATTGGAGTGGGAGAAGAGTGTTGGCCAAATTTTTGTAAAAAATTATCTAGCTGAGTAGTATTTTTTTTAAATTGTAGTTAATTACTCAACATCTATATTTAATTTTTAAAGTGAATTGACTTTGAGTTCATGTTAAGAAAAACTCAAATTATATAATGTAGAATACATTTAAACTTTTATGTTCTTACTATATGTGCTCATGACTCTTTGTGTTCAAAATTAATCCTCAATTTAAAACTCATCTCAGAATAATCTTTTATTTTCCCATTTGTTAATTCATTTAATAATCATTCATCAAGGCTTATAATACCAGCCTCCATAGTATCACTTTCTGTTTTAGCAATATGTGCTAGATGAGCTAGCATTGCATGCAATTTTGATCTCAATATTCTAACTTGGCTTTCCATCAGCGTTCTGACTCTTCAGCAAAAATGTAATACTAAATTTATGACAGCAATCTTTCCTTTGTTACCAAATATGTCATGATCTATAGATTATGACTGTTGTAAGATAGAAATCAGCTTATAACATTTTCAAGATCAAGGCATATTGCAAATTGAATTTAAATCTGATATGTCTAATATCAAGATACTAATTACTATTGTAAGAGCAATATTTCACATTTTAATATCAGGAAATGCTAGTTTTGAGACAGACTTGACCTACTTCTATTTTCAGTAGCACTAAATATATGTTTTTACTGAAACTTGAATCTTATAATTTGATGTAATGATTATTTTTACTTTGGTCTTTACAGTTTTACATGGAACAACTTCATTTCTAATTAGACTAATTGAAGTGCTTATGGTGCATAATATAAATATTATTGAGAAGCATTTCAGTAGTTCTAAATTGAACTTTATTGGTATTATCAAATTTTTATTCCCACAAATCTGAATAAAAGAAAAAAATTATATGTAATTGTGGCTGAGTTAAAAGATATAGAGACTTATTAATCAATGACTAGTCAATAAACTTGATATGTAAAATAAAGCCTTTTTTTAGGGTAACCTATTAAAATTAGATATGTATATTGTCATTCAGTAGTTTGAAAATAAGATGAAGTTAATTCATTTCCATACCAAATGGTAGGTACTGTGTCCTCAAACTTGCTTTGTTTAATTGCTTTTTTGAAAATTGCTTTAATTGCTTTTTTTGAAAAGTGAAAATCATAAAGGAATGGAAGTGAGGAGAGAGCAAGTGTTTTGGTTTTTTTGCCAGTTTTCGGTTCTCAGTTTTCAGTAGAAAACTATCTTTGAATAAAGGAATAGAATAATATGACTTCTCAAAGTGCTTTTTAGCTTTGGAATATATGAAGGGACAAACTCAATTTCAGATTGTCTATGAGGAGCAGAACTCCACATATATTTCATTGAAGAAAAAATCTTAATATAAATAGACATAACAGAGGATTAAAAAGATGTACTGGCATTGATTTCAGGAGATCAGCCATATTTGGGCAATATTTTTATTTGTACCAAATGAACTAGGCATCATGCTTTAACCATTTAAACTAATGAAATATGGTGGCTTTATCAAAATCATATGTTTCAGCATAGACTGAAAGAATTATTATAGTTGGTTAAAGAGCTTTATACAAAAGCATTTGTCTTGCAGCAAATTGTAAAATATAACTGAAAGTAAGTCTTAAGGTGTTGATCTGGATGTGTGGTTTCATTATAGTGAGGAGTTCCTTTTGTGGAAACTATATGGATATACATCTGCAACCCATCTAGCTAATAGTCTTAGAAGTTTGCCCAGGATATTTACATGATATTTATGATCAAACAGATACTGGGTATCAATCAGTGGCAAGACTTGAACCCAAGCCTTCTAATTACAGGTTTTCTTGATATTGGTATTCACTATCCTATTTGCCTGTCAAGGGGAAAAGATATAATTTGATTTTACTTCTAAGAGTTAAATTCAGTTCTGCTTTGATGCCAATATTGTGTCCTGACATTATCTTTTTTCAACTTTCAGGTCAAAAGCGAGCTGCTAAAAGAGGGGAGCAGCAGGGATGGAATGATAACCGGGGAGCAGATGTAAAATTGGATAAGACAGAACGAAGAACTTACAGGGAATATCGACCCTATGAAATGGAGAGACAAGTGGAATTTACTGTGGAAAAGTTTACAATTGGAAAGTATGTACTATATGACTTAAGGTGGATCAATGGGGAGTGGGAATTTGGGAGACTAAAAAATACATTTTGCAACTTAGCAGTTATCTAAATCACACAGGCCTTTCAGCCTCATTTCTTGCTGCTAGTAATCAAATCAACAGGCATTAAGTGCCTATTATATACCAGGCACTATGCTAATTTTTGAGGATAGAGAAAGACAAAAAATAGTCCTTGGTCCCAAGAACATCACAATCTAATACATCAACAAGATAGATAGAATAAATTGGAGATCTCAGCAGAGAAGCACTGACATTGAGGGGGACCAGGAGTGATTTTTTGCAGAAAGTGGGATTTTATCAAAGACTTAAAGGAAACCAGGAAATCTGGGCTAGAGAGATGAGAATTTCAGGCGTGAAGAACAGAGCCAGGGAAAATGGAAGGAGATGGAACATGAAGTATCTTTGCATACAATCATAAAGTACATTGAAGGGGAAGAATAAGGGAGAACAAGTCTGGGAAGGTAGGAAGGGCTTTGAATTGCAAACACAAGATATTTTTGATCCTAAAGGTAATAGGGAGCTGCTGTAGTTTACTGAATGAGAGATGAGGGGGCCAGACTAGTAGCATGGTCAGACCTCTTGCTTTAAAAGGTCACCTTGATGGCTGAGTGAAGGATGACCTGGAGTTGGGGAGAGTGTTTTGAGGCAAAGGCTGGTAGTCAGCAGGCAAAGGTGGGAGGTGATAAGGACTTGGACACCTGGGTAATGCCAGAGTTGGGGAGAGAATATAGCAGATATTATGAAAGTGGAATTGGAGGCCCTAGCCATGGACTGGATGGGGGTGGAGTGGGTGGTAAGGGAGAATGAGGATGTGAGGATTACAGGCACTTAGGTGCCTATGTTGGTACCCTCAGTAGAAATGGAGGAAGTTTGGAGGTAGAGAAGGGTCGTTGGGAAAGATAATGAGTTCTGTTTTGAACATACTGAAGTTATTTTTTAAATTTTTGGACATGTTAAAAGGTGTCTGTAAGATATCTAGTTCAAGATGGCAGTAGGCAGTTGAATATATGAGACTAGATGTTAGAAGTAGACAATTAAAGGCATTTTGTTAACTTAAGGAACAACTTTATTTCACTTAGAAAGATTTTCTGTTTATCCATACTTAGTTCCTTCATTTGTCCACAATAGGTAAATAACTCACTTTGAGTGCTCTTAGCTGGTTTTGGTATTTCACTACCCCTAATTAAAATCACCTTGCCCTTCTACTAAAAAAAAAGAGAGGCTATCTGCTGTGAATTCCTTTGTTTTTCCTTCTCAGTACCTCAGAACCTTTTACGTCGTCACCCATACTGCATTTCCTCACTTAGGTACCTCTCTGGGGAGAACTGACCTTTTTCTTTGCTGAGCACAAGCCTTCTCCCAGTACCCTTGATCCTGTCTACTCCCCATCAGTCATTGTCTTTCCACCTAGCCATCTAGATAGCTGCTTATAAACCTGCTTCAATCTATCCAGTTCTGGAAAATCATTCATTAAACTCTGCCACCTTTTCTCCCTTTGACTGTCATAAGCACTTTGCAACACTCTCTTTTTCACTCCTCTTTTAGTTGAAATGAATAAGCATTTATTATGTGCAAGGCCCTGGGGGTGCATGCTTTGGCTTTGCGAACAAATTGATGTGGATACCACTTACGTGTGCTTGTCCTTGTCCTCTGGTTAGTCCGGCACAGAGTAAAGTCTAATGAGGGTGAGAGACATTTCTATGTAGCGTATAATTTGCTTTGGTTTCCGGGCAGACATTTTTTCACTTGTAGATTGTTATCTTTGGGGACTTGTTAACCCCCCCTCGGTAAACGCAAGTTGCCAAGTTCCAAAATTTCTAAGCCTATAAAGTAACCTATTTTTTATTCTAATAGATGATAATGATAATAGTTACAGTATATCAGTGCAACAAGCATTTATGGAGCTTCCACTAGCCCTGGTGTTTCTATCTCGATACAGTGACCAAAGTGAAACAATTCCCTTCCCTTAGAGATTATGTTCTATTAGAGATACAATGTAATTTGAAGGAAAGAGCTGACATTGCTTCTTGTATTGAGAACATATTCTCTTAGGTTCAGAGTTGGGATGGACCACAGAAATCATCTTGTCCATCTGCCTTAGTTTACAAGTGAGTAAACTGAGGCTTTTTGCTTTGTGCTTCGCCAAAGGACCCAGTCACAAAGGAGTAAGCATCGGAGAAGTGATTTGAAATCCAGTTTCTTTGACTCCAGAACCTGAGCTTTTTTCTCCCCACCCCACATTTGGACAGAGATTAGAGATTCTAAGAATCAGAGGTACATTTCAGGCCTGAGGAGCTACCGGTGAAAAACCATGGAGGCAGGAAACATCCCATATCACATATGGAGAACACTAAGAGCCCTAGTTTGGAGTGGAACACGGTGGATGTGGAGGAGGGAGTGTTGTCAACTAGCCCTGATTCAGGATGTTCTGGGGTTCAGGTTAGAGCAAAATGAGACATTTGTAAGCCCTCTAGCAGTTAGCTAAAGGTGGTTTACTTAATCTTTTGGAAAAGATATTCATTAAGGGGACAGCATTCATTTGGATGCAGCTTCTGCGACTCTAAATTGGCCGTGGTGCCACCTTGGCTAGAAGCCTGTTAAGTTTAAGGAGCCCTCAACTGCTCCTGTCCCTGATCCCTGGAACTTCCTGGGGCTTTAGGTGTCCAGGTAGCTCTGTCTTTTGATGAATTGTTGTCTTGGACCAATTCTATCTTGAGGTTGATTTTTAAGGAAAAACGATACTGTGTGAGGTAGCTTTGCATCTACAACATAATACCTCTTTCATAGTAAGTTTTCTAGAAGACCTTTCATTACTTAAATGACCTTATATAGCCTTTGGCACGTGAGAAGTCTAAAACTAGAGGCACTGAATGGAGCATCTGGTTTGTAACATTTAAAATATTAAGACATTCGGCTAATTGCCTCCTTCCCTCATGCATCATTTGACATATGTTATGTGTATATATATATTTGTGTGTATATATATATATATATATATAAACTATGTTTTACTTATTTCTATTAATATAGGTTCTTTTCCTTTTTCCTTGATCACCTTAAAAAATAAACCTAATAATGACATTGCTGGGTCAAAAGGTATACACAGATTTCTAACTCTTTGAGTATGATTCCAGATTGTTCTCAAAAATGGCATTGATTTTAAAATATATATTTTTTTCTTTTTACCTGCACTCAATTTATGTAATATAATGGTCCCTATGAAGGAGTGACCAATGTAGAGAATGAAGATCAGAAATATTATTTTTTTCTATCCCACCCCCATCAGAAAGCCCAAGTAGAGCCAGTGTAGTGGATAAGGCCACATCTTTGCCGTTTACAGTGGGTTTGCTGATAGAGAGGAGTGATAGTGACCTGGAGTGGCATCAAAAACAAGAAGACTCCAGCATAGTTAAGAGTACTTCCAATCTTAATCATGGATCAAGGTCATTTGTAGAAAGGTTAGCTAAGAGAACATTACCAAGGGGCAGCTGGGTGGCTCAATGGATTGAGAGCCAGACTTAGAGACGGGAGGTCTTAGGTTCAAATCTAGCCTCAGACACTTCCCAGCTGTGTGACCCTGGGCAAGTCACTTGACCCCCATTGCCTAGCCCTTACCACTCTTCTGCCTTGGAACCAATACACAGTATTGACTCTCCAATAATCCAGACCAGACCACTCCCTCCCTGAGAACCTCATTAAAGTGAATGCCACTTTTTTTCTACTTTGCGGAAGGATTGCTTCTTCTTTTCAGCAGGGACTGGATAGTTTTTTTCTTAAACCCTTACCTTGGAATCAATACTGTATATTGGCTCCAAGGCAGAAGAGTGGTAAGGGCTAGGCAACGGGGGTCAAGTGACTTGCCCAGGGTCACACAGCTGGGAAGTGTCTGAGGATAGTTTGTTTTAAAGAGAGTTTTGCCTTCGCCATGTGTTTATAAAGCAGAGCAGCTCCCAATAGTTCTATCCTCCTAGGTCCTAGGTAAAGGACAGTGATGGAGTTAACCACCGGCAGCAATGTGGAGGGCCTTATCAGTTCCAAATTAAAAAGAAACATCATGCTCTGGTGGACCTGCTTGCAGTGCCTGCTCTGCTGTGTTTTCATCCTGCTTTCTTGGCTGGGGGCAGTATTGGTCCATAGGCAACACTGCCAGTGACCAGACATTATCTCTGGTCACTGTTGGAGGGCTTGAGGTCCCTGCTCTCCCTTTGTCTGCGCGCCACCCCTAATGACCCCATGTTATCCCTATTTTACAGATAGGACAGCAGAAGCGGGCGGGGGTCAAGTGACTTAACCAGGGACACATATTTTAAGTATTTAGCTGGATTTGTACTCCGTTGTTCCTGAGGTGTGGGTCCGATCCTAGCCATTGTGCCCCCTCGCCACATCACTTCAGCCAGGAAGGCCGTCTAGTTCAGTCTTCCCAGCTCATCGTAGCTGTGTCCGTCAAGCCTGACTCGGGCTGGCCTGGGGATTCGAGGTTGGAATTGGGAGGCAACGGAACAGGGAGGCACCCGAACCATCAATTCTCAGAAGATCTTCGTCGTCGTATCTTGTTAGGACTAATAAGCAGCGAGTGTTGATTCAGTCCTCCTTGAGACTCTTTCCTCTTCGAGTTCCTGCAGTATTGATCTGTCCTGGTACCCCTCCTATTCGCCTGACCGTGCTGGTTCTCCAAGAGTCCGAGAGAAGCCATGAAGAAGACTGCAGTCCCCGTTAGGGTCCTGGGCTGGGGAACCGGAGGTGGCCAGATGAAAGGTTTTCCAGAGCCCATGAACAGGGATATGGAGCCTTTGTGGGGGCCGTCAAGCATCGAGTGAATAGCTAGACGATGACTCGATGAGTCAGCGTACTAAAGAGTTTAGCGATGTTTATTTTGAGGTATGAGGGAAGGAAGGGGCTAAAATGGAGAGAAAGACCATGATGCAGGCAGGAAACTCAGGAGAAGCAAGAATTTCTTAAGGGCCAGTAAAGAACAGCTACCTAAAATTTGTATTGGATTGAGTGACTGAGCAGAAGAGAAGAGGTTCACAAGGGATGGTGGTGGAGAGAGCGTTTGGAAGAGGAAGCAACTGGTCCAGGAATGGGTGCTCACTGATGCAGTGACGAACGTTGTGAGAAAGGAAGAGGCTTAAGATGAGAGCTGCGTTGTTGACTAGGGAACAGGCATTCCAGAGACCAAAGAAGAGGGGCAGAAAAATCTGGATCTGGATATCAGCGAGTAGAGTTGAGTGGAGAGATGGAAGGAAGGCAGCTCGCAGCGGAGACTCGGAAATGAAGTTTGTATGATGACATCTTAGAGTGTTTCACAGTCACTGGAATAGAGCGAGTATAAAGGAGATGAGAGTATCGCAACCGTTACCCAATGGAAGGACAGTCTTTCCTTCGCTTCCACTTGTTTACTTCTACAAAGAGTTGCCATAAGTATTTTTGTACATATGGACATTTTTCCTCTTTGATTTGTTAGGGGCACGGGCCTGGTTCTGAAGTTGCTGTGCCAAAGAGCATGCAATCATTGAATGATTTCTGGGACATGGTTACGAATTGCTTTCCAAATTGGTGGGACCAAGTCACAGCTTCACCAAGTATATGAATGCACCTGTTTTACAGCAGCACCTTTACATTTGTCATTTTTCATTTTTGTCATTTTTGCCAATCAGTTGGACGTGAAGGGACCTGAGTTGCTTTAATTTGCATTTGTTTCATGATGCATGATTTAGATAATTTTTTTTCACATAGCTGTGGATAGCTTGGATTATTCCTTTAAGAACTGCTTATTTGTGTCTTTTGATTATTTGTCAATTATGGAAAGGCCCAGAGAGTGTCTTTTTTAAATCTTATTTTAAATTTCCTGCTTAAAGATAGTATTATTTTAAAGGTCCACACTAATGAGGGATTCTTAACTTTTTTTGCATTATGAATCTATATTTCATTCTGGTGAAATCTGTGGACTTTCTCAAAATAATAATACTTTTAAATGTGTAAAATAAAATATATAGAATTTCCAAAGGAAAAAGAGGTATTTTTCCCATTCAAATTCACAGACTTCCTGAAATCTATACAAAGACCATGGACTTTAGGTTATGAACCCTTGCTTTAATGGTTTCTATGTCAAATTTAATTTAGAAGTTGCTTTAGTATCTGTTGAGCTGTGCCTTACAAGAAGCTAAGAAATTTTAAATCTTAGCAAATTAAAAAAAAAACAACTATATTTAACCAACTTAGTTGTATTTTTGTATTTCCTTTTAGGCCAGTTGAAAGATTTGAACGGGAAAGACCAATTAGAGGCCGTGGAGGCGTCAGAGGTGGAATGCGAAGCAGAGGAAGAAGTGGTGGGATGAACAGAACTTTTGATGGTTTTGATCAAAGAGGGAAGAGAGAATTTGAAAGACACAGTGGTGGAAATGATAAAACGTAAGTTCTTTTGGATATGATGTTTTTGCTACAGCATTTGATAGTATGAAATATTCTTGTGGTTTAAACTAGTCAGTTTTGAATTAATAAGCCTTTTGTGTTGTCTTAGCTTCCCACTTTTCTGCTTATACTGTTTTGAGTTGGAAGACTAAGGAAAAACTAGATCTTCAGTTTAAAAGAATTTCTATGTCTACAGCAATTAGATCAGAAGATGGAAAGATGGGAAGTAGAGCTCATTAATGGAGACCAGTTAAAGATGATATAAGATGCAGTTCATATAAGTGCCCACTGTACATTCCAAAACCAAATGAAAAATGTATTATCTAGTCATCTTTTGGGAGAGCAGAATGACAGTGTAGGTAAGAGGGCTCAGTGCTACACTTAGAATTAGAAAGATGTGGATTCAATGACTTCCTCAATCACAGCTTGGCTCTGAGACCTTGACTATGTCACTTCTCTCGGAGGCTGTTTTCTCATCAACAAAAGGCAAATAACATCATCTACCTCTCAAGATCTTATAAAGAGCAAATGAGATGATGCATGTGAAACACTTTGTTAAACCTCTGAAAAGCCATATAAAAATGTGAGCTATTCTTATTGTCTGGGAACTGCTTTCCTTTCCTAAACAGCTTTCCTCAGTGATGTGCTTGAAATATCTTCTGATTTGTGTTTAGGTTAAAGGTAAATATTTATTTTCAAGGTTCTCTACTGAGTGGACTCATTTTAATGAAATGAAATTTCATTCAACAAATATTTGGGCACCTGTTTCTTGTGCAATGTATGCACTGTGGCATTTTAAGTTCCTTTTAAAATTTCACCAGGTAGTATTCTCTTAGTATTTTAAATCAGCAATTTTGTAATCTGTCAACCAAATGTTTGAGGGCCTACTGTTTCTATGTGCAGATTCCTCGGAGTATTTTTGTAACATTATCTAGAGCTTTAATATTTTCGAAGCCCTTCTTACCATGTTTTGTGAAGTAGATAATACATATATTATTGTCCTTATGTGAGAAAAGGTTTTTGGGAGGTTAAGTAAATAGAACCTTTAGTCATAGAGCTGTTAAGTGATCAGTGGTGTGATTTGAACTCCAGACTCCAATTCCAGGATATTTTCTCAGGACTCTTGTAGGTCAATGATATTTTTACTTAGTTCTCCTAAAATTATTTCCATAATCCAGATGCTTTTTAAAAAAAATTTGGGCAGAAAACTTGATGTTGAAATTTTGAAAATTTTTGAAAAAATTCTCTTGCTACCCTTATTCCATCACATTTTTAATTCTTTTCACTTCTTTTCTCACCCTGCTCTCTATCTTCCATAACAATTGTGACAATTTTGAGATATGTCTCAGCTAGCTTTTGTAAAGCGGATATCTCGATATCCTTGGGTCCATTCTATTGTATGGTATTTATGCTAATTGGAAAGAATGGGATCAAATACCTAATCTAGTTCAGAAAAGGATAGAATTCTGGATGAGTAAAAGGCAAGATAGTCTATAAAAATGCAATGCTCAGAAGTTTCTGAAGATAAAAATATGTGGATGTTGTGTGCGTATGAGCTTCTGGTTTTAGCCAGATTTCTGTGATAAAATGGTTGCTTTTTTTTTTTTTTTACTATGTTTTTGGGTATGGACCTGTGATTTTTATCCAAAGACACTATATCCTTGGTGTGGAAATACCCAGGTGCCATCTTACTTTTAACTAGCAGTTCTACCCAGTTGTCTGAGCGACTGAAAGACTAAGTGACTTGATCATGGTTACACAACTAATAGATCTGAAAGGCCCAATAGGACTGAGAGCTTGACTGCTCATCCTCTATTCCTTTCTTTCTCATTTTTCTTTACCCTGTAGGATTGTCTTAATATTTGTAAGCATATTAAAAAAATAAATTTTTTTAGTATGGTTATGCATATTATATTTTTAAAATTTTTGTTTTGCCCTTTTCTTTTGTTAATTGCTATTTTGTCTTTTCTACTTTTGGTATTTTTAGTGGGCCCATTAATTTGCAACAAACTTCAACTTTTTCACATCTAGGATTATTGCAGAAATAATGAATAAGGAACCAAACAAAAAACATATTAGCAATACATTTCCACTAGATTACTTTTCATGCATATGTGTGTATAATTTATATGATACCGTCTTTTTTTATATTTTTTAACATGTCGATAGAATGTTTAGTAATCATTTTCTGACATTTGGTAATTCATGTTCCCTTTCTCTCTTCCACACTTCACTTCTTTCCAAGAAAGCAGGTAAATGATATAGGTTGTATATGTGTTATCATAATATACATATTTTCCATATTCATCATTTTGGGAAGGAGACACATATCTCTTACACTAGAGAAAAATTCATGGAGGAAATAAAATAATGAATGGTGTGCATTAATTTGCATTCAGACTCCATCAGTTCTTTCTTTGGAAGTAGTCTTTTTCATCTTGAGTCCTTTGGGGTTGTCCTGGATCCTTGCATTGTTGATTTAAATCATTCACAGTTGATCATTGTACATTATTTCTATTACTTTGTACAGTGATCTTTTGGTACTGTTCCCTTCCTTTGCATCTTTACAAGATTTTTTGTGATTGTCTCCTTAGTCATTTCTTATGGCACAATAGTATTCAATTACAATCGTATATCAGTTTATTCAGCAATTCCTCAATTGATGGACAAACCCCTTCAGTTTCCAATTCTTTGCCCCCACAAAAAGAGCTGCTAAAATGTTTTTGTATCGGTAGGTCTTTTTCCTCTATCTTTCATGTCTTTGGGATACATGTCTAGTAGTGGTATATTGCTGCATCAAAAGGTATATACAATTTTATGGCCCCTTGCTCATGGTTCCAAATTGATTTCCAGAATGATTGTATCAGTTCATAGATACACTAGTAGTGTATTAGTGCCCATATCATCCTATACATATTCACCCAACAGATTCTAAATTTTATTGATCAGTGAGAAAACTGGCAAGGAACAGTGAAATTGACAATATTAAATTATAAAGTAATCCAAAAATCATTCTTTTGTATTATTTTTTGGTTTTCAGAGGTATTTCAGTACTAGTTTTTGAATACACATATCTCCAATATTATTGGAATTTTTAGTATTTAAATAGAACGCTATGCTATCAGAAAGGTAGCACTCTAGCTTGTTCATTTTGCCTTCCTGTTCAGTTCTACTTTCATTTAGAATGGCAGCACTCTTCCATGGGCAATCTGTGTTCATATACCGTAATCGCTGCATATGTAAAACATTCTGTATCTGTTTACATGCACAATATATTATGTCTGATATATTAAAGCCTGGCCTATTTATAAATGAACCTGCCCATTTATAAATTGTTGTTCATGGGGTATGACTTATCCCAAGTTTGAGGGCTTAATATATATATGTATAATGTCCAAAATTTTTCAAGTTACAAAACAGTGAGTAAGGGGGAAAAACCATTTAGTTAATTGACTATGAGTTTATAAAAATATCAAAGTCTTAAGTATTATTTTTCATCAAGCTAAAAGGAAAATCTCTGTGTGCCAAGTGGAGAGCTGGTGTTTGCTCTCATATCCAATGATCCAAATCAGAGAGGGAGTCTCAAAGTACAGTAAAAAAGGCATTGTGTTCAGAATCAAGTGAACTGGTTCAAATGCCACTTGTGCTGTGTACTACTTGTGCTACCTTAATAAGGCATAACTTCCCTGAGTCTTCATTTCCTGATCTGTAAACTGAAGAGGCTGGACTCTACTGTGTCCTCTAAGGTCCCTTGTAACTCTCGATCTGTGATTTATATGATCTGTCTGGACCAAGTGTCCCTCCAGATGCTTATTTACACTTGATATTGACTTGACACATCTAGTCCCAAAATATAGTAGAAGTTCTTCGATGAGATTCAGAGTCACTCAAAATAATTTGGCCTCCTTATTCACACAAAATTGAATGGATGGGGACGTGACATTTCTATCATTTTTATATCCATTGTTTTAGTTTTTTACCAGAGCTCTTATTATACATATCCAAATGAATGTCTTAAAGGCACTACTGACCATGTCCAAAAACATCCCTAACCACTACCCATGCAGCTTACCACCATAGTCCTTGTTAAAAAATCCTTTCTAAACTCTAAGCTATTGTAATACCTTCTTAGATGGTCTCCCTGCCTCAGATTTCTTCCTTCTCCAAACCATCTCCTGTCAAAAGCAATATAGCTCAAGCTTGGCCATGTTGATGTGTGGCATTTTTCTTTTGCCCAGAGGAGAAAATAGAAACTTTAGTATTTTAAACCCTTTACGATATGGCTCCAGCTTGCCTTTCCAAACTTATTACACATTGTTCCCATTCATTCTGTGTTTTAACCAAACTACATTACTTGCTATTTCTTACACATAATATTTAATCACCTATTTTTGTGCCTTTGCACAGGTTAGTTTTTGTATTTGGAAATTTCACTTGTTTAGAATTCTGAACTTCAGAGCTCAGTCTCGATGCCAGTTGCTACATGAGTCCTTTCCTAATCTCCCCAGCTACTAGTGCTCCACCCCACCCTCATGAAACTACTTGTATGTCCTTGCCCTATATTGTGTATATACCTGTACCATGTTTTCACGATAGAAGATAAGCTGCATTTTGTTTTTGTCTTTGTATTATTACTATGCCAAGAGAGAGTACTTGGATAATAATAGATACCTAATAATGCATTTTGTTGATTAGTCTATATCTCTTGGGCATACTTATATGAATAATGAGCCAGACCCAGAACTGAACAAGTGAAGATAACTTTATTTTCTTTTGGGAAACCATATAGTTAATGACCTCATGCTTCTTCCTGAAATGAAGACCCATTACTCTAACCAGTTTTTTTTTAAATTGCCATTTAACATTGTCATTATTTCCTAGTTGCATCTTTCTTGTAACAAAGAAACAAAATAGCAAAATAGATTATAATACACCTTGTTTGGCACTCTATCGCTTATTTAGCATCTGTTATCTACTGCTTTTCTACTCAGTGAAAGTAAAGGTGTTTCAAAAACTCTTGATCATTGCTTTGATCAAGAAACAGTTAGTGTGAGGCGGCACCAAATTCATATGCCTCTTATCTTTATGTTATTATAGTCATTATGTCTGATTACTTTTTTCTGTGGATTATTTCATGTCTTTCCAAGATTCTCTGAATTCTTCATATCATACAGCATTGCTTACAACATAATATTTCCTCAAATCACAATTTCTTCAACCATTCCCCAGACAGCTGTATTGCTTTTGATGAGGTATGACTGGGACTCATGGAATATCATAGTCTTTCTGAATAAAGGAGAGACATATGAGACGTGTTATAGCTCCAACATTTTAGAGGTGTGTATAAGCAGTGACAAGAAAAGAGTTATTTTTTGTTAAAAATTTGGCTACTGGGGCAGTAGGTAGCACAGTAGATAGAACACCAGGCCTAGAGTCAAGAGGATTTTCAAATCTGGCTTCAGATACTTCCTCCCTGTGTGACCCCAGAAAGCCACTTAACCCCAATTGCTTAGCCCTTACCACTCTTCTGCCTTATAGTCAGTACTTAGTAGAAATAGTTAATAGAATGATTGTAAGACAGAAGAAGGTAGGGGTTTAAAAAAAATTAGATACTACCAAACATTCAATCCCATAAATCTGTACCTCACTGGTGTTTAAAAAAAAAAATCAAGTATTCCTTTGTTCAGGTTTCATTTGATTCACTGTGGTTTTTGCAGTTAGAACTAAAACAAATAGGAAAACATTTATTTTGAAGGCTGTTGTATTGGATAAATTATCATCACTACATGGGAACAGGTAGTCAGTCTTCAAAAGAAGACATATGGGCTAGCCATAGTCCATATGAAGGAATGCTCCACATCATTAGTAATAGAAAGCCAAATTATTTCTGAGGTTTCACCTCCCACCCATCATATTAGCAAGAATGGCAAAAAGACAACAATTGCAAATGTTGAAGAGGTTGTAGAAAGACAAGCAGAGTAATGCATTATTAGTAGTACTTTGGTTCAACCATTCTGTCAAAAAATTTGTAATTATACTAAAAAAACCCTATATATCCTTTAATTCAAAAACACCAGAGATGAAAAACAAAAGAAAAGCTCTTTATGTATGAAAGTATTTATAGTGGCATGTTTTTAGAGGCAAAGAACTGGAAGGACACTGAATGCCTATCAACTGGTAAATGACTAAAGAACTAGATACAAGATAAATTGCAAATAATCTCAGAGGGAAAGAATAAGCATTAAGGGCGATAAGGAGAGGTAGGTTTTGTTTGCTTTGCAAAAGGTGGAATTTCATCTGAGACTTGAAAGTGATTGAAAGCAGCTGAGAGGTTAAGAAGTATAATGGTTAAATTGGGATTTTGACTATATTAATAAGAGTTATAAAAAAGCAGTCGCCAATTATCCCTTAAGTCAGGAAAACTCTTAGCAACTTTTAACAATATTTTTGAATTGGAATAATATTAGCAAAAAGTGGGAAATGTGGAAGGGAAAGAGGTAAGGAGACTGCCTAGGCCACCGTAAATGGTGATCTGGTGAAATGAAGCTTGCTCCCCAAAGAGTTCTAATCTCCACATGGGAATCCTAGTCACTCACCAGCAAGCTGGGCAGGATCCAGGCAAGGTCCCATGGGATGCAGAAAAACTCGTGAGCTAAGCTCACCTAGGCAGCAGTGAACCCAACAAGAAAGTCTCCAACTCCAAGAAAGCTGAAAATTGAAGTCCTGAAGCCAAAAACTCCAGTCGAAAGGCCCAGAGCTCCAAGTCGAAGTCAAAGTCCAAATGCCCCAAGGA
Source organism: Monodelphis domestica (assembly GCF_027887165.1). NCBI lineage: Eukaryota > Metazoa > Chordata > Mammalia > Didelphimorphia > Didelphidae > Monodelphis > Monodelphis domestica. Next base: position 272,072,161 of record NC_077233.1, on the reverse strand, counting down.
GCCATCCTCCAAAGAAGAAATCCAAAAGAGAAGATCCAAGAACCAGAGACTCCAAAGAAGGAACTCTGAAGGAGAAGATCCTTGGACAAGGAAGTTCAGGACTTTTTATAGTCCTTTTCCACATCACTTCCTGCCCCTTCCCCACTTTACAGGAACCAATCACAGTCTTTCAATTTGCCTAGTACTGTATGTGTGTGTGTGTGTGGGGGGGGGGGGGTCAGTGGCCTCTAGAGTTGTCATCCACTCTAGCAAGTGACTTGTGAGCTCTAATACTTAGTGACTGGTAAGGTACTAAGCAGGGGTACTTAAGTACTTAAAAGTTGCTGATTGATAGACAAAGTTTGATTCACTCTTTCACAGAAGGATTAGAATTAAGAGACCATTGGATTTGACAATAAGGATATGATAGGTAATTTTGGAGAGAGTAGTTTCAGTTGAATGATGAGGTTGGAAGTCAGACTATAGAGTTAAGAAGAGAATGAGAAGTGGGCAGCAAGATGGCCCAGTGGTTTGAGAGCCAAGGATAGAGGATCCTGTGTTCAAATTTGACTCAGAATCTTCCTAGATATATGAGGATCTATATTACATATATATAATTATTATTATATGTAATAAACAGTATTGGTTCTAAGACAGAATTTAAGGGTTTAAAAAGAGCGAGAGGAAAGTAAGTGGAAGCACTGATTACAGAATGACCATTTCAAGGAATTTAACCAATAAAGAAAAGAAATATGAACTAAAAGGCAGTAGGGATAGACATGAAATGAAGGCTAATTAAATAAAGAAGCAGCTGAAAACCAGGGATAGGTTGAAAATAAATGAGTTGGTAATAATAGAGGGCAATCTGATAGAAAAGATGGGATCAAATGCAAATTGCTAATGACAGAAAGAGGTTTCCCTTGGCAAGAAGGGCCACCTTTTCATGAGAGATATGGGACAAAGTAGCAGATAGTAAAGGAAAGCAACTTGTATAATATGAACATAGAGGAAGAGGGAGCTCTCAGCAAATTCCCTCAATTTTTTCAGTAAAATATGAGGCGAGGTTCTCATCTTGAGATGATGGGGGAAAAGGAGTGGTTTTAGGAGGGATGAAAACGTTTGGAAGAGCCACCGTGGTAAGTGGGACAATAAATGTGTAATTCAGGAGGCACAAAAGGAACTGTAAAAAATATTGTCTTGCAAGTGAGCATCCCATTGAAATTATGTAACATAAATTTGTAGTGTATTACATCATTTCTCCAGCTTCCTTCAGTAGCACATAAATTGTTTCAATTTTAAAAGAAATGTATATATTTGACTATTGTATAAGCAAAATTAGTGTCTGTTTCAGGAATGCTCTTTTCTAAACCAGCTATTGTTAAGTGCTTTGAAGTTGACAGATATTCTGTTATATATATTTGGTTATTTTGCCGTATTGCCTCTATATTCCCTACTATGGATTTTTCTTTAAAATGTTGTAGAGTATACACTTTTAAAATTCAAGGGATCTATAGCTCATCATTTTCATCATTAGAAATACACTGGAGTCTGGAGAATCCAGATGTAGGATGGGAGATAATTTGTTTCACTTTAGAAAATTTATATAAGAATCTATAATAAAAGATCTTAGAAGTTCCTGGAGTATTTCCTACATACAATTTTTGTATGTGCAGGAGACAGCCTCAGGCTACTTGTTTTCTTAGGATAATTTGTGTTTAAAAGAAATTCAAGAATCCTTTTGATTTTCAGTAGATAATTGACAACTGATCTATAAATATCCAGTGATGTAATAACATTCTGGGAAAATTATAAGTTGCTTCTTAACAATCAAGAAAAAGTACTTTAAAAGTACCACCTGAATTTCTGATTCATCACATTTATACATATACATACATATTTTTATGGATAATAATTTTTTATTATGTACAAATTTTTGTTATTTTACAGTGAAGTAGAACAGACTGCTCCCATGGAAGAGACTGCAGAAACAGAAGAGCACCAAGGAGTACCTGAAGGAGAATCTTTGACTAAGTATAATGTTTTATTTAAGTATTCTTAATTTGAGCAGACTTTCAAAAGTGATGGCCAATTGATAGTTTAAAACCATAGTGATGCAATAGGTCCTGGGATGATATAACAAATTATAGAATTTCTATCAATGAACCTGCATTGACCAAATAATTGATTCTTTTTTCCGTTTATTCTTCGAATCTTTCACTTTTTAGGCAGGTGGAATTATATTTGTAACTTGCTGACTTTCTAAAACTCAACATTTTGTGGTGATATTCAAGACATTTTGTTTTTCAGAAGGGCCTTCTGAGTCATGGCATTTTAGTATTTTAGCACTTTAGTGCTAATTCTGGAATATTTTTCTCTCTTTTGAAAGTATTATTGATAATCTCCTGGTTTTTTTTTTTTACTGCAGATAATTTCTAATATACATGTTTTTTTTCTTACCTCCTTCCTATTCCATAGAAACTCTTCTTGTCCTAAAAGAAATCAGTTAAGCAAAAACCATTACAGCATGTGTCTGATGATGTATGTAATATTCAGCATCTTTGCTGAGAGGAGGGAGATGAGTTTTATGATCTGTCTTCTGGAACTAATAGTGATCATTGCCTTGAAACTTTAGTATCTTATATATTTTTTCTTTTGACAGACTTGTAATGTTGAAAAGTTTTCAGCATCTTTTTTCAGGAATATATTTTCTTTTCATTGTTTAGCTAGATCTCAACATTTTTCTAAGGGTTGTTATTAAATAATCTCTTAAATCTCCCTTCATTCTTCTCTTTCCATACTCCTTTTAAATAAGTACAGACTTGATATGCTACTTTTCTCATTTACAGTAATATATATCTTTTGTATATTCTATGACAATTATGTTACCTTTGATAGAAATTTTTCAGAACTTTCCTAGGAATTTTTCCTTTTGAGTTTGACTTTGTTTTTCATGTATATTATTTTTTTACAACTGATCCATTAATTGTTTAATTGAACATGAAGTCAACATTAAAAAAAAAAAGCAATTGCCCCTATGTTCAGAGAGTTCTTGTTTTCTTGAAAGTTCAAAGAAACTAGCCATTAGGTGTCTGAACTTCTCCCTCAGGGAGAAGGTGGGGAATAATTAGAAAAAAAAATAGAAAGAAATGGTATTTGCAGAAAAGTTTATCTTGTGCATAAGATTCTCCCCCCCTCGCCCCCCATAGCCATGCTTCCTGAATGCAGAGCTATTTTTCTGCAATATTGGAATCTTGTACTTAACACTTCACAGTATGCTTGTATTTTGGCATTTTCCTCATAAATAATACTACTAAAGAAAGGCTTGAATATTTGACAGTTCACAATTCTTTATGCTTATTTTTTACTTAAATACAGTTCTTAAGTCTTTCTTACAACATTTGACAAAGTCACAGTTGCACTAAATAATACCAGCTTCTATTTTATTTCATAGGGCCTATTGTTGAAACCATTTGGGGTCAGAGAAGGTTGGAGATATGTTTGTTTATCAATTAGAAGGAATAGGTTTCAGTGTCTTTATTATTTAATTACTTTTGGTAGGAATTAACTTGTAAAGAAAATAGGTCTTTTTTAGGGAGCAATTGTTTTAATTACATATTTGGAAAAATAATTCATTGTGCTTTATTTTTACTTCATGTTTTCTTCCATTTTTTGCCTTATTTTCCTTAAACCACATATGCATGCATATCCTTTTGTTTTATCTAGAGTAAAATGCTTAATTTAATGCTTTTGGACTTGTGAATTTTGCTGCCAATTTGAATACAAACACATTAACCTCTTTCATAGGAGATCTAGACTTTATCAATTACGTTGAGAAGATTCATGTTTGCCAATTATGTCTGTTGTGTTGTTTTTCTTTTTTTTACCGCAATTTATCTATTTTTCCTTACAACATTTACTTTGAAACTTTATATTTGATAAGAATTTTTCCTATCAAAAACAGTTTTTTGACACAGATTCTTTCTCCTCTCTCTCCCTCCCCCTCTCCCTCTCTTCTTTCCTCCTTCCCTCCCTCCTTCTTTCTTTCATGTCTCTACTCCCACTCCTGATCAGCAAACAGGAGCTTTGACCTGCTCTGTTTTTACCTATACTGGTTCACCCCTTCATAGGAAGAAAGGTGGTGTCTAGAAGTTGGAGCTGCAGTTAGTGCAGACATCCAAATGGCTTGGTATCCTATAGTCACTCTTGTACTCAGTTAGTACCTACCCTACCTCAGCCTTCTCGTTAGCAGAGATTACAGGCATGTGCCACTATTAGTTTTTATTGGTATCTTTTTGTTTATACATGATATGGAGCAGTGATAACTCACTGCACTGGGCAAAGAGCATTTTTTTTCCCATTCCTCAGTTATAGGTCATCTACTTTGTTTCGATTCTTTGCTTCTCCAAAAAGTGCTACTATAAATATTTTGATGTATATTGGACCTTTTGTCTCTATTTTTTTCTTCTTAGAGAATATATCTTCTGGACCAGATCTAGCTTAGGCTAATCCATTTATTAAAGGTCAATGTTAAAATGTAGTGAGAGGTGGGGCAGCAGCTTGGCTCAGTGGATTGAGAGCCAGGCCTAGAGACAAGAGGTCCTGGGTTCAAATTTGACCTCAGACACTTCCTAGCTGTTTGACTCTGGGCAAGCCATTTGGTCCCCATTGCCTAGCCCTTACCACTCTTCTGCCTTGGAACCAATACATAGGATTGATTCTAAGATGGAAGGTGAGGGTTTTTAAAAAAATAAATAAAATAAAATAAAATAAAATGCAGTGAGATACTCATGAACCATAATAAAATAAAATAAAAACAAGGGAGAACTGGTGACAAAGGAAAACAAGATGTAAGGATATTAATTGAAATAAAAATGGCAATTCCTTTGTAATCATTTACCTCACCATTCTCTCGATTTGAGAGGATGTCCATATCCTACAGTAGTACATTGTACATTTTGCTTAAATCCTTTGTCAGTTCTTCAAGTGAATGCCTTTGACACCTTAGATCAACAAAATCAAGCCTCCAAAATCTCTTTAAGAAGCAGTCAAGCCTCATAAATCAAGTGCTACTCTTACCATTTTAGTAATTTTCTTAGCATAATTACAGATTGCTTTTCAAATTAGCTGAGCCAATTCACAATTCTACAAACTGCTAACTTTTAAGTTTTGTCATTTTTAAATGCCCATTACTTTTTACCTAGGAAATCACCATAGTAAGTTACATTAAAAAAACAGAATAAGAAAAATAGAAATTCAAAAAGAAGTCTCTTAGGTGTCAAGATCGATTTGTTTCTTTTGGTTCTGTAATATATTTCCATCCAGCATAATAGTTTTTACTTAAATTTTATGTACACATATTCCTACATACACATATTCCTGAAAAGTTATGTGTGTAAACTGGATCATTGGAAATGCACCTGAGTAGCCAGGAGCATTTTATTTAAGGAAAACTTTCAAAGAATTCTTTGCAGTATTCCCCAAATTCAGAGTGAATAATTTGGCTTTGCCCAGTTCTAAAGTTCTATAGTTTAAATTGTCATGAATTCTAAGATAAAATGGATATTTTCCCCCCAATTTGTTATAATTATTTAATACTTGTTAATGAAAATCAGATACAGAATAAAAGCTCCTCTATAAATTTACCATGGCATAGTTGTAATATTAAACATATTTCCAAATTAGCCAAGTTCTGGGGGGGGGGGGAGGAAGAAAATTAAAATGAAAAAAAAGGATGTTTCAGTTTGCACTCAGAGTTCTAACTTCTGGGTTTATAAAACCTTCAAATCATTGAACCTTTAGGATTCCTGCTATTATTATCTCTAATCTCTAGATCTAAAAATAACCTACAGTCATAAAATTTTAGGACTACAGAAACCCTTAGTATTAAGGACTGTGTAATGCCTTTTTATAGTGATATGTAGAAATAAATCTTCCTGGTATAGTTTACAAAGTTTCCTATTAATTTTTTTTTTGCAGAATCTTCTATTTTGACTTTATTTAGTATTTATTTTTTTCTTTTAACATGTCTTTCTTTTAACAAGCCACAAAAAAGTGGCCATTTCCATATCTGGTTTCTCTTTTTTTTTATTTTTATTTTTTTATGAAAGGTTTCTCCTGCTTAATTATCCTTCACTTTACTTCTTTGAACATTTTATGCAATCTGCCATAAGAAAATGGGTATTTGCATGTTATTGTCATGGAGTTCATGTTATGCCTATTTTCTTGCTACTACCTGAAGATAAAATAGTAACTATGAAAAGAAATAATAAAAAACGAAAATTCATTGGGAGATTATAATTAAATATTTTCCCTCCTATTATACTAGTTTATGGATAGTGTTTGTGTGATGGATAGCCAAATTTATTACCAAATTGAAAAGTATCACTTTTCTTTTTCGATATATCACTAGCTAATTTCTTCTTTACAACTATAAATTTTTTAGAGTTGCTGAAGTTGGGGAGCTAGTGGAAGAATCTCCAGTTCAAGAAATGACCTTAGATGAGTGGAAAAACCTCCAAGAGCAAAATCGACCAAAGCCTGAATTCAACATCCGGAAGCCTGAATCCACTGTTCCTTCTAAAGCAGTGGTGATTCACAAGTCAAAATATAGAGATGATGTAAGCATTGCATAAGCTTTTAGAAACAGTTCTAATTTTTTTCCATTTTGGGGAAAAGTACCTCCTTATTTTCTGAATTTGTATAATTAGCAGCATTTAAATTCCTTTTAAAAATAATTAATAGTTGAAAAAAAATTTTTTAACATCTATTAGATTCAAATTCCACCTTTCATGTTTACGACCTACATGACCCTGGAAAAGTCATTCAATTTCTGGAGGGGAAGTGGGGGGGGGGGGGCTAGATTGGATGATTGCTAAAGTTCTTTCCAGCTAGAATAAAAGAGGAAATTAGTCAGTTCATCAAAACTAATTAGCCAAATGTGACAGTATATGGTATATATTGTCTATATCCATAGACCCTCACTTCTGAAAGAAGCTACATTTTCTCCAGTCTTCTTATGGTCCAAACTTGGTTAATATAATTAAAAAATCAAATACTTGTAAATAATCAAAGATGATAGACATAGTGAAAATGGCTCATTATATCTTCATAATAAATCATTTAAAGTCAAGCCAACATTTCCCACTGAAATCCAAGTTGTAATAATTTCATAAATATAGGAACTTATATTTTAGAAGTATGTTAGAATGTCGGAAAACAAATTAATTTCACTATCTTTTTTCATAAGTACTGTATGGTAAATGAATCTTATTTGATTGTCCTTAACTAAAAGTGTGAATTAGACTCTAAAACTTTATATGTAGTTTACTAGAATATTAAAATTAGAGGGGGGGGTCATGTAGTTCAATGTCTACATTTTAAAGACAAAGCAAAATATAGTTATTTTTAATTATGTAATTGTTACCCTTGGATTTTTATTAATTTTACAAACCACTTTAAAATTAGCATAGAATTATAAGTCTAGGGAGATACATTAAGGCAAGAGATAGTATGGCTTTAAATAAACCCACTCTAAATCTAAACTGCTTTCCCTGACATCAGAAAAGACCACTGAATGGAAGCTATTTAAAATTTTCACAAAATTATCTCAGCTTCAAATTATAGGACATCATGAAGTATGCTGACTAAATGTACTTTTTAAATTGTCAGTAAAATTAGACTTTAATTATATGTTGGAAATTTTGTGCAAATTTTTCTTTCTAGTTTTTGCTCTTTAATTAGAATCTTCTTTCTGTTTAATTGTTTTGGATTTTGTTTTGTATGGATTTCACAAAGCATAGATTAATAGTATTTACACAGTAGCATCGTATGTCTATTTGCATAGATCTTATTTGTATAAAGATATGAAAATAGGGTCTAGAGCCATGTTGGCGAACCTATGGCACAAGTGCTAGAGGGGGCTGCTCTCTTCCTCCTCTGCATCATGCCTGAGGATATTTCACCCATCACCTGCCCCTCTGCCCAGCAGCTCAATGAGAGTGCTTCCTTCCTTCTCTCTCTGAGGTAAGGGGGCAACTCACATGCCATATGGGAGTTGCAGTTTGGGCATTTGGTTTCTAAAATCAGTGGTCTAGAGTCAAAGAAATTATACTAATAAGTAAGATTTGTTGAATTAAAGCCTGATCTTAAGGAGAGATTTTTTTTTTGTATTCTATATTCTATACATAATTTGTTGCTGATTCAAGTCTTGGACCATAATTCTAGACTTCTTAGAGTTTTTTAAGAGTGTTATACTGCCTGAGAAGAAGAATAAGTTGTCAGTTTATTGCTTTGCATGTTTTGTTACATGAGAGTATGATATGGTAATAAAGAAACGGCCTCTCTGTTAGGAAGACCTGGATTTAAATTCCACCTCTGAGAAAACCTGACTGTATGAGCAAGTCAGTTAACCTATCAGTGCCACAGAAAACCCTACAAGATTGTAAATCACAAAGAAAGTGTCAGTTTACATTGATAAAGTGAATTTTCTAATGAGTTCAGTATATCATGAAATAACAGGTCCATTTGTATCCAATTTCATGTGAAACTAAAAGTGAAGGTGAAACTTTATTGGGAAACCTTATATTTAAAATAAGATAATATTATTCATATCTTATGTTAGGTATAAGGGTTACTTCTGGGGTGTTCATTGTTGTAAGTTTATTGAAAGTAATGTTGAGGTTTAAAAACACCCCAAATATAAGAATAATTCCACCAAATTCCTTTTCTTGACATGTTTCAGTGAACACGTTAACTTGTTGTGGTGTTTTATGCATGTAATTCGTTGTACTAAAATTTCCCTTCTTGAGGAAATTCAAATGAAAGCTTTTGTATAGGTGACGAAAAATTGCATAAACAACCTGTCAACAAGCATTTCCTAAGCAGCTCTATAGTGTGTTGGTGAAAGAGATACAAAGACAAATCAGAATTTGGAACTGTCTTCCAGAAACTAAAATTGTATTGGATGAAGACCGTAAGTACACATAGAGCTGTGTTCAGAACATAAAGCCATGCACAAGGCAGCCGTAAGTGGGAAGATACTTGTAGCCGGGGGCACTAGGAAAGAAGAGAAGGTGGCACTTTAGCTGAGTCTCAAAGGAAACCAAGGAGGCAGAGGACTGTCCATATATAGGGGCACAGAGGAACATGTGAGGAATACCAGGATGATCTGGCTTGACCAGAGTATGTGGGTGGGAGTGATGTGATCAAACTAGAAAGGCAGGTTGGAGCCTGGTCATAAAAGACTAACCGCCAAAAAAATTATATCCGATCCTTTGGGTAATAGAGAACTTCTGGAGTTTACTGAATTTAGGAGTGGCAGTATACTGTCAGACCAGTGTTTTAGGAAAATTATCTTCCATCTGGATGATAGATGGAGAGATTTGGTGCAGTGAGAACAGCTAAGAAGTTCTTGTAGTACTTTAAGTGAGGAGGGATGAGGGTCAGTTAGTGTCAAAGAGTTTGATGTTAGACATATGCTGCATCTGAGGTGTTGATGATGCCTCTTGGTGGAGATACCTTTTAAGGAGTTGGGAACCTATAAACTTATATCGTTGACTTTTTTGCACATTGATGTTTCCTTTGCTACTGTTTTATTACTACTTACAAACTTTCTAAATTAAACAAAATTTGAGAATTTGTTAACACTTTTTAAAAGTATAACTGCAGTTCAGTTTTTAAGGAAACATAAGTTCTTCCTTTAGAATTTGGAAAAATTATAATTTAGAAAAAATAGGGTGCTGGACTTGAAGTCAAGAGCTCAGGGTTCGAATCCTACCTCATTTGCTGGCTTTGTCCATGATCAAATAATTTATCCTCTTAGAGGCTTTTTATCTCACCTTGCTCATGTGACCCAAAAAGAGCACACAATTAAATCTTTGCTAAATATATCATGAAACTTTGTCTAAAAGCTAATAAATAAATATAATATTGTCTGCAAGCTGTCAAAAGGAGCAAACTTTAGGCATAATAAATTATGTAATGAGGATGCTTGCCTAGATAACAATAAGAACTACCTATAGGAATCTCCCAGCCTTACTTTCAAGAAAGGTTAGGGTCAACTATAGACACATCCCTAAAATCAAAAAGAAACTTCAGATTTTCAAAGGGCATAAGTAAGTGTGTCTGTGAGAAAGACCCTTGGGATGGAGAGGATGGAACAAAAAATAGCTAATTAAGGAGATAAGCTGGTAATATTAAAAATTAACCGCTTCAGGTTCTTTTCTACTAACTGCAACTCTTGAGAGACATAAAAGGATAGTGTATCACAAAATGTTCTTCAGCATTGTTTTAAATGAATGTTCTTTGTTAAAGTATACTCATGGGATAAATTGGATGACATCACTTACTTAAAATAACATTTATGAACAAATAGAAATTAACTTCAAAAATAGTCCTAAGATCTGAATTGAAAGATTTAGATAGTCAAAATGTACTTGGAAATTTAAACATTCACCTTAGCTAATAGTACCTGACTTTCGAATGACAGGCTGGGGGAAGCAGGATTCACTGTAGACATGTATCAATTCAGTACTAATAGTAATATACATGATTCAAGAAGATATAATTGGGCGAAAGACATATATTTGAAACTTAATAAAAATGTAATTTTTGCTTGGTGATACAGCTAGATCAGGTCAAAGGGTAACCTATTTTAGCCTTTGATGCAAGATGAGATTGTTTGGTATGGTTTTGCTTTTTAAAATACAACAAGTCTGACTGGTTTGCCATAGTTTAGTTGTCTATTAGGACAATACAGTGGTAGACCTTGAAGGGAACTTGGAGACTTCTTTAAGATAAAATGATTGCCTTTCAGATGATAAAGGATGAGTATGAGGATGACACCCATGTTTTCAGAAAAGCAGCCAATGATATCACATCCCAGTTGGAAATTAATTTTGGCAATCTGCCTCGTCCTGGGCGTGGAAACAGAGGTAGTACCAGAGGTCGAGGAAGAATCAGGAGGATGGAAGAATCTGGATCCAGACCAGAAGTTGTGGTAGGTATTTTGTTTATTTAATAAGTACTAAATCATTTTGTAAATCTCGCAAAAGGAAGGATGGAGACAATCGGGATTTCATTTTTGTGTGTGTGGCTCAACTATCTAATTAAATGGATGATTCATCCATCCTTCAACATCTTCAAGTTATCCCCTTTCATAATTTTCTGATGTTTTAATGTATAAAAAGATGTCTGAGAGATGAGATTCATTCTGTATTTTTGGCTGCCTGATCATTTTTTCAGGCATAGTCATAACAAGCCCCAGAACTCCTGAAGAACAAACAAAACTCATTCTTTTTTTAAGACTGGACAAAATCCTCAAGCTTGATTAATGGTTCCTATGGCTAGTTGTTGATCCCTTTATGTTACAGTGCCACCTTGTGGGTATCTTATAATACCCATGCAAAAATGTGTCAATTTTCATCATTTCTTGACCATGTTAACAGATGTATAGAAAATCTTTTTGGAAGTGTTGGGTAAAAAAAGGTGAGTATTAAAGATAATTATATAGCCCCAATTAGAAATCAGGGTGTGCTATCCAATTAGTGGTCTTCATGGAAAGGAAAAAATGCTTCCTTTGATCTGATAATCAGTTTTAGTATTAAATAATTTTGTAATATTTAGTATTAAATAATTTTGAATCGCAAAAAGAGAGAATAAGATTTTGGAGAAGGAGGTTGTGAATTGGGCATTAGTCAACAGAAATTGGACATCTGAGGAGGAATATGGCAGAAAGGAAAAGAGGAGCAAAGTAAGGAGGAACAGAGTAGATAGAAATGTATAACTAGTAACTAGTAAATGGGATGGATTCACCCATGGTCAAAAAACGGATAGCAGAAAGGATCAAGACCCAGGACCTAGCAATATATTGTTCACAAGAAACACTGAAAATGAGAGACACACATTAAGTGAAGGTAAGGGGATGAAGTAGACTATACTATGTCTCAGCTGATCCAGAGAACACAGAGGTAGCGGTCAGGATCTCTGACAGAGTTGGGGCTAAAATAGATATAATTGGAAGGAATGAACAAGTGTAACAATATTATGGCGAGGATATGGATATTGAAGCATTATCAGTATTGGTCCTGTATGCAACAAGAGTCATATAACATCCAGATTTTTAAACGAAAAACTAAATGAGATGCAGATGGAAACAGATAACAAAATAACGATAGTGGAAGATTTTAATTTTCACTTTTCAGAACTAGGCAAATCTAACCAAAAAATAAGAAAGAAGTTAAGGAGATGAACAGATATCTGGAGCCCCCCCTACCCCCCCTCCTGCATGACACTATTAGTATATCTAGATTTGAGCATGCACATAATTCAAACATGGATTTTGATGGGACTACAATGGTTTAAAGAGCATAATCTGCAAAATTCACTTTAACACTCATCAGACTGTGGAGTAACCCTGCATTCCGGAGGGGGTTGCGGCTGTGGAATAAAAGTTGTACTGGATCTGACCGAGTTGGAAAGATTTGTTTTTGGAAGAATTATGGCCCTGGCAACAGATTGTGTCTGCTGTCTAAGGGCCAATCTAGTTAAATATAGCTCTGGTAATTTTTGCCCAGTGAGAATCCAATAGGGTTAAATTGATCAAATTAAATGCTGATAGGAATATGGAGAAATAGGCCTGGTGTGTTACATCACCAAAGCAGCTGTGAATTGTTTTTTTAGAAAACAGCATGGAAATATACATTAAGAGCTGGGAAGTGATTCGTGTTCCTCATTGACCTAGGGATTCCGTTACTAGGATTTACCCCTAATAGCATTACTGAGCTGGGTAAAAAAGCTGGGTTCTGTGAAGATATTCATCAAAGCTTTGTAATGACAAAAGTAACTGGAAATAATATAAATGAAGTGATTGGGAGAAATGACTGTGAATAGATTGTGATATTTGGATGTAATGGAATGAATTATGTTATTAGAAATGACAAATATTGGAACTATAAAGAACATAAGGGAAATACGTGAAGAGAATAAAAGAGAATAATATGATAACATTTAAGAAATAGCCACAAAATCAAGAGAAAAGGGTATCATAGTAAAACAAATCCAAAGGGAACTTAAAAGCAGAGAACTTTTATAAATATAGCACATATATAATTTACCTATTTTTAAACAACTTGTAAATAATGTGGCATTTGTGGTTTTGCACATCATTTTTATGCATTTGTTTAAGTGGGTTTTTTTGGTAGTGGTTACAAAGTATTTATATAATAAAACTTTTTTCTTAGAGAGATGATCATGTGATTCCAGACCTTTGATGTGAAATACGCCCATGCAAAATTTTGGAAGTTGCAGTCCTATATAATGTATCATTTCCTTCATTATTTGAGCTGGCACTCAAATGTGTCTCTGGTTTCCTGAAGCCTTTCCTTTTTCTCTCTTAATTTTTTTCCCCAAAGAGGGTCTGGAACCATGTGTCCCCTCAAAGCAGGAGGGAATCATTATCCAGTGAGGAAAGTCTCATTTTAAGCAACAGTACACAAAATGCTTCAGGGTTTTGAAACCTTTATCAAGAGCCTTCCAAAGAATAATACTTGTTTTAGAAATTCCATTCTCTTATGAGTTTCCCTTGGTTACCTTAAGGATCCTCAATATGCTAATTTTAAGATTTCTTTTTCTTTTATAGACACAAATCATTGCTCCAAACCCAGATGACCCTGAAGACTTTCCTGCTTTAGCTTGAAAGAGCCCTCGTTTAACAGCATCATAAAATAGCTTGGCACAGCTATGGGAAAAAAAAAAGACTTTCCTTGCTATGGGGAAAAAGGGATAGTCTGAATCTATGAAAACAATAGAAGTTGCTTTTTTCCCCTTGTAGTGTGAACTTGTTGCACTTTTTGGTTTGGGAGTTTGAGGTAGGTGCAATTCCAAATGGTTCTGGGTTCATTAAGAACCTTCAGCAAGAAGGTGAGGGATGATGATCATTGTTATACTCAAGGGATTTCGAATAAAGTTCAAGAATGATGTTTAAGATGTGTATATACAGAATATATTGGCTTTTCCACAAAACTAGAGAGTAATATAAGCTGTAAATTATAGTCCATTGTTGAGGCTACAATCAGGCCCTGTAGACACTGGAGGTCGTTTTCCTTCATTATTAAGTTATATATAACTTGGGCAAATTTAAACAGTTCACAGTCATTTTCAGAGACAAAAAAAATTAAAATACAATTGAATTCATGGCTTGTTTATGTGTGTAAATGTTATGGTATCTCCTGAATATCTTTTTCCTTCATTTGCAAGGTAACTTTTAACTCTTAAGCCCTAAAAGACACTTTAAATTTTCTATTATGCAAATATTGGTCACTACCTCATGACATGCCATATTTTTTTAAAGGGATCAGAAATGATTGGGTAGGCAGGAGGGAAAAGACCAAAGCCAGGTAGACTGTAGCTCCTAACAGTGCCTTGATTTTTGTGGTGTTTTCAGTAATGTTAGGTCTTACTCAGAAGCCAAGAAAATTTACATAGTGCACATATAAAAATGTTTGCATAGTCTCTTGCTTGAAAAAGACTAATGATCTATTTGGTGAATATATAATCTGATATAGCCCATCAAGTCGGCCAAAAAGGGAGGGAAGCAAAAGGAGATGATAAAAGGGAGACTCTAAAAGGTTGGCTGCCGTGACAAAATCCATCAAAGTTGCCATTGCCTTTCCTCCCTCAAACCTAGAGTCCAAGACCAAAAAAAGCCACTGCAAGCTACAGAAGACAGGATAAAATGATTTTTATCTACCCTTGTCTCCTTGCCTCCTCCAGTCTGCTCCTGTTCAAATCCCTTCCATAAAATCCAGCCAGATTCCTCAGTGTAGTCTCCAGAACACAGAACAAATATGATTGAAACTACTTCATCCCACTTTATTCTTCCACATTATCGGGGTAAATCCCAAGAAAATAGCAAACTTTTGTTCCAAAAACAAACTAAAAAACTGTTAACGTTATTTCCTCTATTTGGCAAAGACACTATTTGGAGACTGCTAAGCTGAAGTAAAAAAGAAATGTAGTAAAAATGATCATCATGTTCAGTATTGTGGTAACGTATTATTTATATGCGTTCATTTGTCATGAACTTATTTCTCTGTTCCTTGACTCAGAAGCACCTGGCAGAGTAGAAGTGAGATACAGTAAAACTTCCCTTGATGCAAGTTATATGTGGCGTTGGTTGGGTCCCGCCCTTTACCTGTAGCCTTAGAACAAATTCAGTTGGGAGGGGAGGCGTCCTTTGCCAAGGGCCTGTCTGCGCCTCATCGCAGCCTCTTCATTTTGCGTTGCTAACGGACGTTGGCCAGCCGTGGATGGAAGACAGAGTCCTATGTGTACCGTGGCTCGTTTTTTCATGTTCATGTTCTCGTGTCCTATGAGGAACGGTCTAGTTCCTGGAGAAAACTGGAAAGCAGGGAAGTCTTTATTCAGCGTACTTTAAGAAGTTAGCTGTAGACGATGTCTTTTTTTGGCTTGAAGATAGATATTGCTTGCTCACCCATTCCTAGGCACGCGGGGGTTTTGTTTCTACAAGCCAAGAAAAGGAGCAAGGTTTCCCGAGAGGCGTATTCATTAGACCCCGAAATGGCTTATTTAGTAATAAGATCAATTGTAGCAGTAAAGCAGGAACCCAAAACCTGCCATGGGGCTCCTCAACGGTACTTTTTGGCTTTTGATGACTTTCCTTGTTCTGGGTTTCCTCTGTAATCACGTGTCTTTTGTGCCCCGGCAAACTTTACTGGAAGGGCAGGTCCGACGCACGAGTCTCTGATCTGGAGGCTGCGGGTCTGACTCGCGGAAGCCTTGGCTTAATGAACGCTTGTGGACGGACCGGATTGGAGTTGCTTTAAGGTGACCAAGGAGAGGCCGGGCACGTCTCCATGCTTAGCCGGCCCGGGAGGGGCCGCTGAGTGATCAGAGCCGGTGCAGAGTGCAGAGCGGGAGGCTCTTCAGCGCTAGCTGCACGGCTTCGGAGCTCCGCCCCGCCAAGCATCGGCCATTCCCCTGCCCCGCCCGACTCCACGCTGACGCGCCGCCACCGCAGCAGCGTCTTGTGTATGTTTCTCTACCCTGTTGTGAACTCAATAAATGGCTCCTGTGAATCAGTGCAAACACGGAGTGCTTCCTCCCTTTGGCCAGCCCCGCGCATCTTGACCTGGCGACAGACGGCCAATGGTAGCCTTGGGATCAGTCGCCCGGGTCACCAGTGTTCCCAAGGGAGCGCCTAGAGGGTTAGCTGGAAAGGGCTTCACTTGACAACGCCACGCTCCCCTCGTGGCGAGCCCGGTAGCAAGCGCCCAACAACGCGCGGAGCCGGGAGGTCCCAGGGAAAAGAGGCCGCTTTTCTGGCTTTCATGCAAAGGGCGCTTCAGTGAGGGCAGCACGAGGCGCCCACCTCCCCGCCCTTTCCGGCTCTCGTCAGCCTTCGCAGGCGTGTCCCAGAGTCTTCAGGGAACAAAGCAGCCTTCCCCATCCCTTTCTCCACGGGGGGTTAACCGAGTCTTATTGCCTCGGAGAATCGGGGGCGGCTGTGAGCGAAGGGCACACTCAATAGGGCGAGGACTATTTTCTGAGGCAGTCTTCCAGTCTCCTCCTCTCGAAATCCTTAATAAAAACTTTCCATCTTGGAACCCGTACTTTGAAATGGTTCCAAGGCAGAAGAGCGGTAAGGACCATGGGGGTTAAGTGACTTGCCCAGGGTCACACAGCTAGGCCAAATTTGAACCCAGGACCTACCTAGCTCTTAATCCGCTGAACCATCCAAACTGTTTTGACATCTACTACTCATTCTTGTGGGGACTGCTTGACACTTGCCATTCTTGAGAATGACGGCAAGGGCGTTTCCCCCTCCTACCCACATCAGCCATATTCTCTGATAATCTGTGGCTGGGTTTCTATAACCACACTTTCTAGAGGTCTCCAGATTTGGATGGGTCTTGCTAATCTCATGGGTTTTCTCCCTACCAAAAGCTGAGAGCAGCCTGCATTTTGATCATGTGCTGCCCTAGTGCACAATAGGCACTGAACATCGATCTGCTTATGCCCCGTATCATACATTGTCCACGAAGATGTCTGCCGAGGCCATCATTTGGCATCAAATGGCCATTGCAATCGGGCACGTTCCTTACCTCCCTTTCTGGGATGGATATGAAGCAACGTTTCATTCTTTCTCGTTGGCTGGAAAGAATGGCGGAGCCTGCCTTGCCTGACACATGCCCGAGTCAACAAGGAAGCATTTTTAGGCAAGCCACAGTAGGAGTGGAGAGAAGGAAGACTCGTATTATCTTAGGGCTCTTTCCTGCTAAAACGTCCACTACTAAGTCAGTCTTGGTTTCCACTTGTGCCATTGTTGGGAGCTAAATTTTTTTTTTTTAATCCCATCTTCTGCCCATCAGGGAAGAAAGAAAAGCAAAAATCCATTCTTTTTTCCCAAAGGTTCCCAACACATGAAAACAACTAGCCGAAGTGCTTTTACTCATTCAAACAACTTACATCCCTTAGCAAGCAGGATACCTTTGCAGGAAGAGGAAAAAGACCGACACCGTATTTAGGAAAGCTCCAGATCATTCTCCTTCTAAGTGCATTTGGCTGTTCAATTCGCTGTTGGATAGATCATCTTTTTAACTTTCATGAAAACGTTTATTTTGTCTTAAGACAAAACCTTCCCCACATACTGTTTCACTTTAATTTCTGGTATATTTGGAGAGAGTGCGGTGGGGAGAGTTAAGTGTATGGGGAGGCAAAAGGAACCAGGGATAGTATTAGGATCTGACGACTCGGGATGCCAGATCTAGTTTTCCACAACTGTTTCTCGAGATGGACTTCCATGAAGCCTCTTTCAATAGGGACAAAACTGTCTTTTTGAAGAAAGATCTCTTTTTTAAGATCTCTGTACTCTGGCCAGCCTAGATAACAATGCCACTTAAAAGCTCAGGAGTGTAAAAAGTATTCATTTATCTCCCTGGGACTCGGGGAGATAAAGCCTTACCTTGCGTCTTGGAATCAATACTGGGTAAGGGGGTCAAGTCCCACATCTGGGCAGATTTGAACCTCGTCTCTGGGCCCAGCTCTCCATCCACTGAGCTATCCAGCTGCCCCCCCCCCCCCTTTTGATTTTCAAACATCTGGCATTTTACAAGTTAGGTTTACAAACTGGATACGGTCAGAGGCTTGGAGATAAGAGGGGATCTAAAGTCCCTTCTAGCTTGAGATCCAGGATCCTAAGGAGGTGCCAAGTACAAACACATAATGGTACGTAAATTATATATATAAATATAAAGAGCAGAGGATCTGCTTGGAGGGGTTTTTCTGCTACTAAAAATTAGCTGTTTCTCCAATTTCCTCTTCACAATATGGGTCACTTAGTCTCGTCTTCAGGAGCTAGCCTAAGAAATCGGAGTCTCACTTTGTGGGATAAAAAACGATACTTGAGTCATAGAGATGGTAACCCCAATGGTACCTCATGACTATATTTTCATTTGTGGCAAAACAGGTACTTTGGAATCTGGTATGATGATACTTAACAGTTCCCATCATACCCATCTCCTTCCTTGCTGGTCAAGAAAGCTTGGTCTTAAAGAGCCACTTCTTCCCTCCACCCCAACCTCACACTCACACTGTAGCCTTGCCTACAGACTCACCACAGGCTAAATTCAAACAAGGGAGTTGACCCATTAACCCCCTTAACTTGAGAAACCTTGTTAGCCCAAGTAGTAAAGCCCCCAAAGGTGTAGATTACAACCATCCTGCCAAAAAGGTGACCCAAAATACGGTGCATTTTTATAGTAAAAATCTCAGGTCTTCCTCAACTCCCAAGTCATTCTTAATCGCACAATTCTGTCTTGCCTCCCTGGTCCTGTTGTGGTGAAAAAATCACCTTTAAAGATTGTTATAATATTAAAGTCGCCAAGGAATTTACTTATGAAATTCCTAAAATGAAACACTCAAGTCAGAATGGAGTTATAGTGGTTTAATCACAACGGGAGTAAGAAAAAGGAGAGGGAGAAGTAGAGAGGAGAAAAGGGAAAAAGGTTAACTCAACCTAAGGAATTTAGGCCCAAAGGGTCAAGGTAGAGAAGAGAATCAGTCCTTGACACACACACACACTCTCTCTCTCTCCCCCCCCCTCTCTCTTCTCTCTCTCTCTCTCCCTCCCTCTCAGTCTCTCTCTCCCCCCCCCTCTCTCTCTCTCCCTCCCTCTCCTCTCTCTCTCCCCCCTCTCCGTCTCTCTCTCTCTCTCCTCTCTCTCTGCCCCCCCTCCTCTCTCTCTCTCCCCCCCCCTCTCCTCTCTCTCTCTCTCTCCCCCTCTGTCTCTCTCTCTCTCTGTCTCTGTCTCCCCCCCCTCTCCTCTCTCTCTCTCTCTCTCTCTCTCTCTCTCTCTCTCTCTCTCTCTCTCTCTCTCTCTCCCTCTGTCTCTCTCTCTCTCTCTCTCTGTCTCTCTCTCTCTCTCTCTCTCTCTCATCTAGCCCTGTCCACAGGAAGTGAGCAAACTCCAGAGGCTGTTCTCTACCTCACTTCCTGCGCCTCACATGTGCCAATGGTGGTTCAAGCTTGGCTTAGGACAGCCCAGGTGGGCAGTCAGTTATTTCTGGTTTGTCATTGACTAGCACATGCAGGTGTGCTGTGGGTGTGCACCATTTTGGGTGCTAGACCAAGCAAGATGGAGATTTTAAAATTCACAGTCCCAACATTTGGTCACTTAAAGATCTTGCACCATATGTAATTGTTACCACCAAATCTCCTTTTATATAGAGGACTGTATCTAATATCGAAACGAGTCTCTTTGGATAGAATATCCGTGCCTCTCTTTATACAACTCCGCTGCCACTCAATGGTTGCATAAATTCTTTTATTTTAGAGTTTTAGTTTATAAAATAAACAATTGTCCAATGGGTGGTTATTCATCTTCAGTTACATCTCTGCCTACGCCCATATGGATATCGAGATAGAGATACACATACACACGTCCCAAGAGAAAGTTTATTTCCACGAGACTCGGAATGAAATCAAACAGATTTATTTTGCTTTTGCAAAAACGACTGGAGAGCAGAGAGGAGGGAGGGGAAGAACTATAGTCAAGAAGACTTAGCTGACAAACCGCTAAACTCCCATTTATCTTTCATTCAATAAACCTACTTTAAAAGTCACCCCAATGGCATAAACATCTGGAAAAAGCACTCTGATAATGTGTATGAATTTGAACTAGATGCCTGAGCAGCAGGTCAGTTTCATTTTACGCCCTCCCCCAATGCTAAATAGCGGAAGGCAATTGTCAAGCTCTGAATACACACAATTTCATGTTAGGAACTGGCACCTCCAGGGCTTCAGATTTCTAGCTATGGCTCTTTCCAAGGCCAAGAAGAGTTACAGTAATCTGAAACTCAAACCGTTGATGTTTATTCTTAAAGCGTGTAAATGGGAGGGGCTCTAGGTGTAGGATAATGCATATATTGACTTTTTGCTTCTGAAATCTTTTGTCCTATTTAATTTTAAAGAGAAGGCTTGTAAAAGTGGAAGTTATTCATAAAAGTGTCATTAAAAGTAAATCCCTAATGCTCCCCCAAGGACTTCTGGTTTCATGCATCATTTCATTTCCCCTTTCCTAAATGCATCTTCAGTTACAAATGGGAAGGATCTTTTTTCTTTAACTTTTACTTGGTCCAATTACAAGGAACATACATTTGGAGCTAGAGGAGGCCTCCGAGATCATCTGGTCCAGCCCTCTAAGAGGTGAAGCAGTTTGCTGAAAATCAGATCGTCGTACAGTGGCAAAACTGAGATTCAAAACCCTCAACCTCCACGGCGCACTCCAGAGATGCCCGGTAGTTTGGGTAGTCTTGGGGAATACTGCCCAGATGCCCTTTCTGACACCTTTGTACCATTTGGTCTTACACGGCAGATACGTTTTCAGTGAATCTTTTTCTCATGCTCTACGAGTCGTGTAGTTTTCTCCAAATAGGGTGTTGTTTGTGTATCTAAATCTCTCTTCTTCCCACAGTACCAGCTAGACCATTTGAACAATTCTCCAGGGTCCCCTTGTACATGCAGGGAATACTTAGAAGGCCTGTAAGGATGCCTGTGATTGTTTAGGAAAGCAATTCCAAATTAAATGTAAATCTTTTCTTTCCCACTAATGCTTGGGTTCTACCAGAGTTTCTTCTTTCACATGAAAGACACATTGAGAGTATGCTATATTTGGGCCTATTATAGAGGAAAGAATCAGGGAATAATGCTGGTTAGTTACCACTAGTTAACTGCGTTACCTTGGGCAAGTCACTTAACCTTTAGGCCTTGGTGTTCTCTTCTGTACAATGAAGAAGTTAGCTTAACTGACTACAACTCGATTCCAAAACACCGTTATCAAGTTGGCAATTTTTGAATCACACGTGTATTTTTCTTATTCTGAATTATTTCCTACAAGGACAAAATTCACTTATATGGCTGGATGCCAGAATTGGCAAGGATAATATTTGAATAAATTCCTCAGTGTAAGAGGCTTCCCATTCCTTCCCACTCCAAGAAAAGGCCACCAATGATGAAATGTATTCTATTCATGACCATCGTGGTGTCTGATAACCAATAAATATTAAAAAAAAAAGATCAAGAAGCAGCTTCTGGTTAATAGTTTTAATTGTACATAACTTTGGGCATACAATTTTCACTATTTAACATTTTGTATAAAATCAATGACAATACACAAGGTTTCCAAATAAGACAATACTTATTAAACTAGCTAGTTTACAAGACATTTTTATGAAGCTTTACCTGAAAAATACCTTAAGGAAAATAAACATTCGCTCTGCCAGTTCCCTCTGATTTAAAAAATATGAATAGAAATATACATTTTAATTTAAAAAAATCAAGACAATGGTTAAATAAGTACTGAACAATCAATTTCACTTGAAAACGTTTTATAACCTATACATGAGTGCACATTAGATAAGAGCCTACAAAATTGCAGTACTTGAATCAGATGACTGAGCTGCTGTCATTTTTTCCCCTCTGTGGATGAGGTAATCTTCTACAGACTATTAAGTGTCCAGTCTTAAAAACAAAAACGTGTGCAGCATTTCCATTTAGCAACATGGAAAATACGATGATCTGGACGGAAGGGGGGGAGGAGGGAACCCCACTCTGCCATTATTGGGTGAAAAGTAATTATGAAAGAGTAAAGAAAAAAGTCTTTAAGGTGGGGCTGAGCAAAAGCAACTTTCAACAAAATTCAAAGAGGAAGAATGGGAGATGGTAGGAGAGAGGATACATGAATGAGAAGAGAAATCGAAGCTATTTTCCCACCAACTTCTTTGAGTAAATGCCTTGTTGCCCAGGGATAAAGGAAATCAAATGAAAGGGATTACCTTGGGCCTTTCTTACAAGAGAATGTCTCCAAAGAAAGCCACTGTTCCACAGTGAGAGTCCGCCTCAAACATGGCGGCCCCAAGCACTCCAGTGAGGAAGACAGCTCTGAACTAAAGCTTGTAGGGAAGAAGCAAGATAGAAATTTTGGAAAAATTTCCCCACGAAAATCCCATGGTGGGGTGGGGGGTTGAGGCTAAATTTTAGGATTAAACAATTGTAAAGTTTAGAAGAGCCACCACACTGGGGGACAAGTAAGGCTACTTGTACTGAGGCAATGCTTGGTGAAACAACTATTCACAGCTAAGTAAAAAAATACGTTCTAAACTATACCTGGCGGATCTATCTGCTCAGGGTTTAGAATTTCATTTTTCTTTCTTTACTTCCAATAAGCAAACCATAACACTGCACAGATTTAATGGTTTTTATTCTGAGAAAAGGAAAAGAATGAGCAAAATAGTTGCTTTCATGACAAAAATAATTATTTCTATTTTATTATCTTTTAAATGTCACTATTTTAGTCCCAAAAGATGGAAGAACGATAAAAATATTCAACTTGTTTAATCATGGAAATGCAAAGTGGTCATAAGAAATCTACAATGCTTTTTAGGGTGATCCAATCTGAACTTCACCCTGGTGGGGAGCAATAGATGGGAAATTTCCCTGACCAATGCAAGTTGGCATCTTTTTTTTTTTTTAATTTTTTAATCCACTCAGGTTCTTTATATAAGATGCCAAGAGGCACTGAGAGGTAACTTGCCCCCGGCAAGTATGTGGTTACAGATTGGACTTGAATCCAGAGCTTACTATTTCTAAGGCTAGTTTTCTATCCACCTCCTCTTCATCTGACATATACTATACGTTGAAGTAGTGCTTCTACAAAATGGGCTTAAAGGGAGAAAGCTTGGAAGACCAGTTTGGTTATATTATGTTTTTGGAGATCAAGAAGCAAAAACAGAGCAGAGCAAAACTACAAAAACTGACTTGTGCCAACAGGAGTCTTTCCAGATGCCTCTTAATCCCTCCACATTCCCCCTCAAACACATGCTCTGTCGGCTGCTTTGTTTGGCACGTACCAGCTCAAGGCATCGGGGCAGCCGACAAAGACAAGCTTTTTAACCAAACTGAGACCTCCAAGGACGAATTCTGGTATGGATGGAGCAAATGAGCATTAAAAGAGGAGGAGAAAAGTCCTTGCTGACATTTAAAGCAGCTAAAATTCAAGAAAGGCCGAGCTGAGGACTTGCTATGGGATGCCCATTTGAAGGCTCAAATGCTGAGGGTGGAAACGCTGCAGCCAAGATCTTTTATTACGAGTCAGAAAAGGACTCGGTCTTGGAGACAAGTTGTTCAGTTTGGGGAGAGGGAGAGCGGAGGTTTTCCCATTTTGTTTTAAAAGACCAACCAATACGTTTAAGAAAGAAATTACAAGTGGTTTGATTTTGCTTTTATCCCTGGTTATTAATAGAGGAGAGTCTTTAGAGAAACGAAAGTAAGAAAACAGACCTGAGTAGAGGGAGCTTAACATTATATTCACTTTTTATAACGATGATTTATTTTCTCTTTCCTTTTTGTTCCCCCCACAGGCTCTGGAGCAGATGACGAAGTAGCCAGTGGGGAAATGATTTTGCCTCTGGGCCAATTAACTTACTAGCCAATGTCCTAG
Source organism: Monodelphis domestica (assembly GCF_027887165.1). Classification (NCBI taxonomy): domain Eukaryota; kingdom Metazoa; phylum Chordata; class Mammalia; order Didelphimorphia; family Didelphidae; genus Monodelphis; species Monodelphis domestica. Next base: position 272,048,169 of record NC_077233.1, on the reverse strand, counting down.
GAGCTATTGCCACTAGTTCCACCCTCAAATCATTAGTCTCAAGGATGGTGAGAAGTATTTTGTGCTAAATTGCAAGAACCTATATCCGAGAGAAGTGCCCCTTGCCCCCCAAATAGAACCATTGCTTTAAAGTTGTTATTTATTATTATATTTTTTGCATTTACAGGCTTTTAATTACAATCATCCTTCAGCCCAGGTAGGGCCTCTTTTTTTCCTTTTAGCAACAGCTCTTAAAAATAAATTAGGTATAAAAATAAACATGGCTGACATTTATTTAATGCATTTGTATTATATTATAAAAGTATCCATTTTCTGTTAAGATTTCAATGGTCCAACTTTTCAAACTGGATTGCCCGAAACTGGTCTAAGTAAAGTAACAATCATTCATTCACTCATTCATGTGCATATGAAAAAAGAAATATGTGAACTCAAGATATTCAAAATATTCTTTACTACCATTAGGCCCCCTTTATTTATAGGTAATAAGATACATCTTAAGTTTTAAATTAAATTTCGGTAATAATTATCTAATATTGACAGAATCTACTCTGCTTCGTTGGATTGAACAAGGCACTATAGAAAGAGTTACATTTTTGTATACCCTAAATAAAGGCAATAAGTGAGATCTCATATTTAACAATAACCAAAATCCATAGATGCAAACCATTAGAGTTTGAATCGAAGGAGATCAGAGAAGACATGGGGGGAAAAGCAATAGCAGAATTCAATTAAAGTGGTACCTTAAGAAAAAAGTTAAAATTCCTTGGAATTTTTGTTTTATAAGGGAAAGAAGTCACAGTATTCTTTTTTAAAAAGAAAGGCTTTCTGCTCATGTTACTGGGCAACAAAACAGTGACGAGTCACAGGATGCTATTGACTTATTAAATGGTTTTAAAAAGGATGAGAAATGAAATTATGCAGCATTTGTACTATTTGAAACCAGTTCTCTCTCTTGGCTTTCTAAAGTCATATTCATTTTCTTTCACTAGTTTTCAAATATTTTCTGAAAGATCCACTTTGTACCAAAACACTTAACAGTGTTTACGAAAGGTTACCAGTTACAACACTTTTTGGTGGAAAGCAAGCAATTTGGTGTACTTGGCTAATTAACATGAAATAATAAAATTACAACAAATTAAAAAAGTACTCTTTCCATAAAGCAGTTTCCTCTTCCATCTTAATACAACATAGTAAGGACAAACAAAATAAATATACAGAAGCCCGCCTCAGATTCTCCATTCCTTTGGAGGCCAAGAGCTAAAAATGATTGCCATCACAATTTATACACATGCACCAAACAGAATCTTGAGTCTTCTTAATAACGGAAGGCTTCATATTTACACCTGAGACTAAATTTACAATAGATTATTTTTGTTTGCTTGCCAAACTTCAAACATTTCTTCACATAGAGATTTTGAGTTCTTTATCAAATTACTGACCTCAAGACTCAACAGTATGAATAAATTCAACTAATTAAACTCTTTGTGTACATTTTCTTCAATGACCAAGTGTTTTAGTTGGAGGCAATTAAAAAAAATTTTTTTTTCTTTTTGTTTGGTCTTTCAAAGAAACTGTGTTAGGTCCTGTTGTTTTCCTTTTCCTAGAGGATTCCTTCAGTTCTGGCCACATTTTTTTTCCTTAACGCAAGACTGTTCTAGTCCTTGGAATGGAGTGGCTACTGTGGGGGGAAAAAGATGGAATGTTTAAAATGATGCATAAAAATGCCCTATATTCACAATACTGGTCAAAGACATATGGCACAACATACCAATAAAGACATTTTTGCCAATATATGCTAAAAAGTATAATAACAATTAAGATGAACAATTATAAGGGTACTGGGGTTGCATATGAAAGGCAAATCTTTTTAAAATGTAGTATAATTATTAACCATAAAGGAAGGAGAGATAAGTGGAGAAAATTATTCAATTCTGCAAGAAAAAGAGCATTAAAACAATTACAATGCCATAATTTGTATTAAGTACATTTCTCATAAAGAATTTCTTTCATCCTTGAGAACCAGACTATGGGAAAAGTAGAAAGATTAATAGAGATAAAGAAAAATTAATTGACTATTTAAAAGGCAGAATTAGGTGACAAATCAAGTAACTGAAAAAGTCCTGACAGCTCCGGCAGTTTCCAGTTTGGAATAACATTAGAATGAAAATCCTGCCATTCTTGGTGAAGTCCACTTTCATCATGGAAGGATGAAGAGCTTTGACTTTTAAAATTCCATAAAGAAAAAGGACGGCACCTCAAATGTTGAGGAATAACTAACTTCCTAGATTTTTCTAATCCCTTCCATCTCAATTCCTTAAATAAATTCCTTAAATAATAAAAAAAAATTCCTTAAATAAACAACAAAAGTTAAAAGCACACACAAAAGCTCATAAAAAGCAAATGCCAAATTTAAGTGAACAATTTAAAGCTCAAATCCTGTCACAAAAAGAACAGATTCTGGAGGACTGCCATCAATATACACGGACTAATTTCACTAGGATAGTTTTTATTTAACTTTCTTAATTTTCATAATCCATCACCTTGGGTCTAAAGTTGTTAGATGTGAGAGGAGCTAAGTTTAAAGGGATCTACTCATCTTGCTGAGCAATCGGTGTACTCCTTACACCTCCTGCCACTGAAATAAAACCATATGGAGACTGTTAAAACTAGATGTACTTTTCTAATCAGAATAGCCAGAAAATTCTAAAGATTCAGATGTTGTACTACTAGAGATTGCTATCTGAGTTCCTGCCACACAAGAGGCAGAGATGAACCATGATATGAGCAATGAAGTAAATATCACAAGTAAGAAGGTTTTCAGTAGAGAAATCTGAAAAATGAAAGCTTTTCAAAATAAAAATTAACAAAGAAATATTTAAATGTTACAGGCAAGAGGACCGCGGACAGTTATTTTCCTTATAACAAGTATGTCGAATCACATTCATTCCATGGCAACATGGATTAATCAAAATAAGAGCAGGAAGTCCCGGGTTTCCCCCCTGCCTCTGATTATATGTGACTGTGAAAGTCAACATCTCAAGGTTCTAGGAATTCTCTACGACAAGGCATTAGAGAGAACGTGCTACCTTGCACTGGCAGAGGGAGTTTGCTCCTCTAAGAACTCCCTATTCTAATGAAATCACAGGTCCATTTTCCCCTTCTGTTCCTAGCATGTCACTACAAATGAATGGCCAGCAAACAAAACCCCACAGGCAAATCGGTAACTATGATGGTCTGGACAGGTAGGCGCTAAAGACTATAGCTAGTAAAAAAGGTAATGGGAATCAATCAAAAGTACTCTTGTATCGGGAAAGAACAAATTTGTACAATGGATGGCTTCTTAGGAGAATCAGTGAGGCCCGAGTCTGACGAAGGGATTGCTTAAATAGAGGATCTATCAGAGAGGATCAAATGAAAACAAGAGGCTGACATGAGACTCTAGAAGACGTCTTAGCATGACAAGATGTGGCCTGCAGTAAAATAAAAGTTTTAGAAAATCAGTGCAAAAAGTCGTTCTATCTCCTGAAGGAGAATTGAAGATGGAGAACTCCTACGCAATGAGCTAACAAATGCGCTTAGTCACTCCCCACGGAGAAGTGTCTGGTATTCCTTCAAGCTGCACGGCAACATGCATTAATCAGAGCAAGAGCAGAAAGACCTGCGTCTTTATCCTGCCTCTGGCATATACTGAACTCATCCCCAGCTGCCACTTCCAAGTCCCAGGACGCTTAGTCAATGAGCCGGCCGCCACGTGGGAAGGCAAATGTCAGTGTAATTGCTCTCCTTCATGTAAATTGCTGCAGTTTTATCAGAAGCTTGTGGCAAGGAACTGAGCTAGCTGTACGTAGAGGGAGGTGGAGGCACACACATTTCTGTGATCGCGCTTGCCATGTTAAACACGGTATTATTCCTCTAGGATGACGCAGGGCTAATGCATGACTTAGTTTTCCTCCCAAACAGATTCGATAATTCTTCATCAGGTTGGCAAAGAAGCTCTCCGAAGTTTGAACAGAGAACGACTTCATAGAGAGAAACACAAAGTGAAGTTAATGACGGAATTACTCTGTAACTAGAGCACCCCGAGGGATGAAAGCCTCACAGACAGAACCGTACCATCAATTTTGGACCCTGAAGAAGCTACTAAAACCTCGGGAAAACAGAGTATAGAATGAATTGGATTTTTAAAGACTGCAAAATATTTTAAAATTCTTACCATACCTATTAGAAGCGCTACTAAAATGAAATCAATTATACACACATTTCCCACTCCAAAATCACCAAGATCTAATCATCGGTTCTTTCCTTTAAAAAAAAAAGATAGTGACTACATTTCACATAAATTATCCACAATATGTCGATGATTCAAGAAATGCAGGCCTATGAATAAAAATGAGTGACACAAATGTGCAAAAAACAGGCAAAGGATTTCTCGTGTTTTGCATCGGGACTTTTCCATTTCAGACTGGCATAATTCCTGCTTTCTATATTCTATTTCTCCAGTGCTCCAAAATATCCTTTCACTGCAGGGCGCAGCCAGCAAACTACATGCAAACTGCTTTGGGCCACTTCAACATTCTTCCTGGAAATACATTCTTCCAAAGTGGTTACTTTAAGCACTCTCAGAACTTGCAAGCCAGAGCTGGTCCACTAGCAGGCTTTGGAGGTGTAAAGAACTGAAAAGCCCCGGATGAAGGGGACACGTATCCGATAGATACTGAGCCATCAAATGAACTGTAGCAAGACCCTAGCTTGAACCAGACTCTTGGGTTCCTTTGACTAACTCTGCTCCTCACCCATGCTTTTGATGAAACAGGAGCTTTCTGCTATACTGCCGGGTTCCTCTGTGTGGGGTGCTCTGGGTAAGGAAACTCTCCATAAAGGATGATCAACTTGTAAATAAGAAACCTGTAGGACTTCCTGGGAGTCCTGAGAGATTAAATGCCCAATGTAGCATCGCTAGTATATGTTAGAGGTGCGAGTTGAACCCAGATATTTCAACCCTAAGACCAATGCTTTTCCCTTCAGCAATACTCCCTCTTGCTTTCTAGATTGCTGTCCTTAAATGGACAAAAAAAGGGAAAAGTTGTCCTGGTTGGCATCACTTTAAAATGTGGGCTTTGAAAGACGTGATTACAATGTAAGTCTTAGTTACAACTTTGTAAGGCCTCCATCAGTGAGTGTGTCTTGTATTTATTTATCTATGATGTAACAAAAAATTAGAATTAGGATTTAGATCTTGCTACAGGGATGTCCTTCAGATTTTTTTACTTCGCTTTAGTTAACAGATCTCTCATCCTTGATATGGCTGTTTATTGCATATTCAAGTCTGGGAATAAGAATACTTTGTGGTAGGAAAAAAATGGAGACATAACAAAAGCCCATTTGGAATGGTGGACGGGAGCATTAGATTTGGAGTCAAAAGACCCGAGTTTAAATTTCCCAATGCCAGAGTGTGATTCTGGGCAAAGCATTTAACTTTCACAACCTCTACTTTTCTTAGCTATAAAATGTGAAAAAGATTGTAATAGATTATCTCTAAAGTCCTTTCCAGTTTACAATAAACAATTTACAAAGCTCATTAAAAATGAGAGTAATAAAAAGAAGGTATCTACATAAAACTGTACTTTAAAAGATCCATTTATATCATCTAATCTTTAGAAATACAGAAATATTGCAGGTCTCATCAGGATGTTACAAAGGAGAAAACTAAAGCACATACTGAGTAAAAAATATTGAGGATGACTCAAGGTGGTATAATTATTAAAGTAGCAGAACCAAGATCTGAATTTAGATCATTTTCTTCAGAAAGAATTGGATTTCCATTCCACCAGCTCTGTCTCACAGTCTATTCCCTCTTCCTTCCCCAAAGGTATTTTTATTCACAAACGTTTCTTTTTTCAACTCCTCTAGTGGTATGGCAAGCACAGAAATCATATGCAAGAGATGATATGAGTATGTTGTGCTGATTTCATAGCAAAGTTTATGTTTAATTATGGGGAGTTGGGAAAAATCGGTTGGCAAAGAGAGGCACGTTGATAAAGGAAAATGCAAATTTCATCATACTCTCCCCCATCAGCTATCCAGTGATTTGGACAATTATGCTTACTGTCAGTATGTGGAAGGAGTTCTTTCAGACTCTAAGAAGGAGCTCTGACATCAGATGATAAGAATCCTTGAGCATAACAATTCCTAACTTTATCACATGTCAAAAACAAGAGCTTGAAGTTTGGTGTCTGGAATCATTTATGAAGGGGAAAAAAAATACATGATACAGCATTAAAAGTTCCAGAAATTAATAACACATTAAAAGAAAAGCAAATTTTAGTACTTTGTTTCTGTTCTGGGTCCCTGGGAATCTACTTTCTCCAGTGGTAAATTCCAATTCCTGTAGTGGACAGAGATGGTCCAAAAAGCTGTGCTAAAAAGCAAAGTATGAATCTTTTTAGAAAGGTAAGATTCTTTCCTCACCTTTTAAAACTGCTTTTTCTTGCAGCAGATCTGGTAGTTCTTTGAAAAATGCCAGAACTGTCAGAAATGTTAGGTTCAGATGTTTTACTGCTCTGAACACTGGACTGAAGAATTACTCTGAAAAGTTGGAAAAAATAAAATCATATGAACTGTAACTGTTTTCAAATGGTTTACAGAAGCCATTTTTTCCCAGCATAAAACATTTTTATTATGGATTGACATGTTTCAAGAAACATATTTGTTCACAGATGCTAAAGCACATTTGATAGCATATGTTCTCTGTAATCAAAAGCATTCTTGATGTCTATGCGTGGTCTAGTAAGCCCCCCTTCTCAGGAGAAAAATCATGCTGATCAGAGCATCTTCTTTGCTGATCTAGTGGGCTCTGCAGAATCTTGCCTTTTAAATTAACAACTCCAAACCAAAGAGAAACAATAGTCACCCTGCGTGTCTACAGTTAATACAACTTCTAATGTTTAAGGGCTTTCACTTTGGTTTCTCAAGGCCACGAAGTCCACAATCACCACGACTACAAACAGTAGGAAACAACGCTAAGCAGTTCTCTTCACTTCTCTCTGGTGGTGAACCTTAACTACGAATGCCTTCTTTAAGTCCTCTCGGTAAACATGGACCAAGTCTGCATTATATCAACCGTTTTTTACTGTGCCCTCAAAGTATGGCAAAAGTAGGAAAGGAAGAACGGGTGAATGACTTGAACATAAAGAAGGAAACTATAAGTAAATTAGGTGAACACAGAATAGTGTACATGTCAGACCTTTGGGAAAGGAAAGATTTTAAAACCAAGCAAGACTTAGAAAGAGCCACAAAATGTAAAATAAATAATCTGGAATACATCAAATTAAAAAGTTTTTGTACAAACAAAACCAATGTAACTAAAATCAGAAGGGAAGCAACAAATTGGGAAACAATCTTCATAAAAGCCACTGACAAAGGTTTAATTACTCAAATTTACAAAGAGCTAAATCAACTGTACAAAAAATCAAGCCATTCTCCAATTGATAAATGGGCAAGGGACATGAACAGGCAGTTCTCAGCCAAAGAAATCAAAACTATTAATAAGCACATGAAAAAGTGTTCTAGATCCCTTATAATCAGAGAGATGCAAATCAAAACAACTCTGAGGTATCACCTCACACCTAGCAGATTGGCTAACATGTTAGCAAAGGAAAGTAATGAATGCTGGAGGGGATGTGGCAAAGTAGGGACATTAATTCATTGCTGGTGGAGTTGTGAATTGATCCAACCATTCTGGAGGGCAATTTGGAACTATACCCAAAGGATGATAAAAGACTGTCTGCCCTTTGATCCAGTCATAGCACTGCTGGGTTTGTACCCCAAAGAGATCATAAGGAAAAAGACTTGTTCAAGAATATTCATAGCAGCACTCTTTGTGGTAGCCAAAAATTGGAAAACAAGGGGATGCCCATCAATTGGGGAATGGCTGAACAAACTGTGGCATATGTTGGTGATGGAATACTATTGTGCAAAAAGGAATAATAAAGTGGAGGGATTCCATGGAGACTGGAACAACCTCCAGGAAGTGATGCAGAGCGAGAGGAGCAGAACCAGGAGAACATTGTACACAGAGACTAATACACTGTGGTACAATCGAAGGTGATGGACTTCTCCATTAGTGTCAATGCAATGTCCCTGAACAATCTGCAGGGATCTAAAAAAAATACTATCCACAAGCAGAGGACAAATGGTGGGAGTAAAAACACCCATGAAAAGCAACTGCCTGACTACAGGGGTGGAGGGGATATGACTGAGGAGAGACTCTAAATGAACACTCTAATGCAAATACCAACAACAGGGAAATGGGTTTGAATCAAGAACACATGTGATACCCAGTGGAATCGCGCGTGGGCTATGGGAGAGGTGGTGGGAGGGAGGGGAGGGAAGAAAAGAAAATGATCTTTGTTTCCAATAAATAATGTTTGGAAATGACCAAATAAAAATAAAAAATAAAAAAAGACCACTAAAAAAAATTTTAAAAAAGTAGGAAAAAAAAAGTAGGAAAGGAATAGAGACAGTCTGGACCTCCTGGTTCACAGGGATGGGGAATTTCTGTCAGGAAAACCCTGTCTCTAAAGTGATTGGCGCCTTGTCTTAGAGGGCTGCCCACATCACTGACAGGTTAAATGACTTGCTCACGGTTATACAGCCGGTAGATGTGGGAACCAGGGTTTGAGTCCAAGTCTTCCAAGCTCTGGGATCAGCTTTCTTTTCACTACGTCCTTCTGCCTCTCTTTATTAGGACACGCAGTAAGGGGCTAAAATCGAGGTATAAACGTTGGGCTACTTTAAAGAATTTGGTTTCTCAATAAATGCAGCTTAAAAACAAGCAAAAAACAAACATGTCTTCTACTTCAGAAGCCCAGACAAGGTAAGCATTTAATAATGGGAATAAAACATGCTTTATATTATTGTAGCAAGGAATGGAATGGTGGCTCAGAGAAGAATAGAAAGTGATTCTGTGCTTCTCATTTCATGACACTCCAATAATGGGCTTTGGGACCCAGGACCCATTTAGGAAATCTAAGCATCCAAGGGCATTGGGTTGCTTAGCTCAAATACTGATTTTAATAACAAAAAAGCTTGGATTACCTGGTGCACTCTCATTATTTTGCACTCCAATAGTGATAACTTCCAAGAATATGTGTACACACACATACACACACACGCGCGCACACACACATGTGATTTCATTGGTGTAGGGAATGCTCTAGCTAAGGAAACTCGTACTAATCAATTCAGATTGCTCTCTTTTTCTGTAACGAATAGTCTTAGGAAAGCTCCCTGGGGCACTTGGAAATGAAATGGCTTGTCCAAGGTCAGAGGCACACCTTAAAACTTGAAGCTGCTTTCTATGGAATGTGGCACACTGACTTTCTAGGTTGATGCTTTTAATGTGTTGAGCAATAAATACTGGTCAAGACACGTCCCTCAATCCTAACCGTTTCTCTCTCCAATTCATGTTGAATGTTAATGTACTGAACCCAGTTCCAATTTAAGAATAATCCAGGAATCTGGTGGTTTTTTCTGTGTGTGTGTGTGTATTTTTTGTGACTGTGGTTAAAACATTATCAAAAGTAGTTACTGCCTCTAAAACCCAAGAAAGATGAACTCCTACAGCGTTAGCACTTCTTTAACTACAGTGCAAAGCAGATCAGCAGGGTAATCAGCCAAAAGACAAGCTCCCACTGCTACTGCTGACAGCATGTGTGCTTTGCTTATAAAAATCATTAGAAATCTGTCAGAGTTTCTCAGGGATTATCTAACCCATTCTATGACTACACCAATACTGTAACAAGAAAGATTATGCCATTTTTCGTGACAGCTTTCCAGGAGAGGACTAACATAAAAGTGGAATAAAATGCGTTGTTTTCAGTGAATAAGGCAGGGCCTGAAATCATCCTTCTTAAAATATTTCTTCCCTAGTTCCAAGGAAGATGAATTGTGAACTAAGTGGTCAGTAACTGCCCTTCAACTGATTTGGAATTAGTCACAGTCAAGTCACCTGAGCTGACTTTTCAGAAAAAAAAAAATCACAGGACACAGAACCCTAATCAGACAGTTAAACAGGGTACCACCAGTCTCAGCCAAGAAAGCATACTTGTTTGTTCATTCCCCTGCCTAAATAAGGTATGAGAAAATGTTTAGTAACATGAGGGTGGGGAAAGTACATAAATAATAGTTTTGAATCATATTGCCTTTTTAGGAAAAAATGAGTCTTGGCTAGTCAAGTTATCAAGTAGTTCATCATCTCTTAATAGCATTTACAATATCCGGAGTCCACCTACAAATTAAGAAATGTACAGGCTTAGTAAGAGTAAGATTTTCAAAAAGCATCTGTGGTATCTCTATCAATTGTCCTTTCCTCAGTCAGTATAAGACTTAGAACTTTGCCACCCCAGGTAAATTCTGCCAACCAATGAATCGATAAACATTTATTGAGTACCTACTATGTGCCGTGCACTGTGCTAAGTGGTGGGTAATTTACCACATTATATGAGTTTTCCTCCTCAGAGAATTTGTTGTCACCAAACAATAGTTATTAGATCCATAGCTTATGCCACACGTGAACTTCCACCTCTATTGATTATATCTCTACGATCTCTCTGACTCATCACTTGTTTCTTGCAGTGCCATAACTTTGATATAAACCTCGCAGCGCGTCTTCCCGATTCTAGTCTCCTCCTACTTTAATCCATTCCCACTACTGCCAGATTAATTTCTTTGATGCATCGATGGGACATCCCAGCTCTGTTGAATACTCTCTCATGATGCCTTATTGCCCATTGAATAAGATCCAAACAACCTTGCAGACTGGCATTCAGCGCCTTCCCAAGCTGAGGGTAACCTTGCTTTTCTAGGTTCATGCTACGCCTCTCGTTGTGATCTAGCCCAGGGGGGCGATCTGGTCTCCCTGCATACCTCTTGCCCTTTCTTGCCTCAAACCTGTTTCCTAGTCTGGGACGGGAACCTCTACTGATCTCCACCTACCGTGGACCATCGGAAGCCTATTCACCTTTTATAGCCAAAGTCAAAAGCCACTTCAAGAAGCCTTCTCTGACCCTCTCCACGGCGAACGCCTTCCTCGCCTGTAGAATGTTATTTGTGTCCTCATACATTTGACTTTCGTGTTGAACTGCGCTTATTTGCCCGTCGGTCCTGCCCGTGTCTCATTTCATCCGTGAATTCTCTCCTGGCACGTACTTTGGCTGAGGGAGCAGCGTGGTGCTCGCGACCGTCGCTCAAGTCAAGTCGCCGACACGCTTCCTTCAAGGTCTGCCTCCCACTGTCAAACCAAAGCCGTGCTCGCCACGCTCATGTTTACTGTCCCCTTCTGTCCTCACCGGCCTCATCCCCGAGGCTCGGTCAGCCACCCTGGGAGGCAAGGCATTCACTACCTTCCGCGCCACATCAGGGATCATTCATGTGAAAGTGCTGCTCCCAGGGGAGAAGTCAAAGGCTTCTCGCCCTCTGTGGTAGCCCTTCTATGTCCACTGACAAATAACATGGCATGGAAAGAGCTGGTGTATTCGCCATTCTATTGAGCCAGATTGAACTAACAGAAATTTCTGAACAACCATAACTGATGTTCAGGAATGACCGTGAAGAAATCAAGTGCTTGACGGGGCTGCCCTTTGGAACAAGGAAAGATTAAGCTAGAGTCAGGAGAGTTTTAGAGGCATTTCCTTTTATGCAAATTCTTGGAAAACTGGTCATCCAGGCCATACAGGGTTCTCCTACTCAGGACACCCTAATCTCTGTAGCATGGTATAGAGAATAGAAGATTGTTCTTGAAAGCCAGTAAAGTCTAGGTCCAAATCCCACCTCTGATACATAAGCACTGCTTTTGTGACCCTAATTTCATGAGGAGATTCTGGTCTAGATGAGTTAAATATACTTTCTTCACCTGAGAGTTCCTCCTGTTAATTAAAATACCAGTACAGTTTCCCATCCTAATTTCTAACTATGCCAGATCATAGTTTGCTACAAAATAAAATGCCTATCAGAAAATAGCAGCTATATTACTGGTGGAAGCAAATAACTTCATCTGCCATGAGTATGATTAGAAGATGACTGAAGTGGTTAACACTTTATTCCAGGCCTAGAGGGCCAATGGATGATGGATCTCTCAACCTTACCAAATGGGAAGAGATAGCTTCTTCAAAGAAGAAGAAAAAGACAGCCCAGAGGGCTTAAAGGTTGGAATTTAGTAAGAAGTGCAATAGGAACTCCTTTAGCACTTATAGCAGCCATGAAAAGAACCACATGCTGAATTTGGAAAAAGAGGATCTGGTTCAAATCCCTCTCCTGTGGGAGCCTCGATAAGTCACTTAATCACTCACATCCTCATTTTCCTCCTCTGTAAAATGAAGATAACACGATCTGTAATTGAAGGCTTTTGTGAGAGTCAAATGTAAGGAAGGTGCTTGACAAACCTCATGATGTCATACGTTTCAGTCATTATCTCGGGTTTAATGTTGAGTAAACAAATCTGAGAGTTTACACTGACTTGGCCAGACTTCAACATATAGTGTCAGAGCTGACATCTGCACTCTGGCCTCCCAACGTAGACTCCGGACTTAAGTGTTCCTCACTAATAAGTAAGAGTTGAAGGGAAATTATGGCCAATGATAGACGTGAAAAACCAGAAATGACAACACTCTACCTCTTTTACTATCTATGCATCTTTGAACAAAAGAACTGCTTATATTTGTAATAGTGAATACATAAAAATAAAAACCGACAGTTATCTGCAAAATGAATGTAGACCAGGATTTTAAAATACAGACCCTCTAGATATTTTGAAAGGGTCTAGAAATATCAAACAAAAGCCAGGAGTGGTTTTGGAAGACAAAAAGCTACTAAAAGAAGGATCTTTCACGATGAACTCTATTTTCTACTTCATCAAGTTCCACAATAGTAATTAAAAAGTTGCAGCTTGGACCCTATATCTCCCTACCTTCTTTATGGAATAGATGAGAAGCTAATTTGTTCATAAAATTTTTCTCTTGATTGAAGGATTCTACTTCATCTTTGGAGCAAAAGATCTTGGCTTAAGTGAAGCCCACGGTGGGAAAGGTCAGAGATCTTAAGAGAAGTCATATCTGAGAAATCAAGATTGACAGAGAAGACCCCCAGTCTCATAGGAGATAATTTCTATTTACTATTTTCCCTGAGAACTCTGGCTTAAATTCAGACCAGATTAATCTTCTGTACAAAGAGTCTTGCTTCCTCACTGCCAAGACTTTCTTTTGAAGTTGATTTTCCAGGTGAATGTTTATTCCAATAATAAATCTTTCAGAACATCTTTATGAAAATAACCCTTTAAGGAAAGTATGGGAGAAGGATGGAGGTGGTGGGGGGATGCAGTAGTCATCTTCACATGACAGCCCACACCCAATCCTGTGAATCATGTTCCTCTGAATCTTCTTTTCTTCTTGCTTTGATTTGATAGAAAGTATCAAAAAGTTGTACCTATTACAATTCCTCCAAGAGAGGGAAATAGAATATTTAGACTGGGGAAAGAAAACAAGTAAATTTTAATAAAGAGAAAGCACTGAGGCTGCAGTGTGGTCAAGAGACTAAATTGTCATAATGACTGGAAAACAGCTTTTAAATGGCAAGATGAAGGGCTCCTTGGACTTGCTTTTTATTAGAAAAATCAATCAACCATGTAATAAAATGCCAACAGGAGAATTCTTCTCATTGAACTAGGAAGACTTGAGGTATGCAAATTAAAGAATAAGATGGATAAAATAAATTGCACAAACACATTTTAGAAGAAAATCAAAATTAAAACTAACTTCATTGAATGAGTATGGGATGAGACAAAAATTATCATTGTCCTTATTTTCAAATTGTTATTTCATCTACTTATATTTTATTTCAAAAACAAAATCAAGAGAGGGATCTTTTAAATGTCCTGTTATTAAACCCTTCAATCAGTTGACATGAACAGTTTTCACCAACACCCAAAAGAATCTTTAAAAAATGCAAATCAAATTAACCTTTACACAAAGCCAGGAGAGGGAGAATATGGGTAAACACATGCATCATGAGAAACATACTGGACACCAAAAAGTGAGTAATAGTAGAGAAATGGAATGGGACACTTACACAGTGGCTATCTGTCAAAGGGTCCTGATGGTTACTAGGTTCTTAAACCATCTAGACAGAATAGCAGGATGGGAAGAATGCAGTCACAAACAATCCACCAGATGACAATACTACATAGTGCAGAGGTCAGCACAGCTAGGATACATCTAGAAAGGGGTTGGGGAGGAAAAGAACAAACGTTCAAATTGGGAAGCAAAAACAAAAACAAAAAAGTAAGGTGAATGTGAATCTTAGCCCCTTGGAAATTTGGGGTAAGGGAGAAGTGATACAAAGAATAAAAGAAGTTGAATGTGATTTTGACATTTCTTATTTTAAAAAAAATGATTTCATCATTTTATTTGGAGACAACATAAAAAGGAATAGACTAATTCCCAGAGCTAAGGGGAAAAAAAGCCCTCAGGGAAAGAACACAATGGAGGAGAGAGATGAATGGTATAGAAATGAGGTATGAATTCAATAATACTATCACACACCTTTCAGCTTGAACTACGTCATGCTTCTATTTTGTTTTTTGATAGATCTAATCTCTAACTGGGAAAATTAGTTGTGTTAACTAATTCTATTTTATAATGACTTTGATTCCAGTTTCAGTCACAGGTCCCTAAAACTCCAGGGACTAATTCCTTTCCTTACTATCCCTCACCCCAAGTAAAAAAAGAAGCTTATGTATAGAACGCATCAAAGCAACACAGACATTTGTTGAAATTTAAATTTGTTGTATTTAAAGAGGTCATTTATGAAGGGATTATTGTACAATAATAATTATATGATCATATGAGTTGTGATTACATTAATTGGTGAGACTGATTTCACTAACCACAGACAGACACAAATACTGCTCATTTGCTTTTAATTTATATGGCTTGTGTGTAAAAGAATAGGCACTATAAACATATAGTAGTAACACGGAATATTATACAAGTACATATATTTTAGACTTTAAGATAAAATAAAATATTTTATGATTCAAAATATAAATTTAGTTTTCCTTAGTTAATGATCTTTTGTGATCATCCAGAATAATTTTGTTTCTTTAACATTTTTTTCCTCCACTGAATAATTTTTAGTACAAGTCAAAGAGCTCTTTTTAGCCTGTTGGTTCTCAGCCTAAAGGCAGCATGGTATAAAGGATAGAAGGTAGAACATGGATTGTGGAAGATCTGGATTCAAAAGCTACTTGACATTTACTATGTGAACCCGAGTAAGTCACCTAATCTGAGCACCTCAAAAATTCGTGTGTGTGTGTGCGTGTGTGTGTGTGTGTGTGTGTGTGTGTGTGTGTGTGTGTGTATAAATCCCTTTCATGTACCCTAGATTTCTTCAAGGCTTAGTTCAAGTGTTGCTTTGTACCTGATGACTTTTCTGATTTTTCTTAGTTGGTAGTGTCTTTCCTCCCAAAATTATTCTGTATTTATTTTGTATATATGTCTGTCTGTCTTTCCCAATAGACTATAAATAAGCGCTCTGAGGATGAAAAACACTTTATGTTTGTCTGTATCCTCAGCATCTAACACAGTGTCTGACACAGAGTAGTTACTTCATGTCTTTTCCTTGATTTGACCATAAAGAAGGTGCCATCTGCAACAGTCAAGGCAGTTTCCCACACAGCATCAATATAGACTTGGAGTTGGGCCCCAGAAGTCATCTTAGTGACACCTCTCATTTTCTAGAATAAAAAACTGAGGGTGGGAATAGTCCCCATATTGATTGAATCACAGACACTTTTTGTATTTTTGTGGTGTGTTATCTCTCAGCCTGTTGGTCCGGAAACTATCAGGAAGATTGGTCCATCTCTCAGTAACCCATAGTTTCCTTAAATAGCTCTAATAAAAAAAAACCCCCCAACAACATAGGACAACAAAGTCATATAGAGACTAAGTGATTTGCCCATAGTGATATATATATGTAGTCATCAGCAGAAATAAAAGAACTTAATCCGATTCCCAATTCAGGGCTCTACACTGCTTTGGCAGAATAATGCCCATGGTTTGTTGTTGTCGTTTTTTTCCCCTAGTGTGAAAAGGACTTTTCTGCCAGGAAAATGTATTGTAAAGACCTCTCAAACCTTTCTCCTCCTAATTCTAATGGCGCTGCCTTCAAAATATGAAAAACAAACAGATGACTATAATGGAAATAAAGGATTTAAATAAGCAGGAAGTTATAATGTTGCAAGAAGAGAAAGCAAGATTTGTTATAGGCAATCTGAGATGTGGAACATCCACAACTGTGACACTGTGTTAGCTATTGCAGGAGATGCAAAAGAAAAAAAAAAACAGAAAGCAGCAGCAAAACTCTTAATTTCTAGGAATTTACAATCTAGTGTACATGCTTCAGTTGGGGTTCAGTTTCCCCAAAGAAAAAGAAATAGCTTAATCTATCATGTGCAATTGAATTAGCCACCCCTTGGTAACACTGAACTTTGTGACTATGGATAGGGAATCGATAAAAGAGAGATTTCAAGTTATTCACTGTCATTTCCCTGCAGCATTTAAGTTAGACTAAAGTCCAAAGGTTAGGTGGCATATAGAGAAAAGTGGAGGCTCAGTCAGGAAGAAGGGCCAGTAACCGGTTATTATAGTTCACTATTTTTTCTACTGTTTTTGTTTGTTTCCTGCCCTCTCCTTACATTTTCCATTCCAATGGGATCTCAGGTTACTGGATACACATTCAATTTAAAAGAATTGTAACCATTACAGACCATACATTGTCCCCATAGAAGGCTGTTAGAAATAAAGGCTTTGGATAATGTTTGAACAGCTTTTTATTCTCACTCAGTGATTCCTCCTTTACTTCATCATCACACAATTCTGCCTTCACAAAATTGTCTTCTGTCTCCACCTGCAGCCTTTGGCACAGAAGGAAGTGGATACTTCAAACCCTATGTGTTTTAAGACTGTTCCAACTCTTGTAGAGAAACGTGAGTACAATTAAAGCCAGGGCCTCAGTCAGAAAATCCTGATTAACTGGCACCTAACTGGAACCTTCTCTTAAGCAGATCTTATTCCTCCTTGCCAGAACCTGATTTTAAAAAAGAAAGAAGCAAATCACAAGAACAACTCTAAGAGACTCATTTTTTAAAAAGGGGTCTGTCCTAGGGGGAGTACAGGTCCTCTGCAGTTTCACATTGTTCCCATACCTCTTCCATCAAAACTGATGAGGCACTGGGAGACCCCCAAACCATCCAGGATTCACTTAGACTTCTTTCCTATGCAGTATTTTATACTCCAATGAAGGCCTACTCAGATGCCTCATTATTGTGCGGAGAAGATTTTGGGTTCCCAAAGCCACAAGTTCCGGGGAGAGGGGCCCTACCATGCTGTAAGGAAGGATTTGGGTACAGACTTAGCAGGGGGCCCGATGTCTATCACTCAGGGGCTAGACTAGGCATGTTTGAAAATTCACCAGCAAGTGGGTGGTGAGCTGATGGCCTTTGGGGCCACAGCAACTCTCAAGGCTGCCTTGTCCTTTAGAGAGGTTATAATTGGATCAGTGGACAGAAAGAGCCCACGCTAATGACGTATCAGTCCCTGAAGTAAATAAGCCCTTTAGTAGTAAATACTTAAGGCAGTGGCTGGGTTTTTACATTTAAGAATATTTTCAGTAAGAGTCGAAAGAAAAAAAGTAGTTAGAGCTAACTAGGAGCTAAGTAGAAAACTTAATTTCCCCAATCCAGCACTAACAGCACTAATGCTCTAGAGATTTTACTGTACTGCGTAGCAATCCGTTGCTTGATGAGTGTCCGTGGTTGCCCAGAAGCCTCTCTGTAAAGTGGCCCTTGAGGTTCATGAGGCAATTGATGAAAGGGCACAATAACGAAATACTTTGGGGAACTACCGGGATAAAAAGCAAAGGCAGAGATGACAGGAAGCTATCTTTTCTAATGCGAATACCCAAACATGGTCAACATTAAGAAAAACTTGAGTTATTTGTATGAAATGAAGTCTTAAGAAATAAAGAATCCTCCGGGGCTCTTACAAATGAGGCAGGAAACACGAATGGACAGCTTATGTACTTCTGAGCATCCCTGGGGCTTGGCCGTCCACTCGCTGGTTATCCCAAACGCTAAGGATTGAGCCTGGAGAGCCCAACTGCATCGAGACTGGCCTCCACTAAGATGCTCTGAGGTTGTGCGCTTCCCAAGTTTAAGAAGTCCAGACCTCAAGCTCACTGGCTAGAAAGTCTTCTGCTTTCTAGACCAGCACAGTACTTGTTCCTGTGTTCTTATGTTGCTTTGGGAACGTAGAACTAAGCCATTATTTCTGCCACATCAGAAGCACTGAACAATATACCTTACAGGCTTGCGAAGAATGTCAACATAAGGAACAAAGCTGCCTCCTTTTACCCGTAAGTCTTTCCTGTGATCCTGAAATTAATTTCTCTGAGAGGATTTCATGCACATATACAAAATTTTACTGAGTTTAATTCAGTTTGTTATTTCTCTATATTAGGGCAAGTACACTCACTCTGTCTCAGCTGACTAAATGATATCTTCTCAAAATATAGTCTTTTGCATTTTTCTTGATAACTCTACCTTATAGTAAACACACACACACACACACACACACACACACACACACTCTCTCTCTCTCTCTCTCTCTCTCTCTCTCTCTCTCTCTCTCTCTCTCTCTCTCTCTCTCACACTCTCTCTCTCCCTCCTCAATTTGCACAAAGAAGTGTGGAGAGAAATTAATCAATTATCTGGGGTTTCACAAAGCTTAGTGGAACCCCACAGCATAAAATGGAACACCCTGAGAGTAGCAAAACACCTTGGAAAATAGAAAAACAAATGATATAGAACATTTTATAGTCAAAGATGCTGGCCACCTCTACCACTCATTACTGCCACTTTTTACAACAGTTTTTATAAACTGAATAAGTAAGCCTGAAACTTAAAAATGGCAAAAGGGGGGAAATCCCGAAAAGAGAGACAGAGAGACTTTGCATATGTAAAAAAAAGAGAGAGAGAGAGACTTACGTTAGAGGAATAGAAGTTGCTGGTTTTGCCCGTCTTCTACTTTTCAGGGCAAGTAGCTTATCACCTTGAGTCATTCTGTTTATTTCATCATCATCATCATCATCATCATCACTGTACTGTATAAGTAAAAAAACACTGAGCTAGTGATTTTAAGTTGCATCTTTAGGTGTAGCAAAGATCAATAGTTACTTTCTTCCATAATTTGAATATTTATCTCAAAGCTGTACTTAATTTAAAAAAATTTTTATCTTCTCACTTTAAACTAAAACCATAAGAGCAATTTCAAGAAATCTGTTTCTTGTTGTTTCTAGTAATATACAATCTGTGATTGTTAGAAATCAATAATATTGGGGGCAGCTGGGTAGCTCAGTGGATGGAGAGCCAGGCCTAGAGATGGGAGGTCCTAGGTTCAAATCTGGCCTCAGACACTTCCCAGCTGGGTGACCCTGGGCAAGTCACTTGACCCCCATTACCTAGCCCTTACTGATCTTCTGCCTTGGAGCCAATACACAGTATTGACTCCAAGACGGAAGGTAAGGGTTTAAAAAAAAAAAGAAACCGATAATATTATTATTACACATGCCAACACTAAAGAGAGAGGATGTTTTTAAAAAATGCATATATGTGTATATATATACATGCACACACACGTTTGGAGAGAGCGGCAGAGAGGGAAAGGGAACAAACGTTTTTTCCTCAAGCACCTTATGGTTATTTATCCGAACAAGGACCACGCCACCCAACCAAAACAAACAAAATCGAACTGCTTTGACTTCAAGTTCTCACTTTGAACTAAACCAGTCATTATTAACAGATACAGACGGGGGGAAATGCAGACCCCCCCCCCCCCAACACCACGAGGACTGCCTGAAAAGCCATCTCGTAGACCTCATCGCTGTTTCAATCTTTACCTAGTTGTGGAAAAGACTTTAATATAATAGTCCCCCGACCATTTTGTGACTAATTCTCAAGGCTTCCGAAGAGGGATGTTAAAAGGTGAAGAAAGTATGTGGACAATAAGCCCTCACAACTTTGCTTTATTTTTACCTGAAATTTCTCCATACTCTAAAACATTTTCGACAGCAGCCAAACAAATGATAAAAACATCTAAGTGAAAGATAACAGCAGGATTTCGGGGCGATTACCGATTCAGAATCTTTCGTTTCTTCCGACTGGATCTCACATATTGAAATGTCATCAACCCCTGTTAGGATTTTCGTGACTGCAGCTGCGTGTCTTCCATTTTCCTGGTCCCTTAACTTCTTGCGATAATAGTCTCCTTCGGTCCAAAGGCTCGCCTGCTTCCTAGAGAAGTGAAAGAGCAGCACGACTTTTTCCAGACGTGCCTGCGAAGGGCTGCTCTCTGCCCATGCTGGGGAGTCCTGGTCTACGATTTCTTCCCCTTTCAAACACTAACAGGACGAGCATGTGATGGAGGAGGAGAAGACCACCGGCTATATTCTGTTACGTCTATCTCCTCGGGAATAGAGGAGAGCAAAGACAGGTGCTGAGGGGCCAAGTCTGAGGCAGGCAGACGGAGAAGTGGAAGGAGCACCAGACCTCCCGTCAGGGAAGACCCGAGAACCAACATGGCCTCAGACACGTGGCCTAGCTAGGGGACAGAGCGGACAGAGCCATGGGCCTGGGTTCAAGAAGACTTCTCTTCCCTGAGCTTGAATCTGGCCTCCCACACTTAGGACCTGCGTGATCCTGGGCAAGCCATAATGTGCCATCGACAACATGAGCTGGAGGAGGACATGGCAAGCTACTCCAGTATCTTTGCCAAGAAAACCCAACTAGGGCCACGAAGGATAGGATATGTGTGAAAAAAACCTGAACATCTCAGACCCTTACTCGTTGTGTGACCTGGGACAAGTCACTTACCCTCTGTTTGCCTCGGACTCCCCATCTAGACAATGGAGACAATAGTTGCACCTACTTCCCAGGTTTGTGGTGAGGACCAAATGAAATAATGATCGTACACTGCTTAGCACCATTCCTGGCACGCAGATGCACGACAGAAATGTAAATTAACATTTCATATTAATGCTTCAAGGAGCTGCGATGCCACTGACGGGACTATTTCCTCCCCCTGTGGACAGAGGATGGCAGCCCCTTCCATATGCTCTTTGACCGTTGCTATAACCAAAACATTCATTGGCAACCTGGCAATGAGTCCTTCCTGATTGCAATGAGACTAGTTCTTAGAACCTAAACTTACAGTTTATTACTAGAAAACTTTCTGCTCGGTAGAACCTGCCAGAACTTACACTTTACTGTTTACAACTCGGAGAACCAAGGGTCACCTCCATGCACACAGAGACACTAGACTTTAATGAAGTTTTACTTACGACACCAAAAAATGTTGCTGAGGTCCAATCACAGAGCCAGGTCTACAGATTCGGATCCAGGCAATGGTTTCAGGAACTGTCATCCTATAATGCTTTATGATATAGCAGGCTATAAGGGTGCCTGTCCTTCCAAGACCAGCTAAGAAAAAATATATATCATGTGGTTATTTGAACTTCATACTTGTTTTTTTTTTACAATTAGCCAACTATAAGTATTTCTATTAAAAGGAAGTTAACTTTGCCAAGAAACATTTTATAGACTTGATTTTATAACCCAGGTTTCAGGTGAATCTTCTACAGAAACTATAGAAAACATTACATTAGATTTAGGTGCCCAAAGAAACTATTGGAGGAAAAACAGTTTTGTCCTGACACTTTAGAAACTGTCAGGTGAGAAATGTCTTATAGAATGAGCTGATAAATTATGAAAAGTATCTCCCCTTTTGGAATCTGGACAAAGATATTGTTTTACTTGTGAAGATCTATTAAGACTATGCAATAAAAATAAGAATAGACATCTTTCTTAGGAAAACTGGTTTGGTACTGTTTTATGATGTAATTTTAGAAAGGAAAATTTATAAAGGGAATTCTACGAAAAGGAACTTAATTGTTGTTTCCTTTCATTGCTGAAGAAATGGAAGACAAATAGGAAAGAGGAGAAATGTTTTCCTTAATGAAATTACATTAAATTGATTTAAAAACCCAAAATCTTATGCAGATAATGAAGAAGAATCAACTGTTTGTTACCATTGATGGTTTGTGGTAAATCAGGCTGTGACAAAAATTATGAATGGTGTATCTATGCTTATTATTACTAAGTATAATAATGAATGGGAAATAACCTCTCCATTTCACTAAAAAATTAATAGCTAATATTTTTTGCTTTAAGGTTCACAAAGTGCTTTACAACAACTATCTTATCCTCACAACAATCCTGTAAGGTAGGTGCTATTATTATTCTCATTTTATTCAACTGGAGACCGAGATTCTGTGATTTGCCGAAGGTCACAGAGTAAATAAATGTCTAATAAGATGTCTAACATTTGCCTATGCCCCATGAAGGCAAATCTGTGGCACACGTGACAAAAAGGACATGCCGTCACCCACCAGAGGGACTCAGGGCAGAGTTGTTCCCCTCCCCCTCTCCAGGTCCCTGAGGACATTCCTCACTTCTCTTGCCCTTCTGTTCAGCAGCCAATGGGAGCAGGGGGTGTGGATGGGGCACTTGGGCAGGGGCACAAGCAGGGCCCAGCACTCCACACACTGTCTCTAAAGGGTCTGCAATCGCTGCATCCCCTTTGTGACTTGCCTCATCAACTAATCAACTTTATGCTAATTAATTCAAAAGATGGCATGTTTATTAGTAAGAAATGTTACTGCAACATACCGTTAGATTGACGTAGAGCTCAGGAGGATAAAATATTACACAATA
Organism: Monodelphis domestica; assembly: GCF_027887165.1. NCBI lineage: Eukaryota > Metazoa > Chordata > Mammalia > Didelphimorphia > Didelphidae > Monodelphis > Monodelphis domestica. The sequence continues at coordinate 272,025,290 of NC_077233.1, read as the reverse complement.
ATGAATCGCACGGTCGACCATGTTTTAATGATTTCTTAATAAGCAAGAGTGGGCAAACCCCACACAAATTTGCTCTATGTAGCGGTGTGGTGATCTGTTTCTGGACTTAGGATCAAGTACTTACTACTATTCTTAGCTTTCAAGGAGAAAAATTCCCTCATTTTCCTTTGGATGGAGTCCAGGATGGTGATCAAGTAGGATGACAGCTGCAAATTCTGAAAAGCCTCCCCCCCCACAGACGCCCATTGCTTTTGCACCAGGTGATGCAGTGTTAAGCTATGGGGCACACTGCCACACATTTGGGAGTGATGACAGTGAACACCCCAAGTCTTACTGAGAATCCGGCACTTGGGATTTACAGGCACTGTTTTATAGCATTTTCAGCTTATAGGAGAAAGTGGGATTCAAGTTAAATAGTATATGGATCCGTTTTTACAGAACGTGGAGCTTAGTCTATTAGCTATTATAAATGTCTAGAATCAATCCATTTTCCTAGAGGAAAGTTCTGAGGGAGTTAAGCCAGGGATGAGCGTTTACGACTAAAGAAGTTACGGTAATGGCTACTGTCACTGACATATAAAAAGACTCATTTTTCATGGGAAATATTCCTTGCTTCCTACTCTACTGCCCGGCCGTGTGGCCAGTACAATCACCCTTTCTTTACACTCCCCTAACTCTCCAGATCTTGAGGATACAAAAGGACTAGGTGTCAGATACAACTCTAGAACTACAGCCAAATCAAGAGGACAAATAAAAGAGAAACCTAGTAAATAAAATGAAGAATGAACACTAGGAAGCATTAATCATCAAAGCATTCACACTTTGTAATAGTGCCCGTGCTCCCACTGGAGGAATTCAAACGGAATCACGGGTTTGGGTCTGAATCGCATTCAATCCCAGCATACTTCCCTACAACCAAAACCGAGCAGAACACAATGATGTCCAATCAGTTGTCTAGAAGCTCCCTCTCAGGAGGGACGATGATAAAGAATTCGACCCGCATCCCGACAGAAAGGTGAGACACCACAGGAGCCAAAACGACACATTTTCAGATATGGCCAAAGTAGACATGTGTTCTAAACAGTTACTTATTTGTTATAAGGTAGGTCATTTGGAGATGCAGGGCAGAGGCATAGACGGCTTAGGAATAGTGTTGTCAAAAAGAAAAAAAATATGATGTGACAAATTTTTTAAATATAGAGGAAGAAAAATTAAGACACAGATATGGATAAGCAAGAAATTCTTGAATGAATATATTTAGCTTATTATGTATTTTTAAAAAATTCCTGCTGCACTTAATTGATATTTATAGAATAACAATATTTACATAGTGCTTTAAGGTGTACAAAACACTTTCCACACGCAATCTTCTATAATTCTCCTGTTTTTCTTTGTAGAAGGGAGATGTTTAAGTTTGCTGATGTTTGTAAAGGCCAAAATGAGAAAAAATTAAAATTAAAATTTGCAGGCACCAGAGAATGAGCCAGGGAACAGAGGAAAATCAAAGATGAGGGGCTTGGGGGAGAAGGGAGAAATGGAAAAGGAGAGGGTGTAGAGAGAGGGAGGAGGAGAGAGAGAGGGAGAACAAAAAGGGAGAGAGGGAGGAGGAGGAGAGAAAGAGAGAGAGGAGGAGAGGGTGGGAAGAGGGAGGATGGAAGGGAGCAGAGAGGATAATAGTTGGGATAATAGCAGAAGACAAGAGGGAATGAAGATTGAGAATAAGAAGTGAAGGGTTTAGCTTTTTCTTTTCTTTTTGTTTAAAACCCTTACCTTTTGTCTTAGAATCAATACTGTATTTTAGTTCCAGGACAGAAAAGAAGTAAGGGCTAAGCAGTGGGAAGTGTCTAGGCTAGACTTGGACCCAGGTCCTCCCATATCCAGGCTTGGCTTTCAATTTCCTGAGCCACAGGGTTTGGTTTTTTTAAAGGAGATATTATTTGTACTGTTAGAATAAGTTCCTTATGCCAATAAAATCATAGGTATGGACACTACTACTTTAAAAATATGAAGTATTAATCTAGCAACAGGGCCATAAAATTCACAGGAGAAACCAGACCAAAACCTCAAGGAATTTGCAGTCTACTACTTACAATATTTATACAAATATACAAAAATTCAGAGTACTCAGACCAAACTACCCAAACATTATTTCCTAGAACTAGAAAAAACATCAAAATTAATCCGGAAGAACAAAAAGCCAAGAATATCAAAGAAATTAAGAATAAAATATGAAGGAAGGAGGGAAGAAAACTGTAATATAAAGCAGTAATCATCAAAACAATCTGGCATTGACTAAGAAAAAGAGTAGTGTCATTAGAATAGATTAGGCACCTAACACACGGTAGTTAATGTCCATAGCAACTTAAGTATTTGATAAACCCAAAGATCTGGGCTTTGGGGGGAATAACTCATTACTTCACAAAAACTTCTGGGACTACTTGGAAATCAGTATGGTAGAAACTATGCACAGACCAGCATCTCACTCCATACACCAAGATATGGTCAAAACGGATTCTTGATCTAGAAATAAAGGATGACATCATAAACAAACTAGGGGAACATGGAAAAGTTTACCGGTCAGATTTATGGATGATGGAAGAACTCATGACCAAACAGAGAAAACATTATGAAAAATGAAATGTATAATTCTGATTACAATAAATTAATAAGTTGTTATTTTTTCCAAACAAAAGCAGTGCAACCAAGATTAGAAAATACTTTTATAGCAACTATCTCTGACATAGGTCTCATTTCTCAAATATACAGAGAACTGAGTCAGATTTATAAAAAGCATTCTCCAATTGAAAAAATGGCCAAAGGATATGAACCAGCAGTTCTCAAAGGAAGAAATTAAAACCATCTATAGTCATATAAAAAATGTTCCAAATTACTCTTGATTAGAAAACTGCAGAGATAACATCTCACATGGCTAACATGACCAAAAAGGAAAATGGTAAGTGTTGGAGGGGATGTGAGAAAATTGGAACACTAATACACTGTTGATAACTGATACTCTGGAGAGCAATATGGAGCTCTGCTTAAAGGGCCAAATAACAATGTATATCCTTTGACCCAGCAATATCCTTACTTGGTCTGTATGCCAAAGAGATCAGAAATAAGGGGAAAGTACCTACTTGTACCAAAATATTTGTATAAGCTCTTTTTATAGTTGGCAAAGAACTGGGTGTTGTGAAGCTGTCCATCAGTTGGGGGACAGATGAACATGTTGTGGTATATGATTGTAGGAATATTACTGGGACATAAGAAATAATGAAAAGGATAGATTTGGAAAAAACTGAAAAAGACTTGTATGAACGGATGCAAAGTGAAGCAAGATAAAGAACCAGAAGAACAATGTATACAGTAAAAGAAATATTATATGATGATCAACTGTGAAGGACTAAACTATTATCCACAAAGCAAAATTCCACAATAACCACAGGGACACATGAAAAATGCTATCCACAGCCAAAGAAGGAACTGTCTGACTGCAGATCAAAGCATCTCATTATATACTTTATTTCCTTTGTGAGATTTTTATTGTATGTGTGATGTGTTTTCTATCACAACATGAGCAATATGGAAATGTTTTGCATGAAAGCAATAGTATAACCTATATCAGACTCTTTACCACCTTGGGGAGGGCAAGGAAGGGAGGGAGGAAATCTGAATCCTAACATGTCAGAAGATAATTGTCAAAATTTGTTTCTACACGTAACTGAAATAAATAAATAAGTATTCGGAGCATCGGCATGCATTTGTTTTCTCAGCAACAGAAACATACCTTTGCAATGAACTGCTACAACACCTTCGGCATTTTCACAGATATTCAGAAATTCTTTGACTATGGCATCACTAGGTATACTGCCATCAGCAAAAAAAAGTTCATGATGGTCAAAACCGGCATCTGTAAATCTCCTAGCATCATATGCCTTTTTGTTGAGTCTAATAATGGTTGTAACATTGTGCCTTTTAAAATAAGGAACATAGGCTTCTGGTGTATGATAGTGGTAACCTGTGAGGAATAAAAGAAAACATTTTTCTTTCAACAATATAAATATGGGCTAAAAATTATTTTAGCTCTATATTATCAGGGAATGCCCTCCAGAATGCTATTTATAGAGACAGATATCAAAAGAATCACCCTCTTTTCTTTTCCCTCATGCCCTACCCTCTTTCATTTCATTCTCTGCTGCCCACACATTTAGAGCTGGAAGGGACCTTAGAGATCATCAAGTCTAATCCTCTCATTTTACAGATTAGGAAACTGGTCAAGAAAAGTCAAGAGACTTGTTCGGGATGATATAGCTAGTAAGTTTCTGGGGTGGAATCTGATATCAGATGTTCCTGATGCCGAATCTCTATCACTCTATTCCATCCATCAGACTTGATTCTTGTTCTGAATAATCAAATTTAAAAAAACCCCAAGAATTATCATTATAAAACAAGAAAGTCATGCTCAAATGACTGATTGTCAAAAACATTGCTTATGTAACTAAATTCAGGGTTAAGTTCCAATTTCTATTCCCCTTGAACAACAGACATACAGATAGGCATTCAGAAAGTACAAAGTGCTCATTCAGCTTCACAGTTAGGAAGAAGATTTATTTCCATTTCTTGGCATACCACTTTCAAGTCGGTTTCTTGGGTGAGGGCCACAGAAGGCAATAAATCGGCCTGGTATTATCCAGTTTAAATCTCCATTTTCTGCTTTCTGTGAATAGGAGAATACACATTTTTATTCTCAGCACTTTTTCTTCCCTTTACATTTCTATAAACTTAATTGTAACATTTACAAAAGCCAATAAGTGGCAATGAAATAACTTAAATATTAAAATTAATTTGTGGTATCAACCTAGATGTTCTTTCCAACCAGGTGTTAATTCATCCACACCTTGGAATGTTTGCCTACATCCCACCACGTTTGCCAAAGGAGGTTCACCTACTGTGCCTTACTTCTCTCTGATACTGGGAGGCTATCAATAAGTGGCTTGCTGGTTATCACTGGATTTCCCCCACATGCCTAGTACCTCTTTTTTTCATTCATATACTTCCCCAATGGCATCCTCATTTATAGTCTCTTGCTTGGTGTGTTGTACCTTGCTCACAATTACCATCTGTCTCCATGGTCCTCTGAGTAATACCCATTTTTATTTTTTTAGACTAGAATGCTCTATGATTCACAATCACACAATATTGGTAACAATTTGGTATTTAAAAAGTTGGTTATTTTCTGAGAGAAGTTTGAGGTGATTACAAGAGCTTACAGGGACAGTCGCATTAGCTTTCTTTCTCCTGACTTATTCTGGACCCAATTCATACTCACGGTTGAGATATAAATATATACATATAAACACACACACACACACACACATGGATGGATACTCTTTATAGTTTATCTATTTAACTGTATGTTGTAATCCAGGTAATAGGCACGCTTCATCCAATTGGTACTTTTTGTATGAATGGTTAGAACAAAGTCTTTTGAGTGATCATAGCTTTTTCTTCCAAAAGATTTATCGATGTCCTAGGGCAATCATTAAGAATAATGATAATTTGAATTTATATAGCACTTTTAGGTTTGCAAAGTGCTTTACACATTATCTCTCATAGGATTTTTCACCACAATCCCATGGGCTTGATGCTACTATTTGCCCCATTATACAGATTAGGAAACTGAACCCAGATAGTTTAAATATCTTGCCTAGTGAAATAACTAGTAAATTTCTGAGGTAGAATTCACATTTAGGTCTTCCTGGCTCCAAGATTAGTATCCAATATGCCACTTGACACAAATAGGATGAAGTCATCTGCAAAGAGGAGAATCTGGAGGACCTCACCATCTATAGCAGTGGTTCTTAACCTTTTTTTTGCATCTCATGGACCCCTCTTGGTTGTCTAGTGAAGCTTATGGACCCCCTCTACTATTTTTAAATCCATGAAATAAAATTACATAGGATTTCAAAAGAAACTGATCATATCAAAACATGGTTATCAAAATATGAATTCTCTAAGTTCACAGACCCCAGGTTAAGAACCCCTGATCTATAGGAATTATGTTTCAACTTGGACACTGACCTGGGCTTCCTCCATGACAGTGGAAAGCACTTTTGGTGAGTAGGAAAGAAGGAAGGAAGGAAACAATCATTTATTAAATACCTACTATGTGCCAGACATTGTATTAAGCACTTTACAAATATTATTTCATTTGGTCATCAAAACAAGCTTAAAAGGGACGTGCTAACCCATTTTATGGGTGATAAAACTGAGGAAGATATGAGCTTAAGTGAGCACAGCTAGTAAGTATCTGAGGTTGCTTAGGTTTTTCTGATTCCGGGTCCAGGCTCTATCTACTGTGCCACCTAGCATCTCCTAGCCTAATATTATGATTAGACGGTTGAACAAGGTTATGTCCATTATCATAGCTTTCAAATAATTTAAAATTATTTTTATGTATTGAGACAGAGATGGAGCTTGGAAAATATCTTTCAAAATAGTGCTTCCCCTGCAAAAGCAAATGCTTTTTATAACAAACAAATAAATGCAGTGAGCTATATTCCCTATGTCTTTCAGTGGTAGAATAGTATGGATGTCTGGGAAATAGGACTTGAAAAAGCCTACATATTGCCTACTAATATTCTCATTGAGGACATATAGATTTTCTTACAAATTATTTATACATACACGAAAGTGCACATACAGCTGGGATGCTGCTGATGTTTTTTTGGTTGGTCTTTTAAAAATATTAATAAGGTAAAAGGTTTTTTCATGTCATTATAGTATCTTGCCCCATTTCAGGTAACGTGAATGGATCCATAAATGCCCTCACAATTGTTTCCTATTGCAAGCACATTTTTTCTATGGATCAAATCTAGCAGATTCCTCTGACTTTGTTCATTTTGGTGTCATTTAAATCTCCTCTAACAGCAAATCTAGGAATGTGGTGCTAAAATTCAGCATCAGAATGATTGGCGCTTGACTGCAGATCAAAGTATACCATCTTCCACTTTATTTCCTTCATGAATTTTTTTATTGTATGTGTGACATGTGTCTTCTTGTTATGGAATGAGAAAATAGGGGGATATGCATTGCATGGAAGCAGGGGAAAGGTAAGAGGGAGGAAATTGGAATTTTAAAATGCCAGAAAACAATTGTCAAAAAAGTTTCTATGTGTAATTTAAAAAATAACAAATTTTTAAAAAGTCCATATGGAGGTCCTGCTGTTTTTGAAGGAGAAAGAAATTTGTTATTAAGAAAAATCTTTGAAGATCTTTTCCTTTTTTTCTCTGTCCTCTTTTGTTCACCTATTAAATGCCCTTGGAATGACTTGGTAATTTAGGTGACGATCAGGAAACAAGAAACTACAATTTCTGCCCAATAAATATATATCCTTTTCGTCGATTTATATTCATCCATACATGTGAGAGCGTCCGTTTTTCCTGATAAAAAGTTATTGGATTTGGCAGCCAGCCCCTTTAGTCTAGTCAACGCATGCTACGTTTACAGTTGCAAGAGGCATTAGAGGTCATCTCATTCAACTTTTATTTTTTCCCAGTTGAGGAAAGTTTGAAGTGATTTGCTCAGTATCTCACAAAACACATCTACATGAGACATTTTTAAATCAAAGAAAAGTCTGCCTTTGGGACTCTTTTGCCTTTTCAGTTCATTGGCAAGGTGAGAAAGTTCACTTTCGACTATGGCAGATCCGTACCTGATCTACAACTCTCAAAGAGTTGCCCAAGGCACCGAGGGGTTAAATGACTTGTCCAGTCCTATAGCCAGTCTGTCTCGGAAACGGGACTTGATTCCAAGATTTTCCGACTCTCAGGCTGGCCCTTTATCCACTACTCCACTCTAGAACACTTTGTGCCAATCCCGTTTCATTTAGAAACTTACTTTATGGCATGAGTAATGTACTGGATCTGAGCCAGGAAGACCTAAATTCAAACCCCACTTTACCCTTAGCCTCTTACCGCTTACTGTCTGTATGACCATAGGGAAGCCACTTTACCTCCCCCAGCCTCAGTTTCCTCATCTGTAAAATAGTGATGATAATACCACCTCGCAGCCAGAGTTGCTGTGAAGATCTATAAAGCACTTTGTAAACCTTAAGACACTATGTAAATTCTAGCTACCACGTCTAAACTGGTCCGGTATTCTTTCTTTAATTAAACGCCGATTTAAAGAACTTTCCTGAGTAAGAACAAGGATAATGAGCCTCTAGAGTTGGAGCAGGTCTTTGCATGCGGGGATAGGGGCTGGATCTTTGATTTTACTCCCAGAGGGACTTCTCTCATGAAGAAACTCTCTCTCGTAATGGTGGTGGTCACCCCGTTCTCTCTGACTCCCGAGGCTGGCTCTTTCCACTACCGCCCGCCTCAGGAAGCGTGCCAGCCAAGAAGTCCTGGCCGTTCGGGCCCTTCTGCTCCTGGCTGCATAACTTGGTCACTTTCCTAGGGGTCCTTATGACCAATCCCTCTTCTGGGAATGCTTCCTTCATATTTCCCGCTCTCCCCTCCACAGAATAATCAAGACATCGTCCTTCATTCCTCCGTGCTTCCAGTGAACTTTATTCAGCCTTTTGCTTGTCCATTCAATTATATGTTTTTAATTCACACCAACAAGCATTTATTAAGCAGCTATTCTGTGCCAGGCGCTTTGCGACAGTGAGGATGAAAGGAAAACCTCAAGGAGCAGCTGTCCTCAAGAAGCTAACACGCCCCCGGAGGAGAGGGGAGAGCAATATCTTTGGGGTTCAGAAAAGGAGGACAAGGGAATTGGAGAGGGAGGGGAAGCACCCTAACAGCCTAGAGGGCTAGAAAACATGTCCCTAAGAGGTAGCAAGCCCTGGGATGGGTCTTAAACGGAAGTAGGAATTTCTAGAGGTGGCAGGAAGGACGATAGACTGGCATAGGGGATGGTCTTAGTAAAGGTGCAGAAGCTGGAGATGGAATGTTTATACAGAAACCTGTTATTATTTGATTGCTTTAGTCAAGTCCTACTACTATGTGATCGTCATTTGAGGTTTCCTTGGCAGAGTGGTTTACCATTTCCTTCTCCAGCTCATTTGGCAGATGAGGAAACTGAGGCAAACAGGGTGAAGTGACTAGCCCAGGGTCACACAGCCAGTAAGTGTCTGAGGCCAGATTTGAATTGGGGAGAGGTGTTCTGACTGTAAGCCACCTGGTGGCCTGTATAGAAAATAGCAAGCAAATTATTTATTTCTGAAATCAGAGCCAGAGCTACTTAAGAGGAAGGATTGGGTTTTCATCTTAGACTTCTCCGTAGCCCTTAGCATAGTGCCTTATTATAATAGATGCTCAGGAAAGATTTGTTGAATTCAATATTTCCCCTCCTTCACAACATTAACTAGCTGATTCAGTCTACTAATGAGAGTGTGATTCAGACTAATGTACATTAATATAATAAGAAATTCCATCAGGTTGTTCCATTATGCATAAATATACAACTTTTGATTTGGTTATAATGCTAACTAGATGGAATTTAAAATCTCTGCTATTTTATTTACTTGGCTTGGAATTCTGCTTCAGGTTAAGCATCCAGATCATAAATGAGTTTAGAACTAGAAAGGCATTGTAAGAGACCATTTAATTCTATTTCCTTTTTTAGAGAGAAGGAAATTGTAGCTCAGGAATGAAGTGATTTCTGCTTCACTACGCAAGTGGTAGAGACAGATTAGAACAGAGGTTCTAGGAGGAAAGAGGAAAAGAAAATCTAGGAAAGAGGGAGAGAAGCAAAGTGCCTAGGATATTCAGAAAAGAGAATCAATCAGATTATCCAACAGACTGGACGTGGTAAGAGAGACGAGGAGTTAGACATGTAAGATGATGAGCCTGGGGTCTGGAAGAACAGCTGGTACTAGGAACAGAAACAGAACCGAGTATGAGGAAGAAGGGAAGGAAAAGATATGCATAGCTCATATTTATAGTGTTTTTCATCTTATTAAGTGCTACAATGGTTTCTGGAGTTTTAAATTTATTGAATTGGCAAAAAATCTGACAGCTATCACTTAAGATAATGAGTTAAGCAACTTGGCTCTGGGGACCCTTTAAGTCATCTTCATGCCATCATGCCCAGCCAGCACACCCCAAATCACCAATAAACTCATTCCACTCAAGACTGTGATCTGAAATGGGCTCAGTGTGTATCACTCCACATTCCTAGCACAACGCCTGGCACACAAAAGGTATTTTAATAAATGCTTGTTGATTGAGTTCACCAATGAATATAAACAATTTCCATCTGATCTGTCCTCTGAAATTCAATTCTACTAAATATCAATTGTGTGCAGAGTACTGCTTGGTAGGAATAAGTGGGATATTCAGACAAAACAGATTTCTGACCTAATGAGACTCACCATTTAGGAGAGGGTATAATACATAATAGTACACAATAGCTGCATTAGTTATTTTGACTTCTAAAGTTAAAGCTCAGATGGCAGTTAAAGGATCATAAAATATCTTAAATATGCTTTATTTCAGTTTTTGATTGGTTTCTTTATGTGACTGATAGTCTTTAGTGAGTGTCTGCTTTGCATTTGATTATTGCCAAGCTCTCTCTTAATTTAGAATCTGAAAATAATAAACATTTCAATGCACCATCACAAATGACTTCATAGGAATACTATTTATTTTTAAAATTAGAATAAATTTGTGATACAGATAAAATCAACCCCCAATTTATGTGATTGGATGTTCATATAATGGATTTTTCTAAAGAAAAATATCCCGGAGATCATGGATATTGCATTTGTAATTGTTATGTGGTGATGTGGTATTTTTCCCTTCTCTCTCTCCCAAACTTCAAACAACATAAAAATAAATTTGTCGTAATGGAAACAAATAGCTTTTGAAGTCAGTATGACTATAGCATACATGTAAATATGAAAGGGATTAGAAAAACCATGTGGACTTACTTCATAATGCTCGTATTCAACAAGGTCGAATTTTTCAAAATTAAGGAAGCCATAACGGATTGCCTAAAATCCAAAAAATAAACAAACCCAATAACTTTTAAGAGGTAAATAATTACAAATTTATTCCTATTAGAAGCAAATTTAAGGAGAAGTTCTCAACCAATGAACAATTACATTGTATTAAACATAACTCAAAATAAGTGAGCTATATATAGCTTTTTGAAGTGCATTCATCATAAGAAGCCATTCTTATAATAGTATTTATTATAGCGATGGGGAGTTGATCTGAGATTTAATTGGCATAAAAAATTCCAAGGGGGAAAGGTGCCACTACCAACGCTGGTCAGCATCTTCTCTGCAGCTATATAGACTTTTAGAGAGTTGCCAAGAATTGAGAGATAAAAGAAAGGTCACAAAGTCAGGTTGTCTGTCATGGTCTTTCTGGCTTCAAGGTTAGCCTATTCACTACACCAAACTACCTTTCAAACTTCTTCAGAATTTACTATACTACAGCAATGCCTCACAGCCTCAGTTTCTGTTATATTTTATTTAATCTATATTTTCATTAAAAAAATTTGTGCCATCAATGTAAATCGAGTTAGTTACTACTTCAGAGTGGTTCTAAATTACACAAAGATCTTGTGGATTAATAATCCCCATATATGTTAAAGAAATGGGAAGTTTACCCTTCAGTGAAAGTGACCTCCTTCATATATATTACTTTGGATGAAATTTTATAGGCTGTGAAAGAAATGACATCTGACATTCCTACAGATTTCATACATGCTTTCATTTAAAAAATTCTTATGTTTTGTGCACTAAAAAGAAATCTAAATGAAGAGTAGGAAAATATAATATCCTTCATCTGGAGAATATCCTGCCCTTTAAACTTCTATTTGAAATGCAGCTAGCCACACTGCTACAGTGAAACGAGAAGTCTACTATTTATTTTCTAGAAAGCTGAGTTAAACATCATCAGCACTGAGTTTTTTTTCCAAGTTGGCCGAACTAATGAACAGACGTAACCGTACTTTTTGGTGCACATTGACAGAAATTCTGAATCAACATGTAGGATTTAGATACAATCTAAGTAAGCAGGCATTCGTCATGGATCTCTCTGGCAGTCTGGTAAAGCCTACGTATGCCCTCCTCAGGAAAATGATTTTCAAATACACAAAGTAAAATGCCAATGGAGTACCAAAGAAAAAAAATCTATTTTTAAATACAGTAATCAAAATATTGTATAAATCCAAGTTCAAAGGCCCCTGTCTAAAATGTCCTCAATTTTGAGAGCCAACATATTTAAATATGTATTTCTTCATAAAGAAGTTTAAAAAACAACCACTTTCCCATCAAGTTGTACTATTCTGCACATGCATTTCTAAACTAAGAGTCTGAACCACATCCTTGTCAAATTTCCTATTAATTCACTAAGCCTGATGCGTAGAACTGATTGTCCCTAAAACGTTGAGCAAAACTTGCTTTTCTGACAGGCAAGTTTGGATCGGAGGCTCCCTTGGCTGCCATAACAGAAATAGCATCTTTCTGGTCTATGTGCCAAGAATGGTAAATCCTCTCTGCTGTCTGCAGGGGCAATTAGGAGAACATTCCTGGCTTTCATCCACGGCTATTTTGAACTGAGCCTTTGGCTTTGGGCAGGGGTCAGATCAAGAGATTCCCAAGTCTATGGAAAGGACTCCTGGCATAATGCAACTATCAGGATCTTCAGATAACACAGAAGTAACTAAGCAGCCCCTGGATCCGCATTTCGAGGACTTCAAATATCTTTACATGCCAGTTACCATCTCCTGAAGGGAAAAAGAATGCAATGACTTTTCTCCCCGACTACTGAAAAATCCCCATGTTTCTGTTTTCCACTGCAAGGACAGATCTACGGAAATGCAAAGATTCGGATACCACGCAGCACACACAGAACTCATTTTAGCACAGATTTCTTTTGTTCCTGATGGTCTTTTAATTATGAGTTCAAGTTGACAATACATATGCCAAAAAGTCAGTGGGGATTTAAAAAGGCCTGAGCTGTATTAAAATGGCTTGACTGACTGCCCAACATCTTCTGTTAGGCGAGAATTTGATTATGAGAGGGAGTTGGAAAAGAACCCACTCTGAGCTGAGGATTTACGAGTGCTTGTACATACACACACACATAGAACACCCACTTCCCAAGTAGTGAACAAACTCTCCCATAAAGTGTAGTCCTTGAAAAGTTAAAAGCACCCACCAGAATGATTGCAATTAGCAATAAGCATCATTTGCTATTTTCTTTACTGATTTTTTTTAACCCTTATCTTCTGTCTTGGATACACAATACTGTGCATTGGCTCCAAGGCAGAGGAGTGGTAAGGGCTAGGCAATGGGGGTCAAGTGACTTGCCCAGGGTCACCTAGCTGGGAAGTCTGAGGCCAGATCTGAACCCAGGACCTCTCGTCTCTAAGCCTGACTCTTAATCCACTGAGCCACCCAGCTGCCCCCTTCTTTACTGATTTTTAAGAGGAAAGAAAGTTTTTAATAACTTTTTTGGCAATGTCCTATTTCACTTGAGATGTGTGAGGAGACAGGAAAGCAGAAACAAAGGAACTTCCCCAGGCCCTTATGTAGAATACTCATTGTTGGTACATTCAAAAAGTGCTGGGGTCCATGAGTGTAACTGAATGTTCTCCTGAGTATTAGGAATCTAAAATGGGGAATAGCTTAATCAAATCTTCTGAAGTAGAGTCTGAGCAGTTTTAAGGTTCACAGTATAATATATTATTTACTATTACTGACTCTAGCCATCATTTGGGTCCAAAATTAAGTGCCGAAGAGCAGGCTCTTCTGAAACTATACAGATGTTGCTTTGCCTCTCAGGGACCGTAATAGACAGAAAAGAAACTCAGTGGCCAGTGGAGCTGACTGGCACATCCAGTCCTTGCATCCTTTTGTACAGAGCACTGATAGTTTACATCTCTCAATTACCTGAAAAATTAGGATTTAAAGAGTCTATGGCTACATGTCTGTCTTGATCTTCTGAAATGGAATCATTTAGTTAACTTTGATTATATTGTGGGAGTAATTGCTCACATTATTTTTCCTACTTTAAATCAGTTTGTCTTTCTGTTAATAAATTCCTCAAATTATCATTCTTTAATAATATGCTATTACATTCACACACCACTGTCTATTCGGCCATTTTACATGGTGAGGACATATATTTTTTTTCCAGCTTTTACATGTAGTACCTACAATGAATACTTTTATTCATGTCAAGCTAGTCTTACAGTCATTAACTTCTTTAGGACATAAAGTCAGTGGTGGGATTCTATTGGTTAAAAGGGATACACAACTTAGAAACAGTTGAAAAAAATTGTTAGGAGACTTTTTGATGTAATGATTTTATTTTTATGAGAGTATTCAACTTGAGAAGTCAGAAAGCTGAGAAAAGTCACCTAATTTAACAGCCTATCCTCTGATGCTGTCTCAGTTAACAAACGTTTTATACTAATTAAGAAGTAATTACAAAAATTCTCCATTTTCCTTTTCTTATGCAAAAGGCCTTTATCAAGCATTGACAACATCTGAAACGTCATCGTGTGAAAGCTATCCCAAGCTCCCTAGATCATCATGAATATAAAACTGCCGTACCTGTAACCATGATTGCTACTTGGATCAAGTCCGAAGTTCTGGACTGGGCCAGGTTTTCATAGAATTATCCCAGATGAATGTCTGAACAAGTTGTGGCATAAGATTGTGTTTTAAGAAATGATGAGCATGAAAAAGCCTTCATGAACTGAAGCAGAGTGAAGTGAGCAGAACTAAAAGCGTCATACACAATAACAGCAATATTATATGAGGAACAATTGTGAATGACTTAGCAACACAGCCATCCAAGACAATCCCCAAGGACCCAGGAAAATGCTGTCTGCCTTCAGAGAAAGAATTGATGGGGTCTGAATGTAGACCAAAACACACCATATTTTACTTTCTTCATTTTCTTTGCATGAGTTCCTTTCTACAAAATGGCCAATACAGAAAAATGTTTTTCATGTCTGCACATATAAAATCTATGTTAGGTTGCGTACTATCTCAGGGATGGGAGACTATGGCTTAAGTTTTTTTAAGATTAAAAATTATTTTTACATGTAATTGAGGACAAAAATAAAACTATTATGAACTAAAAACAAAAATGGAATGATCTCCATGAACTACTTCACCTCTCAGGGACCAAGAGAGACGGCTGATAAATTGAGTAGACAATGGAACTAAATGGCATCTCATCCTTGTGATCTTTCTATATTCTAGCACTGGTCGTTTGAATATTATAAGTAAGCTCTGAAGAGGCAACTATAAAGAGAGGCATTTAAAACAAATATTTCCACTATGGAATCCTTTTAAGTTGAGGATATCCTCAAATAACGGTGATATAAAATAAAAGGCATCAGTAAAATTTACTTTAAAAAATAAAGTTTGGACAACCACAGGACCTACTATGATTTTTGTGGCATCAAAATGAAAATCCTGCCCTTACATCCACCCCCCCACCCCATACTCCAATGTGTCATTCCTCAGAAACTAGAATACATGTGAAAACATAGCAACGCCTCAAAAGAAGCACTTATTGATAAGCCCCTGAAAATGCTGGACTGAATTTTTCCATTCTGGTTCTTCAACATTTTAATACAAAGTAGCATCACTTGATTCACTTACCTTATGAACTGCCTGAAAACAGTCGAGTAGTGTTAAGTAGAAAGTGCAATTACCATAGGAAGCATCCCTGAAATTTCACAAATATTTGAATCAGTATCTCAGTCAGTTTTCACTAATAAATCTACTTCTTTAGCGTTCCACCTGGAGATGACTGAACCAAACAATGGCTCACAAAGAGTTCCCCAACCCAAAAGGAAAAAGGTTCATTTAAATAAAATATTATTCATTTAACATCCAAAAGGTGTGATCTCATTTGATTAATCAAGTATAGTATTTAACTGCATTCTAACTACTGAGCTCACAAGTTTGCCCCTTCTTTTGTCCTACCTTCCAAAAAGTTTTTGTAGGTGACTTTACTTTTATAATTACTAGATATAGTTTAAATTAATTATTAATTTTTATATCAATTCCATTTCATCTTAAAAGAAATTAAAATCTCCATACTGGGAATTCATGTGTGAAAAAAATATTTAGAGCAAACGATAATATGGAGATGGAAACGAAGGATTTTTTCTAAAGCTTTGATGAATGATGTAAGTAATCTCATGCTGCTGGGTACCCTTAGACTTACTATATGTTTAGATCTAAAAACTATTTCTAGGAAGAAAGACTTCTTTCCCTGTTATCCAATGAACAAGATGACAGTCACCATCAGTGTATGATTTGTAATATGGATAGATGTCCTTTTTCTCTTCAGTTTTACCATATACCAAAATAGTACTACAATTTAAAATAAAGTCACATTGTAAAACTAAATCTATAAATCATTATATATCTTTTTGTCAGAACTAGAATTAGTCATGGAAAGAAGGTTAATCATGTGTTAGTGCAATAAGGTGTTTCCAAACTAGATTTTGTTCAAACTGCACTACCAGTTATTATGGTTTAATAGACGATAATAAATTTAATCAGAATATATCCTACAAATCAATATTTTCTCTCATTATCCAGAAGATTCTGCAGGTAAGAAGCATATAGGGGCATTTCTGCCAACTTATGGACACTAACTATGAAATATTCTATTTGCTTTAAATTATGCCATTTAATTTTTATTTAAATATAATTCAACAGAATAGGATTATTCATGTTGTTATCAATCTTGCTAATGAAAAGATGCATGAATTTGCACTGGATTCAAGTTGTATCTTCCTGACTTGAAAAACTAAAACAATGTATTAAATTAAATATTTATTTTTATTCCTAGCCTTACAGCAGATTATTTTCAAGGGTGTTTGGATACCGTGATATAATACCATTAAGCAGACAATGCAAAGACCACTTGTTAAGTACTTTTAGTTACTGCTATTTGATCTGATTAGACTGACTTCCATGTAGATGTCTCTCCTTTAAAAAGAAAATGCATTTGAATGCATTGATTATGAAGCTTGAGAAGAAAGGAGATTAGATAGTTATTTTCATCACTCTTAAGTAACCAGCTTTTGTTTTGCATTCTGATCTGCGGGAATCGCTTTTAGGAATTAAATGAGAGTTCCATTCAAAATTGTTAAAGACAATTCCCCAATAAACCCCTCCGAAAAGTGACCCCCCTTTTTTTAACACCAGGCTGACAATAAATATAAGGAGAATGCTGTGTAAACTGTGTAATAAGTGTTTCAATGCCTTTCCTGAAGAAGTTAAATCAACTTAGAATGTCTAACAGTATAGAATTCTGGATATACAATTTTCATTGTCATTCTATGAGGTGCTTCTTCCTATAGATTCAGACAGAAACTGCGTATTTTAATTTTAGCTCTTGGAGATTATAGACTAATAGGAGAAACTTCTTTCTTGTGAGAACTGGG
The DNA here is from genome assembly GCF_027887165.1 of Monodelphis domestica. Classification (NCBI taxonomy): domain Eukaryota; kingdom Metazoa; phylum Chordata; class Mammalia; order Didelphimorphia; family Didelphidae; genus Monodelphis; species Monodelphis domestica. Next base: position 272,007,848 of record NC_077233.1, on the reverse strand, counting down.
AAATTGTTCATTCTATTTTTGAAACATTATAAAGAGAATTTAAATTCATAAATAAATTTAGAGAGAGACTGAATGAACCGTGTGGGACTGTATTTTGAGAAGGGAAGTGACATGCCATTAAATAGAGAGTCTGAGGCAAGATTGGCTTTGCATTTTCTCACAGCTAAAAACAATTCAAATTAACCATACCATGCCTTTGTTTTATTAATTTACCTCCCTCTAAAAATTAATTATATATTTTACAATTTTAATATATTTAATGCCAGAAATGAAAGATTTTTAATTTAGAAAGTTATAAATAATGATTAAGAAAGGATGTTTCAAGGGCATCTGGGTAGCTGAGTGGATTGACAGCCAGGCCTAGAGATAGGAGGTCCTAGGTTCAAATCTGACCTCAGACAATTCCCAGCTGTGTGACCCTGGGTAAGTCACTTAATCCCCCTTACCACTCTTCTGCCTTGGAATCAATACACAGTATTGTGTATCCAAGATGGAAGATAGGGGTTTAAAAAAAAAAAAGGATGTTCCTCTAGGTTATTATGTAATTAACATCTGATACATTGGTGGAGCTCAGTTTACTAAGTGAGAGATATATTGAAATCTCATTAGTGAGACAATGTACATACTCCTGGATTTCCCAAAAGCATGGGTTCTTTATCTTTTATGTGTGGCATGAACTCTGACAGTTTGGTGAGAACTTCGGATCACTTCTTCAGAATATTGTAAAATGCATAAAATAGGTAGGATTACAGGAGAAGTCAATTACACTGAATTACATTTACAAAATATTTTGCAAAACAAATCCATGGACTCTAGTTTAGGAACACTTGTTGTAGAGTCAGGGATGACTGCGTTAAATACGACAATTAGTCAAGGATTAGGTGAAGGAAGGCACATTCTGCTAGTGAGAACGTTGACCAAAGTAACTCTTGTTGAGTTCAGAGAACTTAATCTCTACATGGAGAAGTTACTTCTGTTACAACTGTGAACTCCTATTTAGATACACAGTATTGTTATGATCCCCAAATTTAAATCCCTTCCTTTAACATCGTCTTAGTCTATTCAAGGTCAAGTTCAAGGCAAACTGGTACTATTGCTTTTAGGTCTGAATTGCCCATGTACATGGAGGTTTTTAAAAATCTATTTTTGCATGTAAACCAAACAAACGTTTTCTAGACCTATTTTTCAAATCATATTGTAATTGTAAGCTATGATGTCATAACCACGGCCATAAAGACATTCTTAAGTGAAAATATTATAGAATTTCCTTCATTTGAATTTGACTAATTTAGAATTTGTGATAATTATCTTTATGTCCTCTATGGAAGAACGGTTACTAAAATGTAAATTTAATTAAAAGTAATTTAATTTAAATCTATTCATTTTTTAATAGTGCAAACAAAAATAAAAGAGCCATATTCAAATTGTCAGAAAGCCAAACCTTTTTGAAGACCATAGTTTAGTGAGAATATCTAGTTACTTCCATTATACTCAATTTATCTTGTACAAGACAGTAAGGTACAGCAGAAAGAGTATGTTGGATTTCTTTTTAAACCCTTACCTTCTGTCTTAAATCAATACTCTGGTAAGGGCAGTGGAGGTTAAGTGACTTGCCAAGGGTCACGTTAGGGAGTGTCTGAGGCCAGATTTGAACCTAGGACACCTCCAGTCCCCTCTGAGCTCCCTAACTGATCCCCAAAGTATGTTTTGAAGTTGGAATACTTGGAGCAGGGGTCCCCAAGCTTTTTACCCAGGGGGCCAGCTCACTGTCCCTCAGACTGTTGGAGGGCCGGACTATAAAAACCTAATCCAAAACTTAACCTTAAACCCTAACCCTCAATGGGCAGCCATATACATAGTGCAGAATCCCCTCCCCCAGGTCGCCGCTCACCATGAGGACGTCATTGTGCTGCCACGTAATCCTTTGCGCAGTGCCACATTCTAAGGCTCCACACAAAGGATGATGTCACCGGAAGTAGTACTTGCGAGCCACATACAGTGCTCCTCTCACTGGTCACCAATAAAAGAGGTGCCCCTTGCAGAAGTGCAGTGAGGGTCTGATCCATGGCCTCAGGGGGCCTCCTGTGGCCCGTGGGCCATAGTTTGGGGGCCCCTGACTTGGAGTCTAATTCCACCTCTAACACATTTTACCTAAGTGATCTTGGTAAGTCACATAATCTTTTGGAGCCTCAGTTTTTCTCATCTATAAAATGGGATTAATAAAACCTGTAGTTCTTAATAGACAGCTATTGTGAGACTCAAATAAGATAATATATTTAAATCACTTTAAAATACCAAGTCTATAAAGGTAGTCCTTTAAATTGCATTTAGACTTTTGGGGCATCCTGTAGAAATGTCCATTATTATGTATTAATTAACTGGGTGGAATATAGCCTGGAAGGAATTTTAAGGCAGAAAAAAAGTGCCACAAGGAACTATGTAATTTACTTCTCAGTTCACAGAGGTTAGAGGGGGAATTTAGATGACATAAGCTAACATTTAACAAATTTGGAGGAAAAGATGGGAAGATAAGGTATTATTAAAAGCTTAGAAATGTCAATTTTCATAAAGGACTATCAAGTCTAAAAAAAATTACCCTAACAGATCCTGAGATCTTCCTCACTGTATTATACTCATAGTATCCAAAATATAAAAATTATGGCTGTTTCCCCAATGGGGGATGTTTCCTCCATGGCAAGTGCCAATAGCAGTGAAATGATCTATTGTTCATTAATTTCTGTCATATTCAACTCGTCATGATCTCATTTGGGATTTTCTTGGCAAAGATAATGGAGTGGGGCTTGCCATTTTCTTTTCCAGCTCATCTGGCACATGAGGAAACTGAGGCAAACAGGAATAAGTGACTTTTACCCAGAATCATAAATATTAGCAGTCAGATTTGAACTAAGTTCTTCCTGATTGCAGGCTTGGCGCTCCATGCACTATGAAATTATAGGTTTGTTTAAAAAAAAAGAATTCTAGAATATTAGAACTAGAAAGGAGTTTGGAGATCATTTAGTTCAACTAAGGGTCACTGTAACTATTTTCTATCAATAAAGGCTTTTAAAAATTATTTTTTAAGTGGATCGAATGAAGATATCAGAAAAATTCACTTATGTGGAAAATTTCATTCTCTAACTAGAGTTGGGGTGGGAACATAAGTATAAAAGCATATGTAACTGGAAGCTCTTATCTGTAATGAATAGATTCATTCTTTAAAGACCTATCAGGACTTCTAACTTCAAAAAGGTTTCTAGATTTAAGAGAGGTATTTAAGAGGAAAATGTAATGTCTTTTACAAGTCTCCCTAAATGATTTTTAATTCATTCAGACTGACCCTCCTTCCAAGTAATTCAAACTAATTAGATTTTATTATATTTCATTTTCAAAAAAGGACTTTCTTGGTAGTTGAGACAACAGAGGTTCAAATTACCTAAGTTACCTAGAAAAGTAGAATTTTTAAAAATAGTACTAAGGGGAAAGATATGACTTTCTAACTCTGTGCAAGATAATTCTTTTTTAAATAGCTATTTTTTATTGTCAATCCCAAATCTTTCCCCCATATTCAACCATGTTTCACAGATTTTTAAGCAAATCATATATTTGTCCATTTTCCAGACTCTATAGATGTGTCTTTCCTAGTGAAACCCATTACCACAAACACCACTGTAAAGAAGAGTAATGGTAAAAGCAGCAGTACTCTTGTTTATTGGCTTACAAGTTCCCAAAGAAGAAAAATGTAACAGTAATTTTCTGGTTCTTATTTGGGCAATAGCCTCCCTTCTAAATGGCAATATCCATTGGCTTGTATATTCTTTATAATACAGAAAGGAAGAGGAAGAGAATTAATTTCCCTTCAAACAATTCATTATTTAGCCTTCAATTCTCCTCTCACCCCTTCCCAACTCAGAGAGTGTAGCCCATGATATTTTCCTTCTTTTTTCCTATTGAGTTTAAGTCATTTCTGCTGGCTTGATCATTCACAGGTCAGGTAGGCACTCTGTGCTGTTCTGTCTCCAACAATAGATTAGAAAACGAATGTCTAGAAATATTCTAAAAACTCTGCTCTAAAAGAAAAGATGTCCTTATAATGGTCCAAAACTCATCATCCTCTGGTTAACTTAGTTACGAGCCTTTCTAAGTTCAGTGATGCTGGGTTCTTGAGGGGTAGCCCCCCATTTAAAGCCAGGCAGGGCCTTCTGCAATAGGGATGCTTAACCTTTTTCTGTGTCATGGATCCTTTGAGAAGTCTGAGGAAGCCTGTGAACCCTTTCTCAGAAAAACGTTGGTTGTCCACATTCATTACTGAAGGATATGCTCAATGTCAGTTAGAGATAAGTGAACATGCATACGTATTTTTCCCTCTATCCAAGCTCTGGCTACTCTGAAATCTCTACAAGAACTGTTGGGGTTCTCTTCACACTTCAGTTTGAGAACCCTGTTCTACAGTTATGCTTTATGGGTACAGCCTTCAAGAATCCAGTGTCGTCTCTATGTCTCCGTGAGGCAGAGGAGAATGGACTTAAGAAACGATCTTACTATCAATATATACAGGATAAATACTTTCCAAAGCAGATGCCCACTTCTGCAAATTTCTCTCAGTACTTTGCATCCTAATGAATTTTGCAGCAGTTTTACCAAAGAGCTGAGATATTAGCCAGGCATTTATTTGTTCAGAATAACAGGTTTCGATGTGCCAATAAACACATGAAGAGGGAGAGTGTTTTTTAAAAATTAGCTTTCTAGAAAGCCTCACACATGTTGTTTACCATAGTAACATATGGCACTAGTAGAAGGTAGCCTAGTAAACATTTTCTCCTTGGTTTTATAATGACTTCTTTGAACTTAAGCTAATGTTATTTATATACAGAAAACACATTACTCATACCCCATCTGTAGGATGTACAATTTTAATAGTTGCTTCAGTAGCAGCCAATAAATTAACAATATATCAAAGTACCCAGTTCCTTCCCTTGCTGCTTCTTAACATGGTACATAAATTGAAGATTACCTGTCCATGTGCAGAGGACAATTTTTGCCAGCAAGGGGCACTGTATATGGAAAAACTAATAGACTGGCATAGGAATTAATAATCTGTAACGTGTCTTCAATCAGCACTGTAAGCACAATAGCTCAGCTGCTTCGAGAAGCCTCATTTCCAGTTATTGGCTGCTCTTTTGAACACATCGCATGAAATGCCACCCCTCTAACTTTTCTCTTAAAAACAAATACAAGTGTTTTCAGTGACAAAGGATGAGAACATAAGGTCCATGAAAGGGCCTGATTCAATATAGCTAAACACATAACTAAAGCTCTCACATTTGCTAATGATTAATTTTGGCACTGGAGGAAAGGAGGAAACACGTTTCTCTCCCTTTCTTGGAAAAATGGTGGAAGTAGCTGTGAACAGTTGTCAATTCTTTCAAATGTGGTGGCTGTGCTGGCTGATTTCTCACTTTTTTCCCCTTTTGCTACAATGAAAGTTGCATACAAGTAGGAGGAGAGTGAAGATGAAAAAGGAGGCATGTCTAGAAATGAGCATTATATAAAATCAAAAGACATTTATGATCCCCAAAATTCTCATACCTGAAAGGAACATAGGATATGTTTCCAACCAACAGCATCCTGTAGGTATCTTCAGGAGATTTCTCCAAATATATTATCTAGGTGTAAGGGGGAGCAGAGGAAATAAAGCAATTATTCACAAATTATCTGATTAAGAACAAGTTATTTATAATTGATATTTCTGGTGAGTAGTTAAAAACAACTGCTCAAATTCTAAACAGTGAAGTGCATTTTCCTTTGACTAAGACAGGTTAAGTATGTAATGTAAACAAAACAAATCCTTTGAACTGTTAACAGAAATTACCTTTTCTTCAGTTTCCCTTAAATAAATTATGCTTCTGTTTATCAATTTCTAATATGTCTTAGAACAGGCAATTGTCAAGATTTTGGCAACTAATTCAATGAACAAAATAGTCAATGAAACAGAATTATTTCCCCATCTAACAAAAAATACTGTGAATATATATATGCAACAGCAACCCTTCTGATAAACTAATACCATATAATTACTCAAAGTATAAGAAATATTCCACTGTCATCATTCTTTTAAAAATTCTTTAACCCTAACAAAGTTGTGATGAACTGAGAGTCATCTGCACTAATTCTCTAAATGGAAAATGTTAAAGAGGCATTCTTATGTTTTGCACTATAAAGACCATGAGAACTTCTACATATGTTGCCTTGCCATTAGGATGTATGCTCCTTGAAAGCAGGGACTTACTTTTCTTTTTTATCTCCAGTACTTTGCAAGTAGTAAATCAATGCAAATTTTTTCCCTTCATTCATATAACTATGCCTCAATGATGTTATCACTCTAAAATCACACAGTACCAAATTCCATCTAATATCTATCCTAGAAACTTGTGATAACACTTGGGCAATTGTTTCCATGTCGAAACTCCCTTTTCTCATTGACCAATATTATTAGAGGAGGCTAACCTTCATGTCTTGACATTTAAACTAGTTTAACAAAGCCTGGAGTGATAGGTGTCCTGATTAGATGTTTGATTTGTAATGCATTCTAATAAATTGTAATTCATTTAAAAGTCTCAGTTATAATGGTCGCCGCATTCTTATTAAATGATACTGAATACACATATGGCTATCATACACACAGGATAGGTGCATGGAAGAGGTCCTAAAAGTGCAGTGAAAGATAAGAGATCGTGATGCTTCATGAAGATGATATCTGAGCTAGATTGTGAGCACAAAGATGATTGCAACGAGACAAAGATGGAGGTCAAGGATGGGAATCTCTCCAAGACGTCAGAGACCAGACTGTATGAGCAAAGATGAAGAATGCTAGTGTATAGTAACTGGAGTTGCATCATGTTAGGCAGGAAAGGTCAGTTGAAGTCCTATCATGTAGAGCCTAGACTACCAGGCAAAAGAACTTACTATTTAGAACATAAGGTGAACAGATTTATTTGTGTCAGACCCTGATCTACTAAAATTTAAGCAGTTGTAACAGGCAGTATTAGCTTTTAGGTCAGGTTTAACCAATTTTAAGAAATCTCTAAGCCTAATGTGTTGAAAAGAAGATGTTTCTACTAAAACATTTTTAGTACACTAATTCATAATTTAAGATACTCTGGTGCTTGATAAACAAATTATTGATGCAGAAGATTCCAAAGATCATGTGAAAATATTTGAAAATAATTTATTCTCAAGTACATAAGTAGGTTGTATTCAGTGTCATTTCATAGGAATGCAAAGACCATTATAATTTAGATTCTAATAAATTACAATGTCTAATGTGTATTATAGTCACCTATGGACATGTATTCTACCATACTAGATGGTAAACCCCTTAAGGTAGGGAATGTATCTTATTCTATTTTTTTTATCTTTAGGATCTAGCATTTAATGATAGCTGAATTGGGTTCGGTATCTACTTCTTCTTAATCAAGTGGTGAGACACCATCATTCATATAACTATCTTTGTCTCCTAGCAACAGTATGCAAAGGCAAAACATAGAATATGAAATAGAACTAGTCAATTGAAGACCAAAGTATAAAAACTACTCTCCCAAGAATAATTATAGCTATCTAATCAGAGGTCCCAACAACTAAAATTTCCCCTTAAGGAGGGAAGGAAAAGGACAAAGCTATCTTTATATACTTTTACAAAGGAAATCTTATGCTAGATTATATTTTTTAAATGTAAAAATGTTCTACTTAGAATGACTTTCCTACGGTTAAAGCAATTGTTTCCCACCTCCCCCCCCCCCCCAATGAAACAAATGACTCCTCTTGCTAGATTTTATTTTTGAGGAGGAGTTTCGGTAAGAAAGGGAATATGAGAGGTAAAGTTGTCAGGGAAGAAGGATTAAAGTTTAAAAACGTTAATCATTCATACTGGAGCAGCATCTCTACCTTGGCATAATTACTGGCTCAGTATTGACTAATGAAAGCAATAAGAACGCACAAGGTTTGGCTCTGGAATAGAATAAAATACTTTTTACCTTGCAAATGTATATTGTTTAATAGAAGAAGCAATAATAAGCTGGCCATTTACGTATCGTGGAGTTTTGCCATGCCCAAGCCTAACCCCCTACCAACCCGCAGCTCAAATGTAACAACAGAAAGCAAGCTGCAGATACGAAGATGCTACGTAAAGACTTGTCCATGTCCTGTATCCTTCTACAGACTGTGAACGTTTTATTAAACTGGAAGGAACAACTGCTGCTGTTGGAGATTAGCCACAACCTTGAAGGCTCTTGAAAAACAAACACACACAAAACCTACCTCACTAATTCTATGGTCTAGTTAGGGGCCCATCAGGAAAAGCCCACCAAAGCAGGACTTCACTTTGGGGGGAGGAGCAGAGAATTCCTCCTGCCTCCCCCTCCTCATCACCCATGCCTTGTGGCAGTTACTAGCCGGGCAGGAGACTGCGTGTCCAGGCGTAGGTAGCCCACGATACCGCACTTAAAGGACATGGACTTCATCGTCATAGTTCTGTATCCGGAGTGCTTTGCACATAGTGGGTGCTTAATTCTTTGTTGAGAACACCTTCAAGTTTCTTACTTCTATATGATAGAAAAGGTTACAGAAATCTAAGCTCATCATCTCGTTCAGGCCGATCTATCTCTACAACAAACCTCTCCTCTTCTGCTGCGGCTGCTCCCTTCACTCGAACCCTCCTCTCCTCTCCATTACTTTCTTCACGATGAACCTGCTACTTTTTCTAATAGGACATTGCCATCCGTAATTTTTCCTTAGAAAACGTTATAGTTTCACAGCTCATTTTATCATGGGCTTGTGCCCAGATTACCCCCCCCCCCCATGAATTGCTGTTCCTGATTTAAGCCCAGATCCATCACTCCTTCCACTCTACCATTCATCCTTCAGTATAATCTTGAGTTCTTGAAGGCTAAGAAACTATCAGTCCACAAGCGCCTATTAGGACCTTGCTATGTAACAGCCATGACATTAAATTTGGGGGTGTGCATCCTCTAAAAGAGGTTCTTCCCCTGGTTACATAGGAATGTCACATACGTGTGTATCTGTATATGCATGTGTACACGGGCACATGGAATAGATTCCCAATGCGGCCATGGAGATGAAGTGACTCGCCCAGGGTCACCTGAGCGTCTGAGTCCAGACTTAGACCCAGGCTCTCCTGTCTCCCCGCCTGGCTCTCTCTCCGCTAAGCCATCTAGCTGCCCCCAGAGGGTACATTTACAAAACCCACACAGACCCACGTTGACTCTACAAGTTCAATGAGCGTGCATTTTGCATCCACAAAGGGTGATCCACCCCAAAAATCTCAGAACCTCGAAGCACTGCGTTTGAGGTGATGCTGAGACATCCCCTTCAGAACTTCAAAAATGGGTCTGGGCCTAGGAAAGAGCTTTAGCCAGATTTAGAAGTCACAATACCCTACTAAGAGGTGACACGGAAAGCGTAAGATTAGAGGACAAAGAACGGAGAACAGAAAAGCAGAGGAAGGAAAGGCAAATTCTGAAGAGCACCCATGGTTAAAGAATGGCAGCTAGAGGGCGCAGTGGGTAATGCTGGACTGGGTGTCTGGAAGACAAGAATGGAACACGGCCTCACATAGTTGAGTGATTCTGTTTGCCTCCCTTGTCTCATCGGTAATATAAAGATAGTAACTGCATTTGCCGCCCTGGCTTGTGATAAAAATAAATAATATTTGCGAAGTGCCTTGCAAACCTTAAAGCATTATATAAATGTTATTAGCCATTCTTAATAATGGAAAGGCTGAAATCCAGGGTGGCTCAGTGGATGGAGAGCCAGGTCTAGAGGCGGGAGGTCCTGGGTTCAAATCTGACCTCAGACACTTCCTAGCTGTGTGACCCTGGGCGAGTCACTTGACCCCCATTGCCCAGCCCTTGCTGCTCTTCTGCCTTGGAACCAATACTTAGTATTAATTCTAAGATGGAAGGTGAGGGTTTAAAAAAAAGAATGAAAAGGCAGAAAGAGAACAGTCAGAGAGGAACTAGGGCTGTATGCTGTCAGAGACTAAGAGAGGAGAGCTTTAAAAGAAGGGGTGTTCCTATAATATGCTACAGAGACATCAAGGAGAACATGAGTTTTTAACAAGGAGGACCCTGTCGCTGACCTTAACCATCCCAGTAGCAGAGTGACCAAAACCATTTCCGAAGCTTCAAAAGGGGAGAGGCGGGTGGGAGTAGGAGGAGGGCTCCTTTTACAAGCAGCTAAGAGAATCCGGTGAGCCTGAGGGCAAGGAGGAGGGCAGCCTCGATTAGAGAGCTCAAGCACCACCCAGTAGCATTCTCAGTAAAATAAAAGGCAAGGCCAGCTGGGAGAGTAAGTCGGTGGGATAACTTCTGTGGGTAAGTAACCGGCTAACACTCAACAGAAAGTGAATACCAGCCCGGCAGGCCCGCATGTCAGGGGACAGATGAAGCGGGAATGACGTTGGCCTGCAAGGCCGACTTTGTGCCACACTTTGAGAACCAAAACACAGCAGCTGGAAGGTGACTCCGGCTAGAAAACTGGCCTTCAGTCTCCGCGCTGCCGACAGCAGTACGGAAATAGAAAGATGAGTCAAGGGTAGCCAAGAGAAGTGGTGGAGCCTGGGGTCAAGAGGAAGGGCCAAAGGAGGGTAAGAGACACCAGCGTAACAAGCAAGGAGGCCAGGCCAACGGTCCCCGAGGCTGAGTCTGCGGGTGACGTCTAGGAAGCAGTGGATTGTGCTATTTTTGCGATGACCAAGACCAGGGCACGACCTGGTAAATTGGCCAGGAAGTTCGGAGGACGAAACACTGTTACCAAACTCTATTCGGCCCAATCTCTCCTCTAACTCTGGTATTGTTTCACCAACAGCCATCTTGAACTAGATGATTTGTAGGCATCTCAAATTCATGACAATATACATAAATGTTGAACTCTAGTGGTTCCATATCACTTCCAGGATCCCGACTTAATCTCTAACCTCAGACATTTATTAGCTGTGTGATCCTGGACAAGTCACTTAACCCTGTTTGCTTTAATTTCCTCATCTGTAAAATGAGCTGGAGAAAGAAATGGCCAACCACTCCAGAATCTTAGCCAAGAATACTCTAAACTCTAAATAGGGTCCCAAAGATTCTAAAACAACTAAACCACAACAGAAAATGTAAGGAGATTAGCAATAAAATAAAACTGGGGAAGAGGAAGTCATAAGTATGAAGAGACTGGGGTGTGGATTTCTGTATCAAAGCTAAGTTCCATTTAGGGATAATATACAGTAGCTCACATTCTGGCTCTGTGGGATCCGGGGCAAATCATCTAACCTTTCTGAGCCCCTCAGCTTCTTCATCTAGAAAGTTAAGGGACTGGATTAGTCCCGTCCAATCTTAAATCTATGTTCCTGTGACCTTGATAAAAACTCATTTACCTAAAGATTTTCAGGTACATCCAAAACAGCTTTAAAATGAAAATGGACAGGGAAAGAGAAAGCTACCTACATATAGTAGCTTAATGAGATAGCTCAGAGGCTAGCACATATGACATGGAAGACAGAATAGCAATGGAGAAGTGAAATAATTCACAGAAAAAGGCATCCAGGAAAAAGAAAAAGAAGAATAAAGTACAAGTAAAACAAGGTCTTACTTTGGCCTTATAGGTATATTTGAGTCTTGTAAGACGACTTGATTTATAACTGAAATAAAGTACTCCTAATTTAAATTGAAAAAATTAGATAAAAAGAGGTAGAGTAGCAGTGTATGTAAAGAAAATATGCATATACTGCCCAATCTTGATTTCCAAAGAGTGCTAATAAAATACACTTCCCATCTCTTAATAGAAGGTGGTGGACTAAAAGCATAAAATCATGCATACAGGTAGATGAGAGATCACTGTGTTGGTTGGTTTGATTTAATTGGTTTTCTTTGTTATAAAGAAGAGTTCTTTGGGGGGGGGGGGCTATTGGGAGGTAATTATGGTATAATATTCTCTTCTATGCAAATATAGAAACCAAAAGGTGAAAGCAGTTCAAAACTCCCCACCCTCCCACCCATCTTTGTGTTCTACTTATGGAACTTATCGTCCAACTCCTCCTTTTGGCAGAATAATCAAATATTCTGCCTTTATATCTGTTCTCATTCTTCTTTAAGTGATAGGTCATCATTCAAATAATTCACATCATGCTTTTTGCCCTCTGGTTTGTACTGAACTGTATTTGAATTTATATTTGAATCGTAAGGCAATTTGGCTTCTGTGCTCATTACTCAGATGAAATAGCTCTCTCCAAAGTTCTGAATCATCTAGATTGCCAATTCAATGGTCTTTTGTCAGTCCTCATTATTCTTGATTTCCTTGTACATTTGACACTGTGGGCATCCTTTTCTTCTATTGCTTCTCTCCTCCCTAGGTTTTCAAAACACTCCTCTTTTCAAGCTCTCCTCCTCCTCCTCCTCCGTATTTGCCCTCTTTATTTTCATTTTATCTGCTGGATAGAAGTCTCACCTTCACTTTTTGGGCATACCTCAGGGCTCTCCTGTCCACTTATAGTCTGTTTGTCTCTGTGCACATAAACCCTAGACAGAACTCTATTCAGACCCAGTCTCTCCTCTGAACTCTAATATCATGTCACCAACAGCCACCTTGAACTAGATGATTTATAAGCATCTGAAACTCATTGTCCCAAACAGTTCACTTCTATTCCAGAATGTTTAAATAACCTTCTAATAGTCTTCTTTTACAGAGGACAGAAACTCGACTTTCAGCTCATTCCACTTTGCATCTGCTGCTCTGTCTAGTTTTAACCACAAGAACAAAGTGCTCCTTGAAAGAGGGGCTCTTCACTTCTATTCTCATCACCATGTTGCTAACTCAAGCATTGATACCAACTCTCCTCTCGGCTTCATCTCCCCTTTGATTAGAGGGCTGGAGGGTAGCCTCATCTCCTTCCAAGGCCTTAAAGGCCTCCGAACTTTAAAAAACTCTCCCGATAACTTTCCATCTTCCATCAGCAGCTCTCCTTGGTATTGACTCTACAGATTATATCCCAATGTCATGGAGTCCATTCCTACCTTATACCCCCTGCTTTCTTGCCTCCTCTTGTGTGCTGTCTTCTTGTATTAGATGATAAACTCCTTAAGAGCAGGGATTGTCTTCCCTTTTATTTGTATGCCCAATGCTTGGCACAAAGTAGTCATTTAATAAATGTTTACTGAACTGAATTCTAGTTGGCTTTCCTGCTTCCAGTCTCTTCTTCCTAACTACCACATTGATGTTACACTGTTTTTCCTAAAGCACAGATCAAACCAAGTCAGTCACTTTCCTGCTTAAGAAATTTCAGTGGCTTCCTTTTGTCCCTAGGATAAAATGCAGATCTTTTATAATCTTTCAGGAAATATAGGTCCAGTCTACCTTTCTAGTCTGACCACACATTACTCTCCTTTATATTTGTTCATTCTATTTTTCAGTCAAACTGGCCTATTACTATTGCCCATACACAACACCCTATTTAAGATATCTCAATGTCTTTGTACAAGTTATCCCAATGTATGGAATGTATCCTCATCCTCATCTTTGCCCCATGATTTCTTTTAGCTCAGGTCCAGCTTCCTACAGGAAACTTATCCTAATTATTATCCTATCCAATTCCCATTACTGGTATTTTCCCTTTGAAAAATTGCTTTGTAGTTATTTTGTATTTAATTTTCTGTGTACAGGTGGCTTCCACCCCAATGGAGAACAACCTCTGTGTAGGCAGAGACTGTTTCCTTTTTGTCTTTGGAACCCCAGTGTCTAGTATAGTGTGGCATAGAGTGGGTATTTATATATTTGTTAAGTTAATTAATTAATATGAGGCCTGAGAAATGACTACCAATTATGTGATAAGTAGATTTTTGAATGCTGATATTTAAGGGCAAATAGTGCTAATTATTAAAAAAAATGTGGAAGCAGATCAGTGGAACCAAAATAAAGACTAAATAAGAACAAATCAAAACAAGGGATCTCAACAACCTAGTAGTTGACAAAACAAAGGATAAATGGCTTGGAGGACTCATTTAATAAGAATTATTGGGGTAAAAAAAGGATTGTAGGTCAGCAAACATTAAGTTTAGAACCTTACACTCTACACCACAATAAGTTCAGAATGGATTTGTGGCCTGAATATATAAAAGGTCATACCATTAAAATAATTTAGAAAATAATCAGAATGAATACTGTTTACAAATATGGTAGAGAGAGTATTCTTAAAAATAAAGATGTATACAATCACAAAAGATTAGATTAGATTAGATGACACTAAAAGGCTCTTGCATTAGCAAAATCATTACAACCAGTAAAAGAGAAACGGTCTATTAGGAAACATCTACAAACTAAATTATCTCTGACAAGGCCCTAATATATAAGATATCTTGTAGGATATATAAATCTATGATAAAAAACTATTCATTAATAGAAAGTACTCAAAGGACATGAGCAATCCATTTTCAAAATTTTGTACAGCAAAATTAACAACCACATGAAATACTGTTACAAATCACTAATAATAAAAATGCAAATCAAAAAGGCAAAGATGACAAAAGTCAAGAAAGAGTCAGTTTTGGAGGTATTGTGGAAACATGAACCTATGAATGCCCGGGATATGTCACTGTGAATTGATTCATTTTGGAAAGCTTTTCAAATTAGGGGGATAAGACTAAAATGTCCCTACTTTTTAAGGCAGAGATTCCTCAGTTAAGTGCATTCAGATCCTATGGAAATAAATAACAAAAGGAAAGATTGCCTATATACCCAAATACCCAAATAGTACCTTCTCATTTAGCCCTGTTGCCTCAGTTTCCTCAACTGTAAAATGACCTAGAGAAGGAAATGGTAAACCATTCCAGGATCTTTGCCAAGAAAATTTCAAATGGGGTCATGAAAATGACTGAACAATTTTTGCTCAAGGAACCAGAAAAAAGATGCAAATGACAGCATGAGGGCTGAGTTTCTTATCAAGATCTGACACAAGTTAACAGTTTTGCTGTAAACTTGGATGTTCAGAGAACATTAGAGAGCCCCAATATCCTTAAAGAAAAGCTTAAACATGAGATATTAGCTGAAGAAACTGAGACATGAAAGAGAACAAAGGTCTATATTTACAAAAAAAAAATCAAGACATTCATATTTTGCATACTTTAGACATGTAGGAGGAAAAATCAAAAGAGCAGTGTCTTGAAAACCCACAGAGAGGATTTTCCAGAAGAGGGGGATCAGCAGGGTCAAATGCTATGTGACGAGGATTACGGAAATGCCATCAGTTTTGGGAATGAAAAGATCCTGGGTAATTTTGCCCCTCTAAAGTCCAACCTCCTTCATTTTACAATGGAATGTTGAGTGTTTTGAGGGGCAAGATTCTTCAACTTTGCCATCCTGGCTTTTAGCATGGTGACTGTCACAAAGCAGGTTAGTAAGACTTCAAATGCTCTCCCATTTTGATGTACTGGTTGTGAACAGCGGCAGCAGGTTTACAATTCACTGCTCTCAAATCAAGACAGAGTAGCTTGACTTCTACCTTGTTTATCTAAGCACTCTTGCTGAGTTATCATTCCTATGAAATCTAATGCTTTGGGGAGACTCAGAGTTTCTGTCCCCGGACCTCTTCTCTCCCTTTTACGCACTCTCTTGACCCCATTGGCTCAGATGGGCTTAATGACCATGCAAATGACTACCAGATCTACCGTACGAACCCAGTACTGTTTTTTTAGATTCGTCACAGTATGTTGAAAATTTCCAAATGGATGGTCCCCTCCAACTTAAACACGTCCAAAACATGGCCTGTTTTTTCCTTCTCCGGTTTACCCCTTTTTGAGTTTCCTACTTAAAGTAAGGACATCATTTTTCAAGGCACCCAAATCCCCAACCTCAAAATCTTCTTTGATTCTTCACCTTCCATCATGCCACAAAGCCAACAATCGCCAAAGTCCTGTTGATTCTACCTCCTGCGAAGGTGGGAGAGGGGCAGACAGTGAGTAGTAGTGAGAAACCTTATTTTAACCCACAACACGTCATGCTAATTTATTGATATTGATTAATTGATATTAATTAATATAATTAATATAATTGATATTAATTATATTAATTAATTGATATTAATTAATATAATTGACATTAATTGATATAATTACTTAATTATATCAATATATAATAATTGATATAATTAATTAATTGATATTAATTAATATAATTGATATTAATTGATATAATTATTGATATTGATATTGATTTATTTTTGTTCAACAGCTCTCGAGAAGAAATGAAATTCCCATTCTTCTTCCGAATGACTAGGCTACAGGGGTTTGGAAAGCTTAAGTCTAAGTACTGCTTTGTAAACGAATGCCTAGGCTGCATTGTTGGATGGGTGGAGCAATGATTGGGAACCTTGAAGGAAAAGAGAACTAAATGTCATTAAACTTACTTGTTCTGGCAATATGCATGAACCAAAGGCATAAGCATGGCAATGGCTGAGTAGGACAGCGAGGTGGTGCAGTGGATAGAGTACAAGGCTTAGAGACAGTAAGACCTGAATTCAAATTGGGCTCATGGGAAAGTCACTTAATCCTGCGTGCCTCAGTTTCCTCATCTGTAAAATGAAGTTGAACATGACTGAAATTGAACAAAAGTGGCTACCTGGGGCGAGTCAGGTAGGCACGAGCTCCTTTACTAAGGAACCATCTCTGAAAGTAAACTATACCAGGAAAAGCAAGGAGGGGAACAAAAAGGAAGGAGAAGCTAAGGAGCAAATAAGGGCCCAAGAAAAGGCTAGATGGGGGGTAAGTGGTAGTAGTGGTAACAGTGACTAGTGATTGGCAGGCCTTGGCTGCCTACTTACCAGCTCACCCAGTATTAAATACTCGTATAGACTTACATATGTACATGTTAGATCCCTGAGTAGAATACAAACTCCTAGAGGACAGGGTCTCTTGCATCTTTCTGAGTTTGTATCCTAGCAGGAAGCATGATGATTGGCATATATTAGGCACTTAATACTCGCTTGATTGAACTAGGATCTTATTTGTATTTCTATGATAAGGAAAATTCACTAGTTCTAAGGAATTGTCTTCTAAAATAATGACACAATAATCCCCATAATAATAAAAACAAGAGTTTTTATTTATGATAAAGTCAGATCTTAACATTTACTTCAATATTTTAATGAAAGCACATGCCAATGTGAGGGACATTTAATCAAACTCATGAGATAAACACATGAGCTTGATTTAGAATATAAAAAACCCTTTCATGCAATGGGATTTTAAACAAGAGAATTGTGCAGAAGTGGGGGGGGGGGGGGGGAAGACAGTAAAATCTTTCCTAAAAAGCCACAAGACAGAAAAAACAAATCGTGAAGAATAAAGATACAGTGCAATGTAACAAATAATAATAGCTAGCATTTATATAGAATGTTATGGTTTACAAAGTACTTTACACATATAATCTCATTTTATCCTCTCAACAATACTGAGCCATATTATCCCAATTTCATGGTTGAGGAAACTGAAGCATCCAGAGGTTAAAAGATCTGCCTAGGGCCATTCAACTAATAAGTATCTGAGGTGGGATTTGAAGTTAGATCTTTTAGACTCCAGGCCCAACGACACGACATACATGGGAAAAGCAATAGATAGGAGCTGCATTCCAGTTCTGGTTCTGCCACTAATTAACTCTGTGGCCTCAGGCAAACCACTACTCCCTTTTGGGGTTCTTTTCTTTATCTGTAAAATAAGGGCACTGTGCTAAATGAAAACTAGGATTCCTTTCTACTATAAAATCCTATGAATGCTATTCTTACATCTGATTACTTAATAAAATTGAAAAAGGGAAGGTTTTTTATTTTAATCTCACAAATTCTTCTGACAAATCTACCACCTATCAACAAGCTTGTGGCATAAATAGAAATAATTTAACTTTTTTTATTTTAAAATTATTTTTCCACATATACATATTTCATTTCCTTTCCCTTCCCCTCCCTGCTCCCAGATCCAATAAGCACTTCCACTGGGTTAAACAAATGTTATCACTTATACCTATTTTCCATATTATTTATTTTTACAATAGAGTATGCTTTTAAAACCCAAACCCCTGTGTTAATAGAAATAATTTTAAAAGAAAAGAACTTCTAAGGTATTTTATTGATAATCCATATACGGAGGATATTCTCGGCACACAATACTGCACCCTTATCAAACAGCATTGTTGAAACATTGTGCTCTAATGACTGGTACATGACCTCCATAGTACCGTAGCCAACAGTGACAGCGAAAAAGGCTTAGCAGAGTTCTAGGAACGGTGCCTTGCAATGGTAGACAAAATAGAAATGATAATGAATTCTACAGCTTCCTTTTGGTGGATGTTACATAGAGTTGTATGAAAATTGCTGAGAAAAATTAGAAATGTGTACTGTTATGGTTAACTAGTAATACTGATTTTTTTTCTTCTAGGGAAAGCCTTACCGTCTTTATAACAAAACCTTAATAATATCTTCTCTTAAGGTAAAACTAACATTATATTCAGGACTTCGAGGTTAACAGAGTGAATTATTTACTCAAGAAAATCACTTGAGTATATTTTACATAGCTTAAAATTCTGAAAAGCGTGGAGCTTCAAAAGAACTCTATTACTTTAGACATCTGTCTGCTCATTTCCTGTTTTATAAACAAATTTTCCAAATGATGTGTTCCTAGAGGCCTTTTGCTACATAGCTTAAAGAATAAAATAACACTTCAGCCACCACATTAGAGATTTAACAACCACAAAGGATACTTAAAACCCCATCAAACATCTGGCAGTATGATGTACCACTAGACTAGCTAATTACTTTTCTAAGAAAAGAATGATGATGCATATACATATTCACAGTACATGTAACTAGTCAGGAGATAAAACGTTCTTTTCTTAGCCAAGAACTTAAATTAAATTTCATTTCAGTCTCTCTGTATAGTCCTTGAAGCCATGTAACAACGGGAAAAAACAGACATATGCTTACACACCCTGTAGGAGGAACGATGACTAATGGAAAGGTTTAATATGACACAGTTTATAGGGGGAATTCCATCCATTTTAGTTACATGAAAGATAGGAAATAAACTACCGATTTATTCTGCAAAGCCCTTATGCAAATACTGAGAGGTTTAAAGAAAAATAACTCTTTCAAAAGTATGTCACAAATCAAATTTTCAACCATAATAACTTACATCAGAATGAAGCCTTACTTTTTCAAAGAATTATTCCTTATGCTAGTTTACTCTCCCTTCACTATAATAACAGGGTTGGTAGAATTAGTACCAATTTATAGAAGCAGAAACTGTGGCACTAAGAGGTCAAATCTTGTATCCAAGGTTACACTGCTAATCATCAACAGAACAAGGACCTGAACCCTGAAACATGCGACTGTGCCAGACAAGAATGCAATACAAACTGAGAACACAACAGAACCCACTCTTTTAAAACTGTCTGAGGGGGCAGCTGGGTAGCCCAGTGGATTGAAAGCCAACCGTAGAGATGGGAGATTCTGGGTTCAAATCTGGCCTCAGACACTTCTCAGCTGTGTGACCCTGGGCAAGTCACCTGATCCCCATTGCCTAGCCCTTATCTCTCTTCTGCCTTGGAGCCAATACACAGTATTGACCCCAAGAAAGAAGGTGAGGGTTTAAAAAAACAACTGAGAACTATTTCTTAACCAGGGAGTTGTGTTCTTCATCTTGCCATCAAACTCACTAAGTTAGCTAAATATCCTGTTACCACCACCTGAAGGGCTCCAGGCCACGCTCACTTCAGACTGGTTTTCACAAGAGTAAAAAGGGAATAAAAGCACCAGGAGTTAGGAGAACAATGTTGCATTAGTAACAGGGTTCTTCTTAGTTGTTTCTTCAAAGGATCAGTGGATCTCCCAGTTGTTCCGGGTCTGGATGTTTAACTTACTCTCCTTTACGATGCCAAGTTATTATAACTGCCAACTATTTATCTAGACTTTGACCCTCCAACTTTGCTTTGCCCTTTGGCTTTCTGGATTTGCCTACTGGACTACTGACCTACCAACCTTCACGTGGGCTTCACTTTTCTAGACATAGTTTTCCCTTTTATCTATCTGATATGCTCTTTCTAGACCCAGGTGACCCATGAGATAGTCAAAACAAGCCGCTCACAATCTCTCCTTTTTCAGTGCATGTCACTAATGTGGATGTGTTATTTGGCTGATTGTACTTACACGGCAAGTCATGTATTTTTACAGCCCTTAAAGGCATTTTAAATTCCTATGAGTTTAAAACACTGCCCCATAAGGTTGAAATTAACAGAATGTCTTTTTAATTATAAGATTCATAAACAGTTTACATAAAAGCTTACCAAGATAAAGAAGCAACTTTGAACTGGGCAGACAATTAGGGCTAAGAGTTGGGTATAATTAATAACAGGGAGACTGAGAATTAGGGCAATGAGTGGAACTACCAAGGTTTATCTATAGTCTGCTTAATATTATAGAAAGTCCAATTTACAAATGTATCCCAATATTGTGTCAATTGTTTGGCACTCAAAGTGCTTCCTCCTATTTAAATGTTACTATAAACAGTGGTTAGATTTTCAGATTAGATCATGAAAAAATTAACATAGCAATTATTAAAGTATTAATAAAAGTATTGAATTAATCTGTTGTATAATTGAGAAAGGACTAGACTGAGAATCAGAACACTTAGGAAGATCCAGCTCCCATTCAGCCAATAAGTATCTACATAATGCTTGGGCAAATCACTTTACTTTAGGCAAACCTCATTTTCAAAATTTTCAAAAAAAGGATTTGGATGCAATGCTTGGATGTAATGACTTCTAAAGGTACCTTCTAAAAATGGAATAACATACATGAATTTCTTAAACATTATTGTATTAGCAGTAGTTAAAAAAAGAGACTAAAACTAAATAATGGGGGAGTTTGGTTTATCTTCAAAGTTCCCGTTAAAAGGAAAAAACATGTATGGAAAAAGATGATGAAACAGATGGAGATTTGCACTTTCAAATCACTTTGAAAGTTGTCACTGGCTCTTTCTGCTTAATTTCACTTTAAAACTTGAAGCTTTCTTTTGTCTTGGTACAGGTGTCACCATCATTAGTCATAATTGGTGTCAATTTTTCAGCTTATACATGAAATTAAAAGGGAGATATATTTTCCTGATGTTAAGGGCAAAAGCTGGAAGAGAGATGGGAAAGAAGCAAGAAGATAAGAGATAATATGTATATTTTTGAGAAGGATGGCCTATGATAGAATTTATGGCATGAGAGGCAGGACAATAGGGAAACACAGCATTTACATTATTTCCCAAGAGGAGAGGAAAGGGAGATGTTAGAGGAGTCTCTGCTTTGGGACAATTTTCATGCTCTGAGTCAAGGATCAACAACTGGATTGCTTTCCAGGGAGTCAGAGACAGGTGGAAAAGAAGTGAAAGAAGAGTATAAATGGCACTACATGCATTTAGGGTATTAAAAGAGATCCAGTGTCCTTAACTCAGGGAAGACCTAGGCTGAGTATTTTCATGCAACTAAACAATCATGATTTGCTGGTTAACAGCAATGGAAATGACAAGATAATAATATTTATTTTAGGGGACAAAAATTTTTAAGTATCTCCCTAGGATTATCCCTAGGATTGTTCATCTCTCCACTAGACAATCAAATCCTATCTGTAAATGGCAAAGCTTTTAGATAGCAACACATAATAATTAGTAACAATCAAAGTTTTCTAAATCTTTATTGAATTCTAAATTTTCAGACCCCCCCAAAAGAGGGAGAAGGAAGGATGTTGTTTTCACAGAGAGAAGAAAGTATTTGCCTCTGAAAATCTCTAAGCAATTCTTCCTTTTTATTTAGGGCAATGTTTATTGCAAAAAGTCAAGTTTCCATGACTTCCTATTTGAAATAAGAACCCTCTGAGGAAATGCAAGAGCCTATTAGTTTTTCCTCAGTGTCAGCAGGCCCAACCCAGAGAACAGCAGTAGGTGACTTGACTTGTGAAACGAGAGTGAAACCAACAACAGAAAAATGAAGCTTTTCCAGATGAATATCTCTACCTCTCTGTACTGCACTGTTTATCACTGTTCATTTCAGTTTGTAGTTCTGGACATTTATCTGTGATCCATGCAATTCTAAATAAAACTAAAAAGAAAAAAACGAAGTTTTATAGTAGAGTGGAATGAGTACTGGACACAGGGTCTTGTGATATGAGTTTGAATCCAGTCAGAGCCATTTTACTATATTAGTTTTCACTTAATCTGGGCAAGTCATCTTGGCTCCAGTTCCCCGTCTATAAAATTGGAGTAGAGGATGGGCAGATAGCGTAGACTAATAAATGCAAGTTAGTCTCTGAGGCAAAAACACCACAGGTTCAAGTCCCACCTCTCACACATATGGGCTGCATAAACCTGGATTAATTGCTTAAATTCTTAAGTGTCCCAACTCAAGAGTTGCTGATTTTCTTCCTTAGGAGTTCTCTACATCAATAAAATCAGAAATCTGAAACTCACATACACAAATACAGAGGATAAAGCTTGTTATTACATTAGGCAGGCAGGTCACAAATATACTAAGCATTGTCTTCACATCAAGAGCAAAAACAGTTTCTGCCTCAAGCAACTCACATTCTTAATAAAGGAAAAAACATGGAAATGACAAGGTATGTTGTTCAGTTATGTCTGCCGCTTATGACATCATATGGTCTTTAAAAAAAATATTAGTCTTTTATGGGTATTTCCCTCCCTCTCCCAATCCTGCCCTTGAGAAGGGAATGACAAATATATATATATACATTACTTCATGTATGTTTCTATTTCAATCCTTTCTCTAAAGGCAGACATTTACATTCAATTGCAGAATGGCTCATAGACTTCTGTCTGAAAAATTGTCTATAAAATTCCCCCCCCCCCCATTTTCTGCTTTCCTTCTGATCTGGGCTACATTGGTTTTATTTGTACAAAACTTTCTTAAATGTAATCAAAATTATCCATTTTATATCTCATAATGCTCTCTATCTCTTTATTTATTTTGTAAGTTGTTCTCCTATCCAATAAATCTGATAGGAAATATGTCTCATGGTCTTTTAATTTGTTTATGATATTTGCATATGGGGCTTTCCTGGCAAAGATATTGGGGTGGTTTGCCATTTTCTTTTCCAGTTGATTAAGGCAAAGTTTAAGTGACCTAGGGTCACACATCTAGTATCTGAGGCCACATTTGACCTCAGATCTTCTTGACCCCAGACCTAGCAGTCTACCCACTGAGCCATCCAACTGACTCTGACTAGGAATACCCAAAATATATACAGAAAATATGGAAAGTATATACAAGTAGGAGTTATTATTGCAGGCATACCTCCTTTTATTGCACATCACTTTTATTGCTCTTCATAGATTGTGTGGTTTTTTTGGTTTGGATTTTTTTTTTTAAATAAATTGAAGGTTTGTGGCAACTGCATCTGGGAAGTCAACGGTGCCATTTTTCCAATAGCATGGGCTCATATTGTGTCTGTTTCACATTTTGAATAATTCTTACAATATTTCAAACATTTTTATTATGAAGATATCTGTTACGGTGATCAGTGATTTTCGGTGTTACTATTGTTTTGGGGTACCACAAACGGTGTTTATCTAAGACAACAAACTTAATTGATAAATGGTGTAGACAGTCTGACTCTCCACTGCCTGGCTATTGCCCCTTCTCGTTCCCTTTCCTCAGGCCTCCCTATTCCCTGAGATGCAAGGACATGAAAGAATATTCCAT
Source organism: Monodelphis domestica (assembly GCF_027887165.1). Taxonomy (NCBI): domain Eukaryota; kingdom Metazoa; phylum Chordata; class Mammalia; order Didelphimorphia; family Didelphidae; genus Monodelphis; species Monodelphis domestica. Next base: position 271,984,052 of record NC_077233.1, on the reverse strand, counting down.
GAGTAGTAGTCTCTCGGTAACCGAGGATGACGATTGTCTTTGTGCGCTTTCATCTGTGATGTAATTCCATGAACTTAAGTGAATAAAGCACCAGCTGAGCTAAAGACTGACTTCAATTTGAAAGAAGTTCCACTTTGGGTAAAATGCTATCAAATAGCATCGCATGCTACCGAGAAATCTTTTATGAAAGGAAGAGTTGACAGATTGCAGCAAACTTCATTGTTGTCTTATTTAAGGAAATTACCATAGCTACCCCAACCTTCAGCAAAAACCACCCTCAGCAGTCAGCAGCCATCAACACAGTGGCAAAACCCTACGCCAGCAAAAAGATTATGTATGATTCATTGGCAGTTCCAATGATAGCATTTTTTAGCAATAAAGTATTTTTAATTCGGGTAGGAACATTTTTAAGGCATAACATTATTGTATACTGTAAATATCACTTTAATAAGTGCTAGGGAACCAAAAAATGCATGTGGCTTGCTTTATTGTGGTGTTCTGGAACCAAATCCACACAGTTTCCAGGGCATGCTAATATTAAAGCTGCCTAAAATAATAAAATGAACTTCTGATGCACCTATATATGAATCCTAAGTAAGAGACTAAAGGCTGCAAACATGTAAAAATCTATTTTTTGCAATGGGATGTCAGCTGACTTAAAAGGACAAGCAGCCCAGCGCTTTTACTTATGCACCCAGGCGTTGTTCAGTTGTGTCCGTTGTAGCCGACTCTTCGGGATCCCATTTGGGCTTTTCTTGGCCGAGACACTGGTGTGGTTTGCCACTTCCTTCTCCAGTTCATTTTACAGACGAAGAACGCGACTTCCTCCTCAGGGTCACATAGCTGGCAAGTGTCTGAGGCCAGATTGGAACTCGGGAAGAAGCGTCTTCCTAACCCCAGCATGAGCGCACTGTGCAGGGTGCCACCTCCTTGCCCCATACGCAGACCATAGCTTACCTTTATTTCCTGCTCGATCATAAATCTAGAGATGTCCGGGGCAAGAGAGGTCAGTAAGTCCAAAGTTCTTGTGTGACGGATGAAGACGTGGAGACTCTGATCCGTTCCATGGCTTGTCTGGGATCATAGAGCTAGTAAAGCAGGATCCGAACCCAAGTTGCATCGACTCCACGTCTGGCATCCTGTTCACTCCTAATACCACCTCTTTGTGTGTCCGCTATCAAGTGTGCCGGGGAACAGGCAGAGGCTTAGATATTACGTAGGGAAGGCCCCCAGGAAGCAAATATTTCCAAAGGAAAGAGGAGGAAGAGAAGCCCAGACAGAGGACTTTACCCAGGTAGAGACCTAGTGTGGAAATTTCCCCAAACAATGCAGGTGGGCATCTTGTCTGTTCTTAGATTAGTCACGGGTCGGAATGGCTGCAACCTGCCGGTTGGACAGCCGGCGTGTGTCAGGGGCGGCCCTCAACGCCAGGTCTTCAGGACTCTAGGTTCGGCCTTCATTCACTGGGCTATGTCTCAGGTAACAATGACACTTTACAAAATGACACAGGATTTTCTCCACAAATAAAAGACTCATGACTATTGCTTCACGGTGAATGGAACTGCCATTTGGTCAATGTATTTTCCAAATAAATGAAAACCATATTCTATATTCATATGACTTATCTGCTACTACCTAAGGATCACCTTATTTGGAACAGACCCAGTGTGTAGTTCTTCTGAATCTCTTCATATACTCAGTTGAAATTAGTATTTTTGAGAAAGAAGAAATGGCTGGCCCTGGATTTTACCATGTTCAAAAAAAGAGCACCTTTCAAACATTTTAAAGCGTACTATCAGTGATCATTTGTTCTTCCTGCCTTTCTTCTAAAACAAATGTTTAATCTTTGAAAAATACTAAAATTGCAATCATCAAAATCCTCATTTTAAGAAATGTTTCTATGACCTCTAATAATTCAGCCTGAAAAGTGACCACTTTGTAGGAGTCACCAATTACCTAACTCCAGGGAAAACCACAATGAAAATCTATCCCTTCCTACATTTGCTTATTAAGCAAAAGCAAGAGATTCATTTTTTTCTTTTTAAAGCAAGCATCAAATTTAAAACATCGAGCAGAACATAAAGTACATTTTCACTAATTAAATTAGGGAGTTAGTGAAATACTTACTATGAAACACCCCATGAGGAAAGCTGCATTTGCTTGTTTTCTTTGATCAGCACCCGTAAAATGAATTATTTTCTTCCTTATCAATGTAAGGGACTGCATTAAAAATGAATAGCTGTCAGTATTCCAATTTATTATTAAAATTCATTAAATATTTGCGGCCTCATATATTTCCCTTTATAATGCGATTTTAGAAAAAATCCCAAATTCTCCATTTATAAGCACTCTTCTTAGAAACAAGACGTTCAACTTGTCCTGATTCAAAATGTTCAGCAACTGAGGCAAGAGGTCACATGAATGCTTAGAAACCCTACACTTACTAAAAGCATGTTAATGTACAAATAAATAAATGTGTCCCTGTTATTTAATATTAACTTTAAAATAAATGATTAACATGATCATGCACCAACAAAAATGAATTCTGATAAATTTCACTCAGGATAAGGTATAAGATCTCCATATTCGTGTGTGTGTGTGTGTGTGTGTGTGTGTGTGTGTGTTTACACACACTTTCCCTTAAGCTGTTTAAATCATAGATACTTGATTTATAGTATCTGGGTTATTTTATTTTTAACTAGCACACCCTAATTCTCCACTCATTCTGGATATCTCATTCACAATTTACGGAACAGTGGTAGGGCCTGCAAGCTACATGTCACTAATAGATTAACCAAAGGAAGTTATATAATCCATTTTACATAAAGAATGGTAAAATCCTGAATGGCATAAATGAATTTTGATAACAGTTAAACCAAAGACTAAATAAAATTAGTTTTTACAGCAAGTTTTATCTTTGAATATAATTCCTTTACTAGAGCTTCCTGACAACAGGTAAAGCAAAAGGAAATGATGGCTAGCCATCTTTGTCACTGTCAATTCGGTTAAAAAACAGAAACAGACAAATACCAAATCTGTTTGATGAGTGGTAGTGGAATAAAAGGGAGCAAAAATGAATAAAGTCAAGAAGAAAAAAACAAAGCACTGTCAATCTATGGAATATAACTGAGCACTATGGGAGGAAAAAACCAAGTGTTCCTTAAGCAAAAAAGGATTTCAAAAGGAAAAACAAATCCTTACCTATGCTAAGAAGTAAGAGAATAAAATGAAGAAGAATGTGGGAACTGAACATGTAAGCCCAACAAACAGATATAAGGTTCTTCCTGAGGTGGAGGGAGATAGGCTCTAAGGAAGCAGCAGTTACTGGCCTTCCAATTCAGTTCAATTCAGCAAGCCTACGTTAAGTATCCGCTATCTGTAAGGCACTGATAACACTAAGGAGCCTATTAGTGGCTATTACGTGATAGACAGACCATTCTGTAAAGGTCAGATGAAAAAGACCCAAGTGTTCGTAGTGATGATTTCCTGATAACAACAGAGAGGTCTATATCTTCTTGGGGCACCTATCCAGGAAATGACAGGCTTGTCAAGGATCACTATTACTTGGGGAGATTCTTATGGGCATAAGTGATACTGCCAGAAGAAAGCCAGAAAATATTTTTAAGAATTATGAAATCTTAAGGCGATAAATACCTCAAGTGGTATTTTCCTCACTTCTGACAAGTGATGGGAAGCATTTCAAAAGAGACAGATTTAGGTACCGAATAGCTATGTAAGAAGATGCTATCTGACAATAGGATTTGAATCTGAAGTGCACTTAGGAACAGCTTATAAGAATTTGAGAGTTCAAACACACACCCATCAAGCTAGATACCATAAAGAGTAGCAACAATATAAGATGAGCACTAAAAATTCAAAAGGGATTTTTAAAAAGTCAGAATTAAAATCCACAGTCTCAGATGTCTCTTCACCAATTCACAACGCCTGTGTAATAAGTACACTAAACTAAGAGATCCTACAGCAAGGAAGGAAATTTGACATCATAGGTATCATGGAAACTCGAAGGGACAAAGCGCTCAAGACTGGATCACAACTGTAGAAGGGCATAACTGAGTCCAAATGGACAGAAAGGGATAAAAGGAGATGGTTGGGTAGCACTGTACATAAAAAATATATGCAGATGAAGACATCCAGATGGCAAAAGAGAGGAAGCATGGTAGAGTAACAGAAGCAGAAATAGAAGATACATCATTCTCTGAGAATACCCCACAACCTGGACAGAAAAAGGAACCAGATGAACAGTTTGGAAAACATGTATCAAGCCTGGCAGGGTGACATTACATAATAAAGACAGGGCACGTGTCAATCATCCAAACATCTGTTGAAGCTGCCTCTCTAATAAAAGCAGAATAGCTAATCCTCTCTTGACTTATATCTTGATGATTTTGTCCTTCAAAAGATGGAGGCAACTACCAGAATGTCTCCCTGCGGCTTGAATTCTCGCCTTCCTCGTTTCTGCCTCCCGATTTCCTGCCAGCCTCAGCTCTAATTTATCCTGTGGATATCTTGTTCATAGTTTTCTGTATGCTGTCTCCCACGTTGGACTGATCTTAAGAGCCCTTCATTGTGTCCTCAGTGGTAGCCACAATGTTTAGCATAAAAATACTTTCTGATTGGCGAGAGAAAAATTCCATTCTAGATCAGATTTTCACCTACAGGTAGGAACTGGTTGCTGAGGTAGAAATAATAATGGTGACCTTAGGGGTAAAGTTATCGCTCCATCTTAGAATTTGTGACAGAGGTTAAGCAAGATGGGTACAGCTTGATGTGCATACTAGTTGGAAGATCAGATTTTAAAGGATTCAGGTATCATGGAATAAACTTCAAGAAAGGGAAATAACTTCAGGGAGGATGCAAAGTTCTCCAGAGGGAAATTGTGAAGATACAAATGAGGAAAAAAGACCAGAAAAAGAGGGCTGTCTAAAGAGACTGATGTGAATGTAAAGGGAAATAACTGATCAAAGTAGATTTTTAACTAGCACACCCTAATTCTCCACTCATTCTAGTACAGGAGAAAGACAAAAATAAGAGTCTGGTTCTGGTAACAAAATAAAACAATGTAATGAATACATTTTTTTAAATTTCAAGCTATTATTGGGGAAAAGAGGAAGGTCAGAGAGGGATACTGACCCTACTTACAACAGATGTGATGCTAATAATTCATGATGGAGAGAAGGTAGAAGTGTTCGGCTTTCATTCAGCCGTTCATTTCTATGCCAAGGAGAAAGATCACTGAACTGGAAAGAACAGTACAGAAATGACTAAGGAGATGATAGTCAAAATAAAACAGGGAGAAAGGAAGAAAGCAACTAGCAGCCCTTGATAAGTTCAAAACACAGGCCCAGATGAACCTCAACACGGGGTTATATTGATTGAAAGAACTGGCAGCTGTGATTCCAGGACCATTATCAGTAGTTTTTAAGAGAGATGGGAGAATGAAGAGAGGCACTGAAAAATGGTAAGACAAGCCCTGTCTAGATTTCTTTTAAATCAAGAGAAAAAGGTATAGGCCAGTGAACTTGGGAACATATTATTAAAGGGCTGGCTTTTCTCGTGCCCCGGGAAGCTCATTATTAGGAAAATTTCATCAGATTTGGTGAGATCACTTCCTTCTGCCCCTTGAGTTGAGCCATAAACTCCTAAACCTCCATTTAAGGAGGGAGCTCAAGCTCAGAACATCTTGTTTTTCACCTGGCTCACCTACTCTGAGGCTTTTCTGACTTCTCCATCCCTCCTCCCTGGCTTTTCAACTTCCTTTTAGGTGTTATCTTTGCCCATTAGACTGCAAGCTCCTTGAGGGCAGGGGCTCTCTTTTTTCACATTTATATCCCTAACCCTTAGCACAGTGCCTAGCACATAGGAGATACTTAATAAATGTTTGATTATCATTAAGCCTGGTGAACAGCTGAGAAAGAAAGCAGTAACAATAAATGATGATGGACATTTGTTGCCCAAAATGTTCGGGAGAGTGCCTGACACTGTCTGTTGGTACTAGAACCTCACTGCATCATGGTGCAGCTGAGCAACCTGATGAAACAAAAATGAAAGCTTCTTCTATATACTTGTGAATTTATGCATTCAGCAACAGTTATTAAAGTTAAGAAACACTAGTTGTTTCATATTTATGTATAATAATGTATATGAAATACAATGAATAGAAAATAACTGAAATATTTTTTCTTTAAAAAAAAAAAGTAAAGGATGTAGTGAGCCTGATGGGCCTATATGGTTTCATGCTAGACAAATATGTTCACATCTACTGTCTAAAGTCTATGTCTGATAAGTCTTATTAGACTGCTCTCATTTCCTTTTTTATTCTTGACAGTTACATTATACGGTCAGCAGACCAACTGTGGTGATTGACTTGGACTTTAGCGGAGTATTTGGCAAAGTCTCTTGGACTACTTGTGTGAACAAGATGGAGATTGCTAAGTGGCAGCACATTTAAGTGAATTTGGAACTGGTTAAACCAGACCCAAAGAAAGTTCATTAGCAGTTTGATGTCAACTCTAATAAGAGAGGTCTCTAGTGGAGTTTCCAGGGGTCTGTATCAGCAACGCACATTTACAAGGCATTTTTAAAGTTTGAAAACCTCTTTACATGTTATTGCCTTTAATCCTTCATAATATCTCTGTGAGGTGGGTGCTATTACTATACTCATTTTGCAGATGAGGAAACTGAGGCTCAGAAAATTTAAGAGACTTGTCCAGGGTTGAGCCAGAAAATGATCTCAGGCCTTCATTATTCCAAATCCAGTGCTCAACCCATTATGGTATCTATTCTAATAGATGCACCTGAGCTGACAAGGTATTATTCTATTTCTTTTTTTCCCTTAATCAATGGCTTGGGTATGGCACAAAGCTAGAAGTGATAGATAACACACTATAAAACTAAATCAGGATCTAGCCAGTCTAAAACATTAAGTCAAGTCCAAGTAAGAATAAAGTCCATGAGGACAAAGGTAAAGTTTTATATATTGGTGTGCAAAAATCAAATTCAGTAGCATAAAATGAGTAAGGCATGGCTACTGAGCAAATTAGTCTGAGAAAAATATAAGGTTTAAGTGACTATAAATTAAATGAGCTAACTGCATCATAGGGTATATTAATGAGAAGCAGTGTCCCAGACTAGAGAAGTGATCGTTCTCCTACTGTCGTGATTAGAACACATTTGGCATATAATGTTCAATTCTGGGCATTATTTATAGGAAAGATGGGATGGCTAGAATGATGAGCAGGCTCAAGGCTTGCCACATCTCAGCTGAAGGAACTAAGGATTCCTATCCTGGGAAAAAGGAGGAAGGTGATAAGCATCTTTTAAGTATTTGGAGATCTGCCACATGAAAAAGGGATTCAACTTTTTTGCCTGCTCCCAAAGCCAGAACTAAGAATAAAAATGAGTGGAAATGGTTTTTTTAAAAGGAAGATTTATGGATGGAAGTCAGAGTTAGAAATTGTGGAAACTATTTTTAAACAAAATTTTGTTAAAATTATTTAAAAGGCTTCCTTGGGAAGGTGGTAGTTTCCCTTCCCTAGAGAGCTTCAAACAAAGGCTGAAGGATCACTTCTCAGGCATTAAGTAGAGAGAATTCTTGTTCAATTACAAATTAGATGGGCACCAAGATTCCTTCTGACATTGATGCTCTCTGATTATAAAGGAAAATAATCTAATGTTAAATATTCAGGATGTTAAATAGAACTTTTTCTTATTAAAATGTTTTAACAAGTGGGCAGCTGGGTGGCTCAGTGGATTGAGAGTCAGGCCTAGAGACTGGAGGTCCTGGGTTCAAATCTGGCCTCAGACATTTCCCAGCTGAGTGACCCTGGGTAAGTCACTTGATCCCCATTGCCTAGCCCTTACCACTCTTCTGCCTTGGAGCCAATACACAGCATTAGCTCCAAGACAGAAGGTAAGGGTTATTAAAAAAAAAAAAGTTTTAACATAAGGTATCAAAGGCAATAGAGGTTTAAGTTTCCTTTTTTTTTTAACCTGCTTGATTTTCCCCCCTTATTTTGTACTATATTATATATTAAATCAAGCCAAATATACTACCATATACTTGGTCTTACAGGAGCAAGTTACCAGACTTCCTTTTTGCTTCGACTGATATAGACCACACTGGCAAACCAAAGTACTAAGTACTTACATCAGCAGTGAAGGGGTCAAGAAGAAAGTCTATGTGATTTAAAGTGTCAGCAGTTTTATATAGGCTGGACTGGTTTATTAAGGAAGGAGAGGTTGTTGGACTTCCTTGTAGCTTGAGGCATTAAAGGTCCAGTTGATGGGAGTTGAATATTGTAAAATTGTGAAGTTAGGAGTTACACTGTTTTCTATCCTTGGACACTAGTGTTTTATTGCCTCCTTCCTCTCCAAGGGAATCAGTGGGCTGAATTAAGCTTGGCTCAGACTAGTTTGGCCTAGTACTTGACCTAAAATTTTTCTCAAAGAAACAAAGAAGTCAATCTTTTTATTTGCTGGCATCTCTTATCAAAGGTGAGCAGTGTTGAGGATTGTGGAAAGGGCACCGAGCATAAGAGAAGACCTGCTTCTCCCACTTTCTCTATGTCTATGTGGTTTGGGGAAAAGTAATTTTATCTCCTAGGCTTTAGTTTCATCATTTGCAAAATAGGAAGCTGAACTAAATGACTTCTTCCTTTTAGCTCTAACATTCTGCAAAAAACAATGGTTAATGAAAACATGAGATTAGTCTATGCTTATACCTCAATTACACTGTTCTAAAAGTGGCTATTACAAATTAAAATATTGCCACAAATACATCAAAATATCAGAGGTATAAAAGAAAAAAATTATAGGTGCCTTTTCTAAATGCACAGGAAACATTGTAGTTCAGTGATGGTGAACCTTTTAGAGATGGAATGCCGGCCCCACCCCCTACCCCCAGACCCAAGTGCCATGCTGGCCACTCTGCAGAGACCACATGCTATACACCACCCCACTTACCCCACACACAGGGGAGGGAGAAAGGACTCCCATTGGGCTGCTGAGTGGGTGAATTGAGGAATGTCTCTCAGTGAGTGTAGAGGGGGGTGCTCTACTCCCCTCTAGCTCTGCCTCCTATGAGCCACCCAACTTACCCCCTGTGTACTTCCATCGGGGATGCTGGGCAGAGGGACAGGTGAAGTGAGGGATATCTTCAGTGAGTACTGGGGGGGGAGGGGAATGGTTTAAGCACTCTGCTCCTCTCTAGCTCTGCCTCCTGTGAGTCGCCCACCTTACCCCCTGTACACTCCCATTGGGCTGCTGGGCAGAGGGGTGGGGGATGAGAAAAAATGTGGCCAGGCACAGTGGAGTGGGGGAGAGGGGAGCAGCTCTGCTTGAGTCCCTCTGTCTTTCTAATAAAGAACTCTGGGGGTGAGGAGGGAGGGTGGCCAAGTTCCCACAGAGAGCTCTCTGTGTCCATCCCATGCCATGCCATAGGTCCACCATCACTATCATAGGTCATGCTAAAATACCTGAGACTACACTTTTGAAATAGAAACATCTTTTCTATTTTTCTGACAAGGCCAATGCTGATTACTTAAATCCATTCTGCTACCAAAAAAATAGTTTACCTTCAATTTCTTATTTATCTTGCAACAATATCTGTAAACCATTGCCAGATTGAGTGGTCCAAAATCTGCGAAGAAGCTTTAAAAGTGAAAACAAACAAAATTGTATAGGTATGGCTTGGATTTTCTGAACTAATGCCTGTTTTTGTTGTAGAGATAAAATTACAAGGAAAACAACACAACTGATCATATGCTATTACTGGACAAACAATTTAAAAGATATTGCCTTGTTATAGAAGAGACATGTTGGCAAACACAAAGCTTCCAAACATAAATGACACAATGAATGCAATTAATATTGTCTATACTCACACTAATAATTGGAAAACATTTTTGGGAAAAAATAATTACATCTGACAAATTTTTTAGTCCACTCTCAAGAAATATAAAGCATATCCTATTATAACAAACTCAATTTAAAGGAAAATAAGCATAAATTTCAAAATGTCTAAACTAGGACTGATGAATTCTAAACTCCTTCCAGTTCTTAAAATTCTATGAGTCTGTACAAACTGTTTATGAACCTTGAGGGGGAAAAAAAGCATAATTTCCTCACCCACCCCCATCCAAGATCTATTTTACCATGAAGGAAAGATGACATTTAATAATGGAATCTCCCTACTGAATAATCCAATTCTATAATTCCAAAGAATGTCTTTAAGATTGTCTTGTACAAAAGTGCTCTTCTAGCTTATTGAAAAATAAAGATTCCCTATATTTTTTAGAAGAGCACAAGATAATACTTACTTCTCATATTCAAATTCGTCATCTATGCAGAAATAGTGTATGTTTGCAGCACTCTTTGGTTTCTGGTAAAGAATGGCAAAACAAAGGCGATCTGAAATGCAAAAAAAGTCAAAACTAATACTACTCTTAAAATGACAACCTTGATTTCTTCAGAGGAAAAAAGTCTTAAAGAGTAAGTCATCCAAATCCTTTCAGATTTCTTTTATTACAAACTTTTATTTTTCATGCATGTTTCCAAGGTGAATAATTTTTAAAAATGCAAGCTGTTTTAGTCAATCATAAAGATTTTTCTTTAAAAGAAATATTGTCTTTGCAATGGAAAAGGTCTAGATTTGGGATCACAAGTCCAAATTCAAATCATGCCTTTGCTACTATGTGACACACTGGGCAAGTAATTTGTTAACCTCTTGGGGCCTCAGTTGATTCACCTCCAGAATGAGGGGGTTGGATTAGACAGCCTTTAGGGCTCCTTCCAGCTCTAAAACTGTGATCCTATGATCTTTTACCCATTGAATTTCAGCAGGAATAAATGACTTCCCATAGAGCCTGATTTTTGGATTAACTCTGGCAAATTTCAACCACTTGTTTATTATAATATTTAAAACTTTGAGGTTTCGGCCAAATATAGCATTTGTAAACAGCCAGCACACATTGTAAGACTTTTCCCATAATATCCCACTTGTTCATATTCAGAACATCCTAAAAAAAAAAAAAACTGCTAAAGCAGTCTGAATTCATACACCAACTGTTTCAACCATATAAAACCATTATTTTTTTAGGGTAGGAGATCCCTCCCTCCCCCCCCCCATTCTAAATGAAAAAGTTCAGAGAAAGCAAAGAACCCCCCAAAAAAAGGCAAGCCATGTCTTCTGTGTTACTTATTTTTTAAATAAAAAGTTACATTTCTCAAGCACTAAGTTTCTTATTAAAAACACTTAAGTACTATGTAAAATACAGACATCACGAGGGTAGGTTTTTTCCTTCAGAACTGCAGTAAATATATCAGGATCTCCTAGGATATTTAAATAGCAACAAAGCAGACTGCGAAGTTGTTACTAGGCTCCACCTCTTTCCTCTTGGAAATCTTTGTCTTTAAGCCTCTCCCAGAAACGATCAATATCCACAATGTCCACAAAACAGCGACAGCGACATGCTCATTTTTGCTTTAAAATGTCGCAAGAATTAAGCTGTTTTTTTTTTTTTTGGTTCTGTATTTCTAGTGGTAAGAAACAAATGACGCCAGCAGGCACTGATCCTCGAAAATGTAACTTCTAAAGCTCTGACCTATTCTGAACTCATCTGATTTTTATAGCCACACTTACAAATTACTCGAAAAACAGCTCATTTAAAGATCTACAATTACAAACCCCAAATGCAGTAAGTTAATGACTAACAGTACTATAATAATATCGCACATAAAAGGCATTCTAGTCTCCTAAGCAACCTATATAGGCAGTGGATTTTTCTTTTAAAAGGTTTAATTCAGAAAGAGCTCCACATCCCGCGGGCTCAGGAGTTCCGGAGAGGACATGCACGCCCACCGGGGGTTTTGGACCTGGCCTCAATAGGTCCAAGCATTCTATTTTCAGAGCGTGTACTCAGTTCGAATCTACCCAGGATCTTCTCCCTTTCTCTGCATTTTTGAGGCTTGCGGAGTCCACAAGGTAGAAAAGCAAAGCAGCAAACTTTTGGAACGCCCTCGCTTTTCATATCGTGCTAAATGTTTTAGTCTCAGACTGTCTCCCCAGGGTTGGGGGCAGAGGAAACCTCCAGTTAGTCGAGATTCTCCAGAGCTGGGGCTAAAGTTCCTCTCTCCCCCCGCCCCACAGTATTCCCCCGCCTCTAACCCCCCCCCCCTTCTCCCCTCACTGGGAGATCCAAGCCGCTTCTTGAGACAAGCAGGGCTGCGCCCCCCCTGGGCGTAAGACTCACCTTTTATCACCTCCACTATAAACTTCTCCTTGCCGGTCATGATTTTAAAAGCATCTAAGAGAAAACTGGGACGGAGGAGAGAGGGGAGATGGGTCGCTAGGAAGCGGGGAAAGTGTAGAGTAGGAAAGTTAAGGAGGCAAGAGGGCGGCTCTAACTTCCCAGATCTGCAGCTTGGAAGAAGCGCCGGGGCCACACCCCCGAAATAAAAGAGGAGAAAAAAAAGTTTAAAGGGCTACATCGGATTCCAAAGGAAGAGGAACCTTCTTCTCTCAATACCATGCCTACACCGGACACGGCCCACTTGCCAGAGAACCACCAGAGTCGAGGTTAGGACATTGAGAAACGAACAACTTTAAAAAATATGTTATAAAGACAAGGAAAAAATGCTCAAGGTAATAAGCGCGTCAGTGAATCGTTGAGCATTTTTAAAAAGAAATCTTTAAAAATGGTTTGAGAAAACATTTTCAGCTGATGAGACGACGAGCTGGGAGAGTGACTTTAATTCGCGTAAGCAAAGGAAAACACTCCGGTACAGAATTAGCTCCCTAAGTGAAAGTTTGTATCTGGGCCAGTTTCCTCCGGATTCAAGGCTCCTCCCCCTGTTATTTCCAAACGGGTGGAATGCGGAACCAACCCAGCCAGGAGGGTTATAGCAGCTGAGGCGCCGCGGCTCCTCCTCCCCCGCCTCCTCCTCCACAGCCGCCTCCAGCTGCGCCAGCTTCTGGCCAAGAGGATTAGTAGATTTCCGCCATCCCGGGAAGGCGCCTTAATGAGCCGCAGCCCCGGGACTGTACCTTAATGAGCCGGCCAGAAAGTGGGAGATTCGTATCTTCCAAAAAGGAAAACGGTCCTGGGACTACAGTCTCAACCCCTTCCTCCCTCTCGTACACGCAGCCAGTGCGGGATGGGTCTGTGCTGGAGAAAGGACGCCCTCTGTTGGGTCTGCAGCGAAGAGCTCGCTCTGAGGCCTCGAGCTCCTCGGGTAGGTCTCCGAGCCTCGCAGAGGTGGCGGAACTAAACACGTGGCTGGAGGGAAAATGAATCGGCCACTTGGGACGGCGCAGCTACCAACATGCAAATCCCACGCGTTCCACTTCCTAGTTTCTTCCCCTTCCCGCCCGGGACAAAAATGCCAGATTCCCAAGAGGCGGCCAGGATGGAGCGAGGGAGGTAGGAAAGCTCAAGAGCTCTCCTCATCCAGTAGTTTTGGGGGGTTTGGAGGGGAAGCAAATAGCTGGAGCTGCTGTAGATGGCCAGAGATGGATAGACAGACAGACAGACAGACAGATAGTACTCCTGACACTTAAGTGCCATTGCCATGGCTACTGTCCAAGTATCTGCCAGAACACATAGAAGTCCTGGAGTGTGGGTTTACATATAGAGGTGTCTCTACATGGGTATAATTCTTTTGAGACAGGTAAAACTAAAGTCTAGTTTTCCCTCAAAAGACTGGCACCCACGCTGGGAGCTCCGATACTGAAGGCAGAAGCAAACATTTCCACCCCCAGAAAACTCCCTTCAAATACATACACTGAATTTTTTTTAATTGCATGTATCAGTAGCAAACAATTTTTAAAATCTACTCCAGCGAGATGGACAAATACCAGATTGTATCTGATAACCTGACCCATAGCCTGCTGCAAAATCGAGGGTGAGTAAAATGGTTATTTCTTGAAAGAAATGAAATGACATCTCTTAACAAAAAGAGAGGCGAGGGCCTTATTCTAACCATTCAGCCCTTGTATTGTTTTTTAGCATACACTGAAAAGCCCTCCCCACCAACTACATAATAAATAGTCTTTCTGGGAGGAAGTTATGGGATCTTGTATTTTCAAACTGTAAGAGACCTTTAAACTCTTCTTCATTTTACATATGAGGACACTGAGGCCCAGAACGATTAAGTGATTTACCTAAGAAAATGCAAGTAGTGACAGAGAATAGATTGGAGCCCCGTCCTTTGATTCTAAGCCTCATACTCTTTCCACTACATACCATTTAGTCCTAGATTTAAGGGTTCACTCTGCTACCATGTGTGACTTTAAGTAAATTACTGTAGTCCCTGTGACCCTCAGCTTCCTTCTTTGTTAAGCAGGATTAACACTGAGGGTCTCCCCAAAAGTCTACATTTGTACCGTCTACTTACCTAGATTGTTCTGAAACAGAAAAAATATGTGTACTCCAACTACGAGGAGCTACATATATGTGAATTAATACTATGATATTATTACTACCATCCCTTGTTACTCATGTGCAGTTACTATGGTTACTATCCAAGTATCTGCCAGAGCAAACAGAAATCCTGGCATGTATGGGGGAACAGGAGAGAGGATATTTAGGAAAAAAAGGCTGTGAACTGGAAAGGGCCCCCTTTAGAAAGTTTTAAATAGGGATCCAAAATTTAAGATCATGATGCTTGTTCCTTTATGTATTGACAGTCTTAGTGCTGTTTGTCCTTGATAATAAGCAGAAGGAAAAGAGCTGCTGTTCAACTTCTCTGCAGAGCTCAGAATTATCCTATTCGTGTAGTTTTTTAATTTTATATATAATTATTTCCATCCTTCTCCCTCCCCATTTTCAGAACCAATTTGATACACAGCATTGATTGATCAGGAATCTGAGAATCTAGGTGAGAATGTACTCGTAAATATTTAAGAAAAAGAAAGAGAGAGGGAGGGAGGGAAGAAGAGAAGGGGGGAGAGAGAGAACTATATGACACACTTAAGTTTAATCTCCATTATTAACATTTTTTGCATCATTTTCTCAATTCTATTAATCAATAAAACCATAAATCAAGCCATAATTTGTAGAATTTGCTCATTTCCTATGACATCAATGAAATTTTAACAATTAGACTTGGCGTTATCTCCAGTATACATACCCCTGTGTTTAATTCTAATTGTGCCTCTAACTAGCTGGGTGACCTCTGGCAAGCCATCTAACCTCTCTGGGCCCCAGTTTTCATTAGTTATAAAATGTGGAAGTTAGAAAGAAATCAGGGGCTTCAACCTTATTATTTTTTTTTAAATCATGTCCCCCATGTAACAATGATCTTATTAGAATTGGTTGATTGAGAAAATGCATGACAAGGGGCTATTATTAATTCAGTGGTGCTTTTAAATGAACCTGCACTTTATTAGACACACCAAAAAAATAGAGAATTGATGACATATTTATTCATATGCCTCCAGAAGGCATATTTGTAAACATCTATATTTAGAGACTTCTAGGTCTGTATCCCTGGTTCATGAATTAGGACCCACTAAACTAGACTGGAAGGTGTCCAAAGCCCCTTTTAGCTCAGAATCCTATCATCTAAAAAGAAAAAGTAATGTTTTCCTTGAATAATTCTTCCCCCTACTTCTTTTTTTGGGAAGGAAGGAGGACAACAGTTATGCAGTCAGGCCAGGCTTCCTTGGTCAGAAAAGGATTTTGGTTCTTACTAGGCTAGGAAAAGGAAAACTTAAAGGGAAAGTATCCTAAGCACATTTTAGATTCAAGAAAGGCATGCCATCCAGCATGCCTTTACCCACACTGAATTACTACACTCTTCCTTTATCTTAGTTTCCCTCCCATGTAGCCTGGGTTAATACGCCTGTAGCTCAATAGCTAGATCCTTGGATCTTGGGTCAAAAACCCAAATTTTAAAAGACAAGCATTTCCTGAGTGAAAAACTACTTTTCATGACATATACAGAGCATATAGACTAAAATTGCCTTGCTTGAAGATCAAGTTAAGATTTAGAGAAAAACAGGTCATGCAGGCTGGTCAGATGAGACTGAATTATTTTAGTAAAGCTGATATATGCAGATAAACACTAAAATGTTGTGCTATGATGGTGGTGGTGGCAGTGGTGGTTTTATTAGTAAGCTGATTCCAAATATAAAGTGAGACCCCTCAGAAATGTGGGGAGTTAGGCCAGCTTTCTATAGCCTTAACTAAAAGGCATTTTTTTCTAGAAATGAAAGCAAAAAATAGTTTTAAAGTTCTACTTCAGTGAAAATACCAAAGAAAAATAGTCAAGCAAATGAAAGTTTAGCTGACTTATTTAAATGTAATAATAAAAAAGTCAATTCAATACACATATTTGAATATATTCTGTTTTATAAACCGTCCCCAGAAAGGTTTTGTATTCCTAATGTTAATTCTTGATTTTTTTTTTGTATTTTTCGAGGATGTTCTGATGATTTTTTCAAAACCTATTGCAGTTGTTTCCCTGATATTTTCAGCACCCATAGCCAAATGTTGAAAATATTTATTAACATTTGTCAACAAGAAGATATTTTTCTGTCTATAAAGATTTTTTAGAGAGATCAAAGCTTGACTAACTGGAATAGACCACAGAAGATGATTAAGAAATACAAATTTATTAGTGAAGGGAAAAGAAAGAACTCATCAGGAGACTTCCTCATACTAGGATCTTTGAAGATGCTAAAGTACTTTGCAAAAGACTTATCTAGACACAAATGACTCATTATAATTTAAAAGTACCTTAATAAGTAAGACTGCCCATCCATGCTGGGCCTACTTCTTGAGAATCTAGCAGAGGTCATAAATAGCAAAGTTGTCCAAATAACAAAATATTATCCTAGCAAACCATTTATGAGTTCAGTTTTCTAATTCTGCGTACTATTTTAAACAGTGGATAGAAGTTTTCGAATGTAATTTTAAAATGTATGTTTTGATGAAATGGGACAAAGAAATAAATTTCATGGTATCAGAAGGAGCCTCTGATTCAGAGTAGTAGAGAACCTGATTAGAAAGATACTGAAGAGAATCCAAGAGAATGATTTGCTTTATTTTACAGAGCACACATGCTTATGGTTGGCCTAGAGAAAATGTACATTTAATTTAAAATCTTGTGATATAACAACTCTTCTCGAAATGTCAAACTTTAGGATACACAGAACAATTCTTAGCAATTAGTTTTCCTGGATATGAATGATTACAGCAACCCAAGTTTTGGTATACGTTTCTAATATCTTTAGGAAGCTCAGTCTTTGAGAGTATGCCCCATGATCCTACATGGCTAAGTCAGTTCTTCTATTCACTACTCTAACTGAAATAATGTCAAGGAAGCCCCACAGGAAAAATAACCCAAGGGCTCAGTTGAGAGACTTTAAAAAATACATATTTTATATGATATGGCTTTCAAAGATTTTAACAAAAAGAGAAAAAGGAAAGAAAAGGAAAAGAAAAAAGAACAATGAGCAAAGAAAGCAAACTGAAACCCACACCATATAAAGAAACACTTTACCTGAGCCTTTTTTGGGCTCACTTCACTTTACAGCAGGGCTTCCTTGTGGTAGTTGTGGCATCATGGAAGAATACATCCTGGGGCACCACAAAGGGAGCTGGAGCCAGCAGAACATTGGGGAAACCTAAGAAAGAAAGAAAGTGGGATATTTGCTGAACACCCTTTATTAACCTAGTTAGATGGGGTTATTCAGCAAATGGAGCATACTGATCTTATTTACAGGTCATCATTACCAGAATGGATTCTCAAATCTGGGGCCATTTAGCTCACTATGGGAGCTGAAGTCTAGGGGGCCAACCTGCCAATAATCTTGCATGAAACATTCAGTACTAATGATTAAAGTATGTTTTCCTTTTCTCCAAAGGAGGAACCCTTCATCTTTTTTTTTTCTTCAAGTTTTTGATTTTCAATCAAACCATATTAAGAACTGGAAAACTGGGGAAGCTGTTTTATTTATAATCTTAAAGAGCTAAATATAGAATCTAATTCGAGTTTATGATATTTTTATAAGCATTCATTATAATCAGAAGGATTTTTCTAGTTAACAACACACACCTTTCTTATGTAAATATTGATTTGATTAATAGAATTCCTACTCATTTACATTTCAGATTATTTTTATGGCAATCAAAGAGATATTTCAGACTTTTATTATAGGGTGAAGGCATATTATATTACTACTGTAAGCATAAAAAGATTTCCTTGAATCTAGAAAGTATTTTTTAATTTTGAAAAGGTCTTAAATATAAAGTGTTCTTACATTTGAACCTGATAACTATGTTTTATTATGTTTGTTATTGTGTTAAAGCCCAGTTTAAATTCATCTAATAATTTACCTAGAATTAAGATGATTCACTTTAGAAATTTTGTTCTTTGATCAGGCCTATGATTTCATTAGTGTAAAGAGGGAACCTGAGGGAACTTGCCATAGAAGTGCAAATTGCTAACTATCCAACAACAACTCAGGAGCTCATCTCAGAAAGTTGCTTAGGGATACTGAGAGGTTAAGAGACCCAAAGCCAGTGAATTTCAGCAGCAGGACTGGTACCTAAATTTCCTGATTCCTAGGATTGCTAGCAGTCAACTATGCTACATATCTTAATAGATGTTAAAAAAAAAAAGATTTGCATATATGTACATAAGCATTTATGCAAATCCTGTGTAAAAAAACATATCGGTATATATGTGTGTATATACTTGTATATACAAACTCTCTCATTATTTTGCTCCTTAAAGTGTTTTATTCGTTATATAACTTGCAACTTCAATCTACATTGAAATCTGGCCATATTTAGATATACTAAATAATTATACTAGGTAGCATTTAAACGAATATTTTAATTTGACCAGATGTAAAAATTAAGTAGATATTAACTGCAAACTCCTGGCTTAAGTCAGTATGACAAAGGAGGGACTATTTTTCTTTTTACTTATGTTTATATTCCCAACACTTAACACAGTGCCTGCCTAGATTATAGTATTTAATAAAATATCTATCTGTCAGTCTGTCTGTCCGTCCATCCATCCATCTGTCTGTCTGTCTTTTAGATATCATCTAATGAACATTTAGATAAGCACCACTGGCACCAGACAGGGATCTCCTAATCTACTGAAAATGTTTCTAACTACCCTTAAGTCAAAAATGTTATTGTGGAATTTCCACAAGAATACAAAAGAAAAACAAGGTTCAATTTTCTTGCAGAAATTCTGCAATAATGAGGGGCAGTCTGATACAACAGAAAGAGGGCTACTCTTGAGTCCGAAGTCCCCAGGTTCAAATCCCATAGCTGTGTAACCATGGGCACTTGAGCTCGTCTCAGCTTTAGTCTCCTCATGTGTAAATCTCAATAGCTGTGTACTTACCTCAAAAGATGATACAAAAATGTTAGCTATTTAAGCCTCTCGCAAGATTGTCAAGGGGTATGACTAATTTGTTATTTCTTTCCTCCACTGAAAACAAGGGGAAATGATTAACCACTTATTTTACATATACACACGCCAGGCACTGGGATAAGCACTAGGAATACAAATAAAAAGCAAAACTACCTTTTCGGTCATGGAGCTCATATTCAAATAGGATGGATGTGACTGGGGATAGGAATCAGGATCTAAGAACACATGCAGAGCAGATGAAGAGAAGTCTTAGGGGGAGGCACTGGCAGCTGAAGGCCCCAGGAAAGCAAAGACAATTTACCACTATGTTTTTGTGCGCTCGAGCAAAGCAGGGGGAGATGTGGAATAGACATTAAAAAGCGTTATACAGTGCTGTGAAAAACTGAATGGATATTTATTGGAAACCACACTTGAGTGTGTGGCTGTATTATCACATCTGTAACTAGTCTACTCTGAACTCATACGTTTGCCATGAGTGGTACCGTTTTCACATACTACTTTGTAGTAGTTGGTCTTCTATAGGTGCATGTGTGAGCATTTATACAGATACATATATGTACAGCTATGGACATATACACGTCTATACCCATATATACATTGTATATACATGTGATGCATGTACAGCCTATAGTCATGTACACCTGTATACATGTGTGTATATAGTCATATATTATACGTAAAAGATTACAGTCTCCTTGACGTCAGGGATATCTCTGTATCCCCAACCCCAAGGCACCTAACAAATGTAACACAATGCCTTCAACAATGTAGTCATTCAATAAAATATTTACGAATTCATCAAAGAGAATGTATTTTATAGAATAAAAACCCAAGGATTGATTCATTTGATACTATTCCTATCAAGACTCAGGTCACTGTGTTAGAAGACCCTGAATTGCACTTGTTCATGGAAATGATTTTACTAGATTAAAGTCAGTAATTTCTCCAAAGCTTCTGCCTGGAAAATGAGATAGAGAAAAGGATACTGGACTACAAATCAAGAGACCTTGGTTGAAATCTCATCTCTATCCATATCTGGTTGAACTTGGACAAGCTATTAACCTTCTGAGCCTCAATTTTTCCATCCATCACACGAGAGAACTAAAATGGATTAACTGTTGCAAAGTCTCATAAAAAATTCTATGATCATATTTTATGAAAATCCCAAATTAAAAACATACATAAAAAAGCCAAAAATCCACAATACTGTTATTTTTTCAGCTTCAGCAAGACAGAAGTCTTTAGAGCATTGACTTAGAATCTGACCATCATCTGATTTCAAAAATAAAACCCAAACCAAACAGCCTAAAATCAAAGCAAGCAAATATAATGATGCTTTGAAATAAATATATATCTCTTTTAATAGTCTTAGTCACATATTTAGTTGGGAGGGGGAAAAAACCTATTTTTGAAATACAATGTGCATAGATTCGAGATTTCAGCAATGAAGTTGTCTTATTCCTTATTATGGGGTGAAAGGGAACGTGGATTATCAGAATTGATGCCAATAAACCACCAGCTCTGGCAGGTCTTACACCAAGCTGGAAAGGTTTGAGTTATGGATCTGGCAATAGAATGCCATTCAAACACTAGCCATGCCAAATTCAGAGAGGCTCATCACCAGAATGTTGGCCAACAAATGATTTTTCCCCTGTATGGCATCTCTTGAAGATATTGAATAAAGTATGGAAGGTTGCAGTATACATACATACACACATCAGATGTCACTTAAGTTATCTTACTATTGCTACAGCTCCATACATCTGATAAGACAGGTTTGGAGAAATCATCAATCAAGTCATAAGCAGTTTGTTTTGTTTTTAAATCTTTCCAGATGCCACTTGTACACAGGAAGCAAAGCTCAAATCTTCTTCATTAAGTTTTCCTAAAATTCAGTGCTTTTCCTTTCTTCTACTGTAAAAATTAAATCTAAAATAATAAAAATATTATATTTTAAGGAGGTTTATTAAATGATCATTAGAAATCAAGGAATAAAGAGGATACAAAATAAAAACCACGGGCCCATGGCTGATTAGCCATTTCCAAATCCCCACCTTACCACCATCACTGCTGGCTGCAAGTCAAAAGAGAAGAGGAGCAGGACTGCCTGCCTGGATATTTATTCCCTGTCTACAAGAAGTACATAATGACAGGAAGTTAGTGGGCTCTCTGGAAATGTAGTTCCCCCTTAGGGTAACAGATTTTCAATTATACGCTACTGTATTAAGACATTCCACATGATTTAATATTTAATTACATAGCCCTTTGTCTGCTAATTGTTTGTGTCAGAATTACCATCCCCACCCCCACCCCCACCCCTGCCCCACTAGAATGTAAATTCTTAAGAGATCAGTGCCATTTCTCAAAATCCTTTGATATCTCTTAAGTAGACACAGCTCAAGGCTGGGCACATATTCAGCCCTCATTAAAGATAAATTGATTGACTGGCCTTTCATATATGGTTTAAAATAAATTAATACTACTTTAATACAAGTTCAGAACCTGGTTTAATGGTTGTTTACTAAGAAATATTAAAGTGTGATTCTTACATCATGATAGGAACTGATACTAACATAGCACTTTAAGGTTTTGCAAAGTTCTTTACATATATTATCTTCTTTGATTCTCACAAAAGAGGTGCTACTATTGCATCCATTTGATAGATGAGGAAACAGGAGACTGAGAAAAAGTTAAGTAACTTGCCCAGGATCACTCAGAATAGAGAGGAAAAGAGAGGATTAGAATTTAGGTTGTCTTCATCCAAATCCACCACGATCCATGACTTCTATGTATTAGTACAGCCCGTTACTTATTATTTTCTTTGTCATTAGGGTTGTCATGATGGCAAAAGGTTCTTCCTTTAAAAAAAATTATTTGCCTTTATACCATAATTACAAATAAAACCTTGTTTAATAAATTTGCTATGACTGTAGTTATTCCTCAATGATTATCATATTTTAGGCAATAACATTTATATTAACTACTCCTAATTTATATAATTTTTCAGAAACTATGTGTTAGACACCATATTACAAATTAGGAAATTGATATTTAGAGAGATTGTCACAGTGTCAGAGTTAGAACTCAGAACTGGAATCAATATTTAGAGAGTATCCAATTCAACCACCTCATTTTACAGATGAATGTAAGTTCTTGAGGGCAGGGACTTTTTGTCTTTGTATCCTTGCAATTGGAGCAGGTAGGTGGTGTGGAGAATAGAGTGGAAGGCTTGGAATCAGGAAGACTCATCTTCCTGAGTTCAAATCTAGCATCAGACATTTACTATGGATGTGACCTTGGGCAAGTCACTTAAATGTGTGTCTCAATTTACACATCAATAAAATATGCTGGAGAAGGAAATGGCAAACCACTCCACTATCTCTGCCAAGAAAATGCCAAATAGGGTCACAAAGAGTCAGGTACAACTAAAAAACAACAGATCAACATCCCAGCAACTAGCATGGTGCCTGCTCCATAACAAGAGCTTAATAAATGTCTTTTTGAATTAAGTTGACCATTTGTTTTCAAAAAGGAGGTAATGAGTCAATCTGCAGCTTTCTCTTAAGAGTTTCAAACAATTAATCTAATAGCAGCATTATAGTAGCATTTTTAACACAAACTGAGAAATGAACTGAAATGTAGAACCATAATCTGAATTTCATTCTACATTCACATCAAAGCTGTCTCCCAGTGGATAGTTGTAAAAATATGGAAAAATCACGGTGCATTTTCAGCTTGATTCAAAGGAAATTTAAGACTCCAAAATAGAAAATTTCAGTGTCCTCCAGTTCAAGAGATTAATATGTGCTCCATAATTATTCACTAATAAGAATGAAAAAGGTTCCTCATTTGAACATTGTACCTCCTGGGATACTTTGAGAGAATCACACTCAGATGGGTAATTAACTGAACTATAGACTCAATCACCTTATTATATTTTCTGCTATAGAACTATTTATATGCTTCTTTGAAATATTTCTTTCAGACCTTTTAAGGTAGAACAATGCCCTGGGTAAAGAGGCATCTAAACAAATGAAAAACAATTATCAGAGGATTTTAGAAACTTTTATGAACTCATTATTTGCATTAGGAATGCAATGTTTCATTACAAAATTCTTCCAAATTTATACTGTTTAAATTTTTTAAAAGAATCTCAGAGAAGCAGAATGATATAATAGAAATGTTATAATAGATATATCATATCTATTATATGTTATATATCTATTATATATATAATATAATAATAGAAATAGAAAATAGAAATAGAATGATATAATACAAAAAAGAACGAACTCGGGAACAAGAAACTAGGGGTTTAGTCTCCCATTCTGATACTAAACAGGTGTGACTGGGTTGCTCGGAAGTGCTAGTCCTGGAGTCAGGAAGACTCTTTTCCCCCCAAGTTCAAATCTGGCCTCAGACACTTACTAGTGGACAAGTCACATAATGCTGTTAGCCTTAGTTTCCTCATCTGTAAAAATGAGCTAGGAAATGGCAAACCACTCTAGTACTTTTGGCAAGAAAACCCCACAGAGGGTCATGAGGATCAGATACAGCTGACATTACCTGAACGACAAAGCTGTGTGACTCTGAGTAAGTCCTTTACTCTCTGGGCCTTGGTTTCCCAATTTGAGCATTGGAGATGGTAATGCTTAAATGTCTGTTAGACAGTGTTGTTGTGAATAAAGTATTCTGTATACCTTAAAGAGATTTATAAGTGTAAACGATTATTATAAGTAATATTATCTAGTTTAATGGTCAGTCAAGAGTAGATGAGTTGGCTGCATAATGCAAGCTGGGAGACCGAAGGGAAAGGGGAGGAGAAATGAGATGGTCCATTTGCATCTTCGGTACCCCTAACTCTCTAGGTTTTAAAAAACTTTGCATCCCACGATCATGCACCTTTATCGAGTGAACCACCTGCTCGCTTTAATGGTCCACTACACATGAACTCTTCAAAGTTTTCATAAATTCAAATTAATATCATAAGCTACAAAGGATTGCCAGCCTGACAAATTCCTGGAAGCTGGAGCTTTGGAGTCTGACGTCTCCATTCTTAAATTTTAGATTGGTGAGAGCACCAAAGCATCCTGCAACCCCCTTCGAGAACTCCAAATAACTGGAATGAGCTCTTCAACTTTGTCTAGTGCAAAGGACAGGCCTCTGGACCTGGAATTGGGAAGACAGTTCAAATCTAGCCTCAGATCTTAACTCTCGCTCCGTGGCCTTGGGCAACTCATCGAACCTCTGTTGCCTCAGTTTTTTCATCTGTAAAATGGGGATAATAACAGCACCTATTTCACAGGGGTGTTGTGAGGATCAAATGAAATCATAATTGCAAAGTGCTTATTTCCATAGTGCCTGGCATATAGTAAGTGCTACATAGATATTAGCAATTATTATTGTTCTGCAAGAGTCCGAATGTTAGAGATCACCGTTTTAGTGGCAAAAAAACTGGGTTTCATTCCGTGTAAAGCTGTAACACACGATGTATGTACTGAGAACTCATTACACAAACTACCTTAATTTTTAGCCCTTCCCATGCGACAGAGACGGGGCGCCCATGAATTTGAGATGTACATGGAACGAGGCAGGCTCGCATCACAGAGCTGGTCCTATAAGGTTTATGGGATCCAAAGAAGTTAAAGCATTATAAAAAAGACTAAATGTACAAGACAGGAAAGCAACACAAAATATAGTCTGGGAAAACACACACCAGGCAATCGAGACCTGTACTTTTGGGATTTATCTTAAAATCAAAGGCAGCAAACACTAAAAGGAATCAAAATAAAAACGAGATGGGATATGTGTGTGTACATACTCACCCCACATACACACACAATGGCACATATGCACACACACACATACATACATAGGTCTGGACCTGTGATCTCCTTGCTGTGAGGAACTCATGGCATAAATACCCTCCATTGATTTTCAGTGTTAAACTCACATTGTGCTCGTTAAAAAATGTCCTCCCCATCTCAGGAATGAGTTAGAGGCAAAAATATCGCTTTTTTCTCCTTGAGATTTCGTTACCTTTATGTTACAACTTGTGTAAAATTGTTCATCTATGAGAGAATAAAAAGTGGATTTAAAGTAAAAAAAAAAAAATACCCTCCATTGAGACAGAAAAACAACCCCCGATTTTTATTTTCACCAAGTTATTTGAGTGTGCCAAGAGCTCAAGTGACTTTATCCTATGGCCACCTAGGTTGTATGTTTGGAGTCAGGATTTGAACCCAGATCTCAAGGCCAGACTTCACTACCACTCAAAAATACCTATATATTCCATAACTCTTGTGCATGTAGATGTATTAAATATGTTTATATTGTGATATATATGCACACACACATATATCGTTTTGCTGTAGTTGAGAGAGCTGATCTAGGAGTCACAGAATAACCTGAGTTCAAGTCAAGCTTCTGACACATGAGTTGTGTGGCCATAGCAAGTCACTTAAAGTTCTTATGTGACTTCCTAAGAAAATAAGTTGCAAAGTAACTGGTGGTCTAGAAGGGTTTTCCATAGCAGAATTCCCCAAAACTTAGAAAATCACAGATTCAGAGGAGCTGGGTACTCAGTGGATAGAGAGCCAGACCTGGCGATGGGAGGTCCTGGGTTCCAATCTGGCCTCAGATACTTCCCAGCTGTGTGACCCTGGGCAAGTCACTTGACCCCCATGGCCTAGCCCTGACCACTCTTCTGCCTTGGAGCCAATACACAGCACTGATTCTAAGAGGGAAGTTAAGGATTTTCTTAAAAATCACAGATTCAGACCACACCATAGATAAGGTAGCTGTGGATAAACTGTTACTCAACGGGAAGCTTGCACTGTTACATTTCAAAGATTTTTTACTGGGTGATAATCACACAGCAAACTAAAAATCAAGTCATTAAACTAAGAACTACTAGAAAAATAAGACACCTGAAAACCACTAAGACCAGCTACTGTAACTAATACAGGACGTATTATGTAGGAATTCCCTCCAAGCTTTCAACAAGGCCTTTCAAAGATGGGCTTTTAAGTAAAACACAAACAACAGATGATTATAGAACGTGCCCTTTACCCTAATTCTGGCTTCGAGGATTGATTTAATCCACTTCTGTGTTAACACCCATCCTCACCAGGATCCATGCACTGATGAAACCAAGAGAAATTTTCATGTCAAAAGGAAAAAGCAAGACTAAATCATAAACATGGAGAATGTCTATAAAACTGAATGAACTCAGACCAAGTTTAGACAAACAGACAGGAAAGGGGAGACCCATGAATCACAACTAACAGCATGGAACTTAAATTCTACAGTTTAAAATCATCAGAAAGAACTACAATGAGAGTCAATGTCTGAATACCTGGTTGGAGCAGTATCCATGAAAAGCTATAGAAAAAAGAGAGAGAAGAGGACTTAAGACATTCATATAGACTAGAGAATTTAGACGTGATGATGATGCCACACAGTCTTTAAATAGGTTTAAATAAAGAGGTTGAAATTCAATGTTTAAAAAAAAATTGTCTTCCAAAAAGAGTCATCACAATTGCTTTTAAATTTTAAAACTTGGAAGGTGAACAAATGGCAGCAAATAGAAACCCATGAATATTGGATAGGCACAGAGCTGCTAAAGTTAATTCAGAATAAAGCATCTCAGTGATTTATATCAATGAACCTCGCTGCTGATTCATCATCTAGAAAGAATCATTACTAACCTAGTGCCTCTACTTACCAAATAAGGATTTAATGAGGCCCTAGTAATTTCAACCTTCAAGACGGTAAGATGAAATATAGAGACTTTTTAATGGTAGTTACAAGCACAATCCTTCATGTACTTCTAGGCTGATGCCAGTTCCCTACAAGGACCTGGCTGTGTTATAGGACTAAAATTGGAAGAGCCCTTGGATTGTCCAACAGTTCTTTCAAGTAGACTAGCATGCACAAATTGTCGCTGGAAATGACTGATACCCATTTTGTTGGCTAAAAAATAACAGAGGCAGCAGGGTATAGTGAGTGGATGGAGAGCTAGCCTTGAAACCAGTAAGAAATGGGTTTAAGTCCAACTTGTGACACACACTGACTGTGACCCTGGGCAAATCATTTAACTTCTCAGTGTTTAGGCAAATATCTAAGATTCTAAGTTGAAGAGGAGGAGCTGAGTTTTGCTGGTAGTGGGTTTCTTCATTTGGGAGTGCCCTATGCCAATAAAATCATAGGCCCATTCCCTATTTCTAAACTATAACATTAAATCCAAGATATTTTAAGAGAATAGCATAAACCCTCATTTTAAATTTACACTTAAAAGCTATATAATATCAGGGAGGAAAATAGAATATATATGAACATAAATATATAGTTTTAAGGATTTACTCCATGAGGCATTCAATTTTATTTAATAAAGGCCTATAAGTTTATTGGCCATTTGATGTTACCTAAAATACATTCTTTGCCATTATGCAAAGATGGCATACTGATATCAGAAACAGATTAACATTTCTATCAAGAGCTTCTATTTTATTCTTACAAGACAACTTTAGAGAAAAGCATACTATATTTTTTAAGTCCATAAAGTTTTATTGATTGTCAAGTCAACCCCAAGCACAAAATGGGATAAGAAGATCAATCTGTCTCAGAAGCAAGAGAGAGTAGTAATGGCATCTCTGCAGTCATCCAGACAGCTCCCCAAAGCAGGGCAGCTGAGGAATTCTTGATTTTAGTGTTTATTTCATTCTTCAAAAGGTGAGGGAAGCAATGTGGGAAACTACTGGCGTTGACTTATTAAGCACAAAGGAAGAACTGATTGCTGAAGTAGAAATTATGAGAATCCCAGGAGAAAGTGGAGAGTCCATGATAAAGAAAAGAGTGAGGTCCAGTATAGGAGCCCCCTAGAATTTAGGAGAGCAGATTTCAAGAAGTTCAGAGAAAGGATAGGTAGGACCCCACAGCTTAAAATTCTGAAGAAGTCCATCCAAGAAGATAATATAAATGTAAACAATTTTGATTTTAAAAAAGGGAGCTATTTGAAGGGAATAATCTGAATGGATATATAAGGAAATGGTCAACTAGAGAACATAAATAAACATATAGATGAGAACAAGAGCAGGTAGATGAAGATGAATAAAAAATTTTTCAGTAAAGTATGAAGAACATTAAAATCAGAATGTGTGGAAACTGGTGGCCCAGTGACTCAGGTCAGTCTATGTAATTATAAATTGCAGGAAACCTGCAGATTTGCAAAGGGATGTCTTCTGTTTTTAGTAGAATCTAATTCTAAATCTAAAATCACCGTTTTTAGAGCAGCAATTATTAAGTCAGATGAGTTTCATCAAGAAGAATTTGTAAAGATTCATCTCATTTGTTTTTTTGACAGGAAGGGTGACTAATGAATCAGGGAAATGTTCTAATATATATAGTTGGATTTCAGTAAAACATCTAACAAAATCTTTCATTCAATCTTTGTGAACGAGATAGAAGAATGTGATCAATCATCAAATATTCATTAAGTTCTTACTATGTGCCAGGCACTGGGTTAGCCACTGGGGATACAAGTACAAATAATGAAACAATCTCTACTAGTGAGGTGTTTACACACTAATGGTAAAGACAAAAAGCACATATAAAGCTATAACAGTAGAAATAGAAAGTTAATAAATACAAAATAGGTAAGTAAATATGAGTTGGCTGAGAAGACACACTAGTAGACTCTGTAAGGAAAGGCTTCTTTAGGCACAAAATGATTCCTGAATTGGGTCTTCAAGAGGAGATGGATTCTGTGAGGCAGAGGAGGGGAGGGAGTGAATTACAAGCATATGGAATAGCCAGGACAATTTTATAGACATACGAGATGGAGTGTCATCTGTGAGGAAGCAAGAGAAAGCCAGTTTAGTAGGATTAGAGTACAAGGAGAATAGTGTCCAATGAAGCCGAAAAGATAGGCTGCGCTAGATTGTGAAAGGCTTTATGAGCCCCAAAGAGGCGTTTCTATTTGATTCTAAAGGCAACGGGAAGCCACTGGAGGTGATTTGAGTACGGGAGTCAGTGTTTAGAGAAAATTATTTTTGTAGCAGTCTTATGGTGACAGACTTGGGACAAGGAGCCTGACTAGTAAACTATTACAATAATCTAGGGAAGAGAACCGAGGTAGTAGTCATGTGAGTGAAGGAGTTATAGACATGAGAGGTGTTGTGAAGGTAGAAATGGCAAGATCTGGCAGCTGATTGAACAGGTGGAATGAAGGAGATTAGGAATATGGGAGGCTGTTCAAGATAGGTGGTACCTTTGACAGAAATAGTACATTTTGAAAGAAAGGAGGGTTTTGGGTTTGTTTGGGGGGGAGGGGGGGAGATGATGAATTCCGTTTTGGACATGTTCAGTTAAAATGTGAAAACAAAGTGAGAATGACTGAATGGCCAGAACCAATGAGTAGTCGCTGATTAGTCCATTTCATCTTGAAAAGAGTTGAGTGGTATGGAACGGAGTATTCATCCCTGTGCTTTCAAAAAATCAGGTAAGATTTTTATAAAAGCATAAGTGGACCATGTATCATATTTGCACAAAGCTAAGAGAGATGCCTGACATTTTTGATGATAGAATTCCAAAAAAAAGGTGTTACCAGGCTAGAACGATGGATTAAATCTCATAAGTTGAAATTGAAAAAGTAAATATTAAGTCATGGAATTGTAGAATGGAGAGCTAGGAGGGATCTTAGAAATTACCTCATCTAAACTCCTTAAATTCTACCCAAGTGCCCAAAAATCATATGCATAAGTGTAAAGTGAATAAGGCCGTGTCTAGACAACAATTTATATGAAAAAGATCTATGGGCTGAAGTGGAAGGAAAGCACAACATGAGTCAGTGGCAAAGAGTAGAAAAGAAGTTAATGACATCTAGATTTCATGAAGGAAAGGATTGATCCAGGCCTGGAGGAGGAATGAGCTCATCTACAAACTGCTCTCTCTCCTCAGACTACACCTTGGGATTTTGTCCACATTTTAGGAAGTACTTCAATCAACTGGCATGGATCTAGAGAAAGAAGACGAAGAGGATGAGAGGACTAAACAGTACTGTATACCATATCAGAACCAGTTGTGGAAACTAGGGTAGTTTTGCCTGGGAGAAAAAAAAAAGATGTGTAGTGACTATATGATCCTTGCATCAAAGGCCACTCTGTATAAACTTGGATTACTGTTAGACTTGTTCCGCTCAGCCATAGGAGGTGTGGGAGAAACTAAAGACAATGGGTAGAAGATGCAAAGAGGAAAAATAAGAATTGATGTAAGGAAAATTTCTTACAAAAACTTCCTATGAAAAATTAGAATGGGGGGCAGCTAAGTGGCTCAATGAATCAGAAAGCCAGGCCTGGATTTTGGGAGATCCTGGGTTCAAAAGTGAACAACTTCCTAACTATGGAACCCTGGGCAAGTTGCTTAACCCCAGTTGGCAAGCTCTCTTGGAAGCAATACTTAGTATTCATTCTAAAATAGAAGGTAGGATTTAGAAAAAAATTGGAATTCAATGCCTGAGGCCACAGAGGGTTAGATGATGACTTATCTGTTGTATTGTAAAAGGGATTCTTGTTTATGGATGGGTTGGAGTAGATCATCTCTGAGGCTTATTGCATCTCTGAGATTCTGTGCAATCTCTTTTATGAAACCTTTGAAGACTAATGGAGAATTGAACTGATACTTGCCTCTTTATTCTGCCCTGTTTGAAAATGCAATTCCCATTATATTCTTCATTCTATATTACACGCACACACACATATTAATGTCTATTTAATATATTCTTTTATAGATTAATTTCCATCAATGTCATGGATTGTAGACTAAAAATTTCTTACATATTTGGGATTTATCAATTATATCTTTTCCCCATCCAGCATAGCATCATGTATAAGGAACAAATCATGGAATGAGTGCTTTTAAAATAATTATAATTTCGGCATACACTACATCAACTCTTGAGAAGGTATGTATTAAGAGAACATTGTACATTATCAAAAGATGAAATCAGATGAGATGAAATCACTTGGTAGAAAACTCACCAGGCAGGGCATATAAAATTTAAAAATACAAAATCATAAATCTTTCATTAACCTGCATATATTATCAATTTTCTTTAGTAACTTTGGTTGAAAAGACAAAAATCTTGCCTCTGAATGATTTCAGTATAGTATAAAATATCATAATTATTTGCCTAGCCATGTTAAAAGTTTCCTGATGGCATTAAAAAGAGAAAGGGGAAGAACCTGGATCTGAGTGTCATTTTATCAATACTATGATTTCACACAGATCCAGACCATATTAAAAGAAAACAAATTTCTCTAATACTGCCTCTCCTCCACTTCAGTTTACCTTTTTCAACATGTTGCATATTTCTTTCTCTACTTGAAATTGCTTCCTTTCTTTTAGTTGAAGAATGATGACATTTTGTAGCTAGAAAGGGCCTAATAGACACAAACCAAAACTCACCTCCTCAAAAAAGCCTCCCTTGATTAATACACCACCTCACTTTACTTAGTCACATAATCCATTTCTGCTCAGGATGCATATATAGTTAATGCTCGGTTATACTGCATCGTTTTACACATTGCAATTTAGTTATGCCCTAACTGCTCTGTGTAAATTACTTTTGTTACACGAACTACCTTATAAAGTTCTCCAGGTGAGGAAGCATGGTTCTAACCTTTCATACCCTTTCAAATGTCATGACAAATGTGAAAATGTAGCATAGCCCACAGTAATTTTAAAAAAATGGTTTAATGAAGAATTTTTTAATTAAAAAATGTTTTAAATTGTTGTCTCTCCTCTTTTATGAAGGCTTATTTAAGAAAGATGCCATGCTAAAGGGGCATAGCCTCTTCTCTGTTGTAATCTATTACTTTGATTCTTCTTTAAAACCCTGGGAAAAATCAATAAGGAGAGTCTGTAGTAAGCTGTTACTCTCTGGAATGTTGAGTTGAAGACTTATACTGCTATATAAAGCAACAGAAATATCTGAAGAGACAACAAAGCATATTATGAAAAGAAGATAAACTGTGTGCCCATTATAAATAAGAATATGATAGAT
The DNA here is from genome assembly GCF_027887165.1 of Monodelphis domestica. NCBI lineage: Eukaryota > Metazoa > Chordata > Mammalia > Didelphimorphia > Didelphidae > Monodelphis > Monodelphis domestica. The sequence goes on along the minus strand of NC_077233.1, from coordinate 271,951,573 downwards.
AAATAGGCATTATTTTTTAAAATAATACAATTTATTTTTAAAGTACGTAAGGGAAGAGTGCAGGCAGAATTGAAAAATATTGAACACTGTGTAACACAAAACCTTCATTTTCCCCCAATTTCTCAAAATATTTTCAATTGTTCCAAATTCTGGTGCCAACAAGCCCCAGGAGTGTGAGTAAATTACCAACAAAAAATGTTCTTGACACATTTCTCTAAAGGGATAGTTGAAAAGACTTTCAAGAATTAACAAAACGGAACTTTGAAATCTTTCAGAAAGGAATTAGAAACAAATCAAGCTAGATTTTAATAAATTGTAATTCTGAACAATGTCGAAAGCATGAGTGTCAATTCAAGCCATGTCAAAACAAAACCTGCACCTTCCCAATCTGATGAATCTTAACATGAGTTTGAGTCTTCTTTAGCTGATCATATTAACTAAAAGTAATCTAAAACTTGCAAACAAATTACTTTAAAAGTAATAACCATTACTTTAAAAGTTTTAACCATGTTAAAAATGTAATGATTGTACCATATTTAATTCTCTTCCCTTTCCCAACTTCCAAGATAGAACAGAGAGAAAACTGAAGAAATCTGATGTTTTTCTATCAGAGAAGCCTTCCTAAAACAATCTATTCCACTTGGACTAGTCTCATCTCTTCCCATCACTTCTAGCTTGATTTTTTACAGCTGAAAAACTGCATTTGGATTTCAAATGACACAACAGACTTTCTCCCTCAATGTTTTATTAAGCAGCCAGAAGGGAAAATCTTTCCTGGCTAAATTTCTGAAGGCTTTTCATACCTGCCACATCCATGCAAATACCCCAATGTGATATAGCAATATCCCTATTAAGGAAGAGGGTGCAATCCAGTGACATGTTGTCCTGAAATTTCACTTCTAAAGGTTGAAAAATCAGAAATGGGCATGGGGTCAGGCCAGAATTGGTTTTCAGGTTTTAAGTTTCCATCACCCTATTTTGTATAAGAATAGAACTCCTTTCCAGGGAAGGTTTTTCCCTCTCTAGCTCTAGTGGGAGAGGGGGTAAAGATGAGAAGGGGAGTGGTCCTGTTTCTCTCAGTATAAGTGACTTCAGGGTAATTCCCCCACAAATGAATGGGTTGGCAGCGCTCTGAATACAGCTATGCCTGCAAGAGGCCTCAGTTTGAGAAATCTCTGCCTTTCCCTGCCAGTCACTTTGGTTATATTACCCTCTGTGTTCAACAAGGACCAGGAACTTTCTCCATCTCACTATCTACCCAGAGTTTTGCTAAAAGCACACCTGTCTGTAAGGGATTGTCAAATAGGATATCATTACTTTCCTGTGAAATTTTTTAAATCATCCATTTCTATAATTCTGAGGTTAAGGTGATGTGTTGCAAAAAAATGGAAATAAAAACAACTGGACATGATATACAGGCTGTGCACAAAATGCCCGTAACCTTTGCTGTCATCTGGGAAATATGACCTCTACTAGCTACCTTGGCTTTTATAAACTGTTCAGTAATGAGTACAGATATCAAGGACTGCTTTTCTGTGAAGTGGCAAACTGGTGAGAGCAACTGGACCGGCCCAAATGCCATCAAAATAACAGCTGTTCTTTTTAAGCCCTTGGAGCTTGCCATAGCTTTGTTTGTTTGTTTGCTTGAGGGGGGAGCAATAATGGGAAAGGAGGGAGGCCAGACCATCCAAAGAAAATAGGTGTTTGGGCCTCAGTGCTATGACTCAGGAAATGCTGTACCATTGATGACTGCACAACCTCCTCTAGCTGATTTCCTACTGAAAAATTGGAGAGCCCAGCAAGAGACACAGCTGTCATTCCCTGAACCTAGTGCAAAAACCTCTCTCCCAAAGGATTCAAGGAAAACAATTTAGTCCCTTAAGATGTTCAAAACTAACATGTGCGCCAGGCTCTCCAAACCCTGGCTGGCAGCCCGATTCCATGGAAGAACTCCGAGAAACCCAGAGATGAAGGGGAAAGTGTTAGGTACAAGACTAAAGCTCCAAGTTTGAAATCCGTGTCAATTCTGTCCAGCCAACACAACCAGGGGTGCCAGGTGGCTTATTTCTCATGGTCCTAAATGAGGGGACTGGGCCAGAGAACAGCAAGATGGAATAGTTCCTTGACTAGCAGCTGGAAGAAACAGAAACCGGAGAAGGATGGGGGAGGGGAGGAGGCCTGAGGCTACCTCAGGACCAAGCAAGATCACGGGGGTCGGAACTACCCAAACAAGGTGGGGGCGCGCCCTCAGGAGGTGAGAGTGGGTTCAGGGGGTGTGGATTGTCTCCCCCACTCCGGGCTCTCGTAAAGGCTACGGAGCACCGGAACCTGACGCAGAGCAACAGGGGGCTAGGGATCAAGTAAGTGGGGTCCGGGGGATGCCCAACCCCACACCCCAGGAAAGATGCCCCGGAGTAGAGAGGAGGTGCATGCGCCACGCCCCTTCGTAGCCTCCAGCAACCTCTAAATCAAAGAATCTTTAATCTGCGTGGCACCTAGGAAGGGCGGGACGGGGGCACACATTCACCCCTGCAGCAGCGCTTCTTACCGGTGATATCCAAGTAAACGTCCTCCTGCTCTAGTTCCAGCTCCACCAGGTCCTGTGAAGTCGAGTTCCTGCTCTTCTTGGCTCCCAGTAAGTCCAGTGAGCTCTTGGTATTGGACACCTTGAGCCAGCTCGATGATCGCCTCTCGTTCTTCCGCTTCATGGAGCCGAGCGCGGTGCGTCCAGGGACCCACGACCATTGCCCTTAGCTCCTGCCCGTGAGGCCGTGGCCGTCGCCAGCCCCGCACCGAAGCACTCCCAAGGAGGAGAAAAAGCAGGGGGTGGGAGTGAAGGGATGGGGAATGGGAAGCGATGATGCTCGGTGGTGGTGGCGTCGACGGTGGCGTCGGTGATGGTGGGGGCTTCTGGCAGCGGTGGTGGAACAGGAGGGGGAGGGGGGCAGAAGCCTCTGCAGCTAGGAGAGGAGGAGAAGGAGGAGCAGCGAGAAGCAGAAGGAAGTGGTGAAGGAGGGAGAAGAGGAGGAGCTCAAGTTAACGTTTCTCTTCACACTACCAACAGCCTCAGCTACCAGACTAGGAAGCCCCCACTTCGCTACCGCCTCCTTTTGCCCGCAGCCCCAACGGCGCCGGCAACAGCAGCAGCAGCGGTAAAGTGGCGGCTCCTCCTCCTCCTCCTCCCTTTAACCCGCCCCCACGTTCCCAGCAGCTCGAAGGTTGTGATGATGGTAAGAAGCTTGATGATGGTAACACAGCCGCTATTAAGGCTGCTACAGCCCCGGCTGGTGAGGTTGTTGACCACACCGGGGCCAGGAGCTGCCGGAGACCCCTAGAGGGGAATTCGGTGGAGTTTCATTCACAAAAAATGCCCACAGTCCTTGGCTAGTCCTGCAAACCAAGGCTCCTCATTGGCCAGGGATATGTGACGTCATGGAGACAAGGCCTTTTTTTACCAGTAAATAGCTAATGACGCCATAGAGATAAATATGGACAGTCCCACCAATCAGGGATAAAGAGTGCCCTGGATGTTATCTTGAACCATCACCCTCGCCCTCCCGACTTTTTCTCCATTTCTCACCCCTCCCCCAAACTTTGATTCCAAACTTCCATCATATCCTCCACAATTTATTAATATTTCCAAAGTGCCCACCCACAATTTTTTATTTGTAAACGTTTTACGCATCTATCTATCTACGGCTATCAGCATCCTCATCTATATCAAAACCTATTTCTATCTGCATAGCTAATCATCTATAAGGGTTTATTATAACAAAACAATCAGCTAGTTTTGTCTCTAATCCAGAGAATGGAAGTCTTGAAATAAAGTATCGTTTTCTTCAATTTTATGCTCAATTTGGCTTGAAATCACTTTTTTCTTAAAACAATGTGAAGACAGCAACTTGACTCATTAATAGTGTGGAAAATTAATATTGAACTGGGATTTTTTTTTTAATTCATTATTCTCCCTTTGGCCCCAAGAACAGTTTTATTTTAAAAACTACAAACTGTCTCTCCCCAGGCTATGAGACTGGGTTGGGTCCTCCCTTCTTTTGTAAAAACTGGCCCAGGAGAGACCAGTTCCTTATTTATCTATAATCAAGGACTTGATTTGATAATGAACTTGGCTTAGGCAGTGAGACTAAGTTGGGATAGGGTGGGGAGTGCGAAACATGTGCTATGAATGAACCTCGTGGCATACTCCTGAGACCCACGTCTCCTGGTGATGAAGTGGTAAAGGAGGAGGAGGAGTCTCTGTGGCCACGCCCTATGTGACTGGTATCCAATCAGAGATGGCCTGGGAAAACACTGAGGGAAGACCATGGAAGGGATAGAGATTCCTATATATCCCTCACCCCTTTTGTTCCTCAATCTCTTCCTCCTCTCTCCCACTCCTTTGAGAGAGTCTTTTGGCTACTTAGATTTCCTTAGCGTCAGATTAATGAAAGAATATTTTAAAACTAAAAATACAGCCTCCAGAGAATTTCATTTGTTACAATAGCATTAATAAGTATTAATAAAAAAACTCACATTGTTCTTAGCTAGATCTTACTCATAAGTTTATAAACTGAAGCAATAAATCATATTAACATTGTTAACATTTGTAAAAAGCATTTCGCACAATACTGGCACACAATAGGTACGTTATAAATGTGTCTTCTCTCCCTCCCCCCTCTATCAAGTTCATTCTGTCTCTTCAATAATTTTTATCCCTCTTCTCCTTCATATTTCATTTCTATTAGTCTATCCTACAAATATTTTAAAAATCTCCCTAACATGCTTTTCTATGTTCAGTCTCTCCTTGTCTCACCTTCAGATCTTTTCACACTATGACACCAGTCTAATCTTTCTTATGCTAGTCATGTCATCGCTCTTCTCTAAACCTTTGGTGTCATAAATTTAAAACTGAAAGGAACCTTAGAGGTTAATTTTATAGATAAGGAAACTGAAGCCCACAAAAGCAAAGTGACTCTCCCAATGTCTGCTTCTTTCTTGCCCGTGATCTAAAACTTTTGCACTTACATATCTCAGCTCATTGTTCAGAGCCTCCCCAAATCTGACACACGTGCCTAATCTTTCTAGTTTTTATTACCCATATCTCACTATTCTAAGCTCTTAAACTAGATTACTTGGTTCCTTCCAAGCATAATGTGTTTTCCTACCTTTTCAACTTTACTAACAATGTCTCATGTACTTTGAATACTTACACTTTTTTAGCTTGTTGAATGTGGACTTTTGAAGTCCACATTAAATGCCAACCATTCCATAAAGCCTTCCCTGGTCCCCGTGGTTGATTCCCTTTCATCCCTTGGAAATGACACTTTGAACCTTTCTTTATTTACTAATCATGTCTTATTTTCTAGGCCATTGCTCATTGTTAGACTGAAAGCGACTATAAAAGCAGGGATGGTTTTCTAATTTAAATTTATTACTTATCCTAGCATCTAACACAGTATTATCCATAGAAAAAGTAATTTTATGTTTCCTGAATTGAATAGAATTTTTTGGGGGGAAGCTAGGGGTGGAGACAGAGGATAGTTGTATAATTTCTTCAGTGTGGGGACTCCCAAGTATGAAATGCTGATACAAATCAGCAATTACTTGTGAAGATTGGATTTAGCTATCTCCTGATTTGTAACAATGAAGATGCTTAGCCTAACAAAATCAAGGATGTCTTAGGAACTTTGCATTATTTCCACCCTACTTTGTCTAACAAAATCGGGAATGTCTGTAACCATGCTTGAAGATTGAATGTTTAGGAGGATGGCCTTTGATAGAGACATTGGCAAATCAGAAACAGCTGACAGACCCCTGGGCTGTCCCAAGTCAAGCTTAGGCTACGATTGGTGCAGAGGAGACACAGGAAAGTAAGGTAGAATCATCTAGGTTTTTTTGACGGGGCTTCCTCTCAGCGGTCTCTTTCCCTGGAGATGTGGCTCTGACTGGCAGCGTGCTAAGCATTCTGACATCTTGGTGTGGTGGCAGCTATTTGTCTGGGTTTTGGCAGTGAGTTTGCCCTTGAGCTAATTCAGGTTCAGGCATCTTGGCTGAGCCCTCTTGGAGTTCAGGCTGATTCCTTCCTCCTTTACTCTCCAAAACCTTATCTTCCTAGAGCCTCTAATCTTCCGCCTTGGCACAAGCCAGGCAGGAGAAATCCTACAACCTTTCCTTCTCCCTTCTTCTTAATTTCTCTCTATTATATTAATTAAATCACCATAAATTTCCAGCTGTCTTGGGTATTTTATTTGGGATATCCCATGGCGACAAATAACTAATATAAACTATATTAGTTAGGTCACAACACTAAAATTATCCTTTACATACTCTAGTCACATACAGTCCAAGAGAATTGCTTAGGACACTATTAATTGAGATTTCATCCTCACGTAGTATGTATGTAAGCTAGTCTTATAAAAGAAGCAGGACATGAATGTGTCTTCTTGACTTCAAGATCAGTCTCTTTGCACTCTATCAGCTGGTGACATAGTGACCAGAGTAATGGGCCTGGAGTCAGGGAGACTTGAATTAAAATCTAGACTAGCTGTGTGTCTCTATCAACCTCACTTTTTTTTTCTTAGTTTTCTCACTCATAAAATGAGGATAATAATAGTATCTATTCAATAACGATATAGTGAGGATCACAAAAGATAATATTTGGCACATAGTAGGTGTTACACAGATTCTTTTTTCCCTTCTCTCTTTCCCAAACCAGATTGTATCTCCTTACAAAATTAAAGTGATTTTCCAAAAGTGCAGGTTCTATCATGTCACTCCCTTACTCATTAAACTCTAGTGGCTCCCTATTGCCTCCGGGATTAAATATAAAATGCCCTGTTTGGTATTCAAAGTCCTTCATTATCTAGTACCCTCCTACCTTTCCAGTCTTCTTGAACCTTATTTCCCAAAGCATACTCTTCAATTCAATGACACTGACATCCTGAGTGTTCCATGAACAAGATACTCTATCTCTAGAAGTTTTAGACATTTTCTCTGGATGAACTCCATGCCTGGAATGTTCTCCTTCCTCCACTGAGACTACTGATTTCTCTGATTTCCTGATCCAAATAAAAATTTAATCTTTTATAGGAAGTCTTTTCCAACCCTTTTAAATTCTAGGCCTTTCTCTTTGTAAGTTATTTTCAATTTATCTGGAATATAAGTTGTATGTACTTATTTTCATGTTGTATCCTCATTAGATTATAAACTCCTTGAAGGTAGAGACTTTTTTGCCCCCCCCCCTTTTTTTTTGTATCTCCAGCACAGTGCCTGGCACATATTAGCCATTTAATTAATGTTTATTGATTTAGTGTGCTAACATTTGTGTGCCAGGCACTGTACTAAGTGTTTTGCAAATATTATTTCATTTGCTATTACATCCTATGTGTTTATTACCAGTGGAGGTGAGACAAGTCATTTAACTTTCCTATTGAAGAGATTAGATTAGATTGCTTCTAAAAAAAAAAAAAAAGATTAGATTGCTTCTGAAGTCCCTTTCCGCTTTGTGCCTTTAATCCTAAATACAAAATTTATTCAAAGGAAATATAAAGTAATTGGATGAGAGGGGAAAGAATTGCTAATAATTGGAGTATCAGAAATGCTTTTCTTGGTAAAAGAGTAAGCATTTGCATGCAGTCTGGGATTTTGAGAAGCAGAGATGAGACAGGAGGGTATCTCAGGGAATGGGAGACCAAGAGTTTGTACAGAAGTTTTAGGGGTAGGAGCCTGGAAGTCGTATACAGGGAATAAATAGAGAGTATGCCAGTTTGGCCTGAATGAAGAGTATGTGAGAGTTCGTGACGGGAAAGTAAGTTGCAGCTAGACTGTGAAGATCTTTAAATGCCAATGATAGTTTATATTTTATTCTAAAAGAAATAGGGAACTACTGGAGTTTGTGAGCAGAGGGGTGATTTAGTTCTGCCTGGGATTTAGGAATATCCATTTGGCAGCTAAGTGAAGGATAATTTAAGAGGGGAGAGGCTGGATCTAAGGATAACAATGAGGAAACTTGCAGTAAACCTGATGTGAAGATAGATTTAATTCTCCCCTTGTCTATTTTTAGCTAATCACATCAAGAACTCAAAGCATCCCTACTTACCATTAAGTATGAGAGTTCACAAGTCACTTACTAGAATAAGCTCACACCTCCAAAGGCCACAGCCCCACCCCCTGGGCAGTGCTAGGCAAATTGAAAGACTGCCATTGGTTTCTGTGAAGAGGAGGAGTGACAGTGAGTGACATGGGAAAAGGAGCATAAAAAGAGACCAGCATGGTATAGGGATCACTCCTTTCCTGACATTAGGAGTGAGTGGCTTAGATTCCTGCCTTGGCTTTGGAAGAGGTGGCTTTGATGGAACTCTGACTGATGACACTACCAGGACTTCTGGCTAAGGGTTATGAGGAAATCCAGGTGGAGATCAGACTTGGGGATGCCCCTGCTGGGACTGAGCCAGACATCCCTGGAGAAGGATTGGTAGGCTTGTTAGGAATCTGTCTCTTTATCTACATTTTGCACTTTCACTCTTTCCACCTCTTTGTAAATAAAAACTGCCAAAAGTCATTTTGACTTAAGCTATAATATTTTTAAATCATTATTTAATTTAATATGTGAAATCACAATATTATTTTATAACTCTTATTTAGTCTTTTTTTTTTAACCTTTACCTTCTGTATTGGTTCCAAGACAGAAGAGTGGTAAGGGCTAGGCAATGGGGGTCAAGTGACTTGCCCAGGGTCACACAGCTAGAAAGTGTCTGAGGCCAGATTTGAACCATCTCTAGGCCTGGCTCTCAATCGACTGAGCCACCGAACTGCCCCCTTATTTAATCTTAAAAAATTTAAATTTAAATCTTACAATAGTCATGTATATAGAAAGAAGCAGAAGAATTTGCGTGATACTGTGCATATAAAATCCACAAGACTTGGCAGTTGATTGGATATGGAGGAGTCAAGAATGACTAGTTGTGATTAGATAGTAGAAAGGTAAAGCCAAACTTAATGACTTTCCTTGAGGGCATCATTAAAGTTTTAAAATAAATCTTCCCTACTGTGACCACATATAGGATATCTTTAAGGAAGAGACAGGAATTTGGAGAAGCAGATTCCCAGGAAACAGAAACCCAAGCGGAAAAACAAAATTAATATTGTGGCATATACCTCCCTTATTTTGGAAGAATGGAAGAAATGGAGGAATTGCTATATCCTGAAACAAATGGTACATGGCTGCCCCTCTGTGGGGTTTAGAGTAAGTACACAAGAAACGTATTCCTCTTTATTTTATTTTTCCATATTCTGCGTTCATATATTATGACAATAAAAGCACTGATTTTAAAATCAGAGGACTTGTATTAAAAGCTTTGCTCTGGCATGTAATAGCTGTTGGCTTTGGATAAGTCATTTAAACTCTCTGATGTTTGGTCTTTTTATTAGAAAATAAGGCTATCCTGCCTCCCAGCATAACTGTGAGAAAAGCTCATTAAGATAAAGTATTTGAGTAAATCTTTAAGAAACTTTATAAACGTGAACAATCATTTTTAAGGCAGATTCAAAAAGAATCAAGGAACCCAAATTTCCCACAAAAATGATAATTAATTGCTGAATGTTACGTATTTGCAGAGGAATGTGATTTAACTAACTGTACTTCTCAAAAAAAAAAAAAAAGAACAGTTCTAGTAGTATCTTAAATATTTTGTGAATCTGTTTTTTTTTTACCAAAAGGGCATTTTGAATTTTATTAGTAGAAACCAATTAAAATGTTATTTTCAAAAAGGGATTGGCAGTGTTTTTTTTTTTGAAATTTTTATTTAATTAGTCAATTTAGAACATTATTCCTTGGTAACACTACTTTTTGGACTACTTCCCCACTTTACTTTCTTAAGGATTAGATCTCCAGAAGGATGCCTATGTCTACATTTCATAACATGGGCCCTGGCCAGTGACTTTCCTAGTGAGTGTGCCAATGGTCTCAATCTGCTCCTAATTAAAGCATTTCCTCAAAGGGCATAGTTAAGAATAGTTTAAAAATATTTTCCCCATAAGCCGGAGATACATTCTCCCCCAAACATTCACAACATCCAAAGAAAGTGGTCTCCAACTCTGAGTGTAATAGTAAGGAAGCACTTATTTATTTATAGAAAAGGTGACCCGAAATTATTGGTCCTTTAGTGCCTGGATGGCTGTTCTTTCTTTATAGATTCCAGATGCACTTCTGCTGGTGGATTGCTCCCTTGGGTTTCAATGGCATTCTCTCCATGGCCAGTTTTTTTTCCCTACTGAAAGGGGATCTGCTTCTTGAAGCTGCTTCCTTCCTCAAGTGACTGATTCTTTTCCCATGGACCTCTAGGATATATGCCTCTGTTCACATTAGGGGGTAGGTTTACTGCTCTATTGCAGGATAACATGACTAATCAGTGTAGTATGAAAGGGAAGGAAATCCTCTCTTCCCCTTGCAGGGGTCTCTCCCACCAAGCACTCCTAAGCCCAAACTCACATGAACTCTCTTGGGCATAGCTATGTAAAAACCCAGGGCCTAAATAATTTGTTTTCTTAGCCAATCATTTTGTCCCCTTTTGATTCATCCAAGGGATTTTTCTGTACCTCATTACAGTTAGTTTATGCCTTATTGCCACATTAAAATCTGTGACTAAATTTTGTGACTACATCAACGGAGATGGGAGCGAATAGGAATAATATTCCCCCCATTTTATAATTATATTGAAGTCTATTATTCTGGGTCTTATCTAATCACTCTAAAGCACACCCACTTAAATATCGTAGAATTAAACCTTGCCCACATGAAACTAGCCGCCAAAATAACATTAATAAAAATGGAAAAATCAGAATGGAAATCCTCGAGATTCAGACTTTTTGTAGCTAGTTCAGCATCTCCGCCTGGTGGACTTGTTCCTGGAATTAAGATTTTGATGTACACTGTATTATCTCTTGCTAGGAGAAATCTCCCACCTTGAGCATATATAAAACTCTCTTGGTTTTGATTTGTGCTCTCTAATGTTCTCAGTGAATGTGGATTTAGTGTACTTTAAAGTCGACGTCGACCCCTGGTGAACTAAGGCTTTGCTCACCCAGCATGTGAAGACTGCTTTGGTGGAACAGGCGGAAGAAACCAACAAGAAGGTTCAACGGCTGAGATGGCGATGCAGCAAGGCACTGTGGAGTACTTAGGGCGTGATGGAGCACAAAAGACAACACGGCCATCCAATGCAGCTGAGGAAGTCTCCAGGTATAATGACTTTTCATGCCACTAGACCCAGGCTTCCAACGATGAGAGAGTGGGACTGTCTCTGTGCATTGACTTTTCCACTTAAATCTTCATGCACAGGTGTCTTTGTGCACAAAAACACACAAAGACAATCGTCATCCTCGGTTCGAGAGACAACCAACAAAAGTCAATATGGATGAATAGGGTGATAAATAAATCTTAATAATATGTGATTCCATCAGCCCTGGGAACTCCTTCCACTAACTTCTATCACGATTAGTCTAGTGTTACAAGTTAGTAGGTATTTCATAGGGAATTGTCTGAGAAACAAAGAAATGAAATGACTAGCCAGGATCACATATAGCTGGGAAGTATCTGAAGAAGGCTTTGAACCAGGGTCTTCTTGATTATAAGCTAGGGTACTATTCACTGTGCCATACTACCCAAAAGTATGACATGGAGGAGGAAGGAAGAGAACAAGTATTTATTAAGCTTTTACTATATACCAAGCACAGTACTAAGAACTTAACAAATATTATTTCATTTGATCCTCATAATAATCCTGGGAGGTAGATGATATTATTAGCCCCATTTTTACAATTGAGGAAATTGAAGGAGATAGAAGTTAAGTGACTTGCTCAGGAGCACACAGCTAGGAAGTCTCTGAGGCTAAATTTGACATGAGGTCTTCCTGACTCTGGGCCCAGTGCTCTTACCATTGTGCCATCTAAGTCCAAAAAGTTAATATAATCTTAAACTAAACTGCATTAAGAGAAGCATAATGTTCATCGTGTTGATAGTGAAAAGGCCTGTGGTACCATGTCCTGTATAATCACAGACACTGGCCTTTAGACTGTCCCTCTGTCTCCCAATTTTGTATCTCACTATCCCCCCATGCCTGGGATATTCTCCCTCCTTATCTCTATCTCTCAGCTTCCCTGACTTCCTAGAAATCTTAGCTAAAATCCCACTTCCTACCAGAAGCCTTTCTTGATCCCCCTTAATTTTAGGGTCCTCCTACTTGTGAACTTCAGATTTACTCCACCCTGCTTAGTCTAACAAAACAGGAATGTCTAAACCCCTACTTAAGGATTAAGTATTGAGAAGGATGGCCTATGACAGACATGTGCTAGCAAATGACAAATCAGAAACAACTGACAGACCCCTGGGCTGTCCTAAGTAAAGCTCAAGCTACCACTGGTACATGTGAGACACAGGAAAGTGATGTAAAAATGGTCTATATATTTTGCGTCACTTCTTCTCTCAGCCTTTTTTCATGGAGAGGTGGTGCTGGCGGCAGCATGCTGAGCATCTTGGCATCTTGGCGTGGCGGCAACTATTGTCTGGGTTTGGTGGTAAGAGTCCTTGATACACTACTGGAGAAGCTTAATAACCTAGTTCAGTTGAGGCATCTTTTCCGAGCTCTCGGAGTTTAGGCTGATTATTTTCTCCTTTACTTTCCAAAACACTATCCTCTTAGGAAGCCTCTAATCTTCTGAAGAGACCTCGTGGTGGAGGTCTTTGACCTCCCCCTGGCACAGGCTAGGCGGGAGAAATCCTATATTCTTTCCCTCTCTCTTCTTCTTAATTCCTTCCCTCTATATTAATTAAATCACCATAAAATTTCCAAACTGACTTGAATATTTTATTTGGGATTTTCCCTGGTAACCAATTAAATTTAGATTAAGTCACAACCCTAAAATTTCCCCTTACATACGGTTACTTATTTCCAACTCATCCCATACATGACTTATTTGTATATAGTTTGCATGTCACCTTCCCCATAAACTGTAAGATCCTCCAAGCTTATCACAGGGCTTGGCCACATAGTAGATGTTTAATAAATTACTCTTTACTGTCTGAATAAATTCAGGATTCCATACTTTAGGAAGGACTTTGATTAGCGGGAGAAGATTCAGAGGTGGCTAACCAAAAGGGCAGAAGAGTGTGAAGGCAGAGTTGGTGTGATAGCTTTGGAGAGGAGGGGAGGCATTTTATGCCTCCTTTGAGGGACCCAGCAGACAGAAGCAGGAACAATGGGCAGAATAAAAACAAATTTATGCTTCATCTACCTATCATCTGGGCTGGAAGCCTGAGGTGTTTCGGATACTGCTGCTTGGATATAACTCCTAAAATGGAGAGTGATGGCTTAGAGCTATGTGCCTGCTCCAGGGGTGAAGCTGGAGAAACCAACTTTGAAAAAGGGAGGCATTTTTTATATTTTCTTTGAGAGAGTACTTGTGGTTCTAGATTCATTTGGGGACTGACTCCAGATGCACAGACAGAGAGACAGACTTTAGAAGTCAGACACGTAGGGAGGGCTGGCTCTTCAACTTGGCTCTGATTGTTCCATCTTGTCTCCTTAGAGACTTTAGGAAATTTTTCTTTGGGCAAGAATGGAGCCTATCTCTTAATTTAACGGAGATATATTGCTCCCAGTGAGTGAGTTATATTTTGTGCCTCTTTCTACCTTTTCTGCCTTTTTTTACCTCACTCCCAAGTGTTCTGAGATCTAGTGACAGTAATCCTTATAAGCTGCTCCATCCCTTGACTACAAGTCTTTCTTCAGGATAATAAAATGGAGATATTCAGCAGAGGTGGTACTAGCATTAAGTAGGATCAGAAAACCTTCTCAGAGAAGGAGGGATTTCAGCTGGCATATGAAGGAAGCCAGGGAAGCAAGGAGGCAGGGATGAGGAGGAAGAAAATTTCAGTCATGGAAGGCATTTAGTGAATTCCCAAGCGAAGGATGTATGACTACTTGCCAGGTATGTTGAAGAGGAAGAAAGAAAGGAACAAGAATTTATTAGGTATCTCTAACATGGCAGGCACAGTGTTAAGTATTTTACAGGTAGCTTATTTGATCCTCACAACAGCCCTGGGAGGGAGTACTATTGTTATTCCCATTTTACAGTTGAGCAACTTCCCCAGACACCACAGCTAAGAAGTGTTGGAGGTTGATTTCTTGAACTCGGCTCTCCTGACTCCATGCCCAGTATTCTGAATGCTGCCTCTGTTGTAGAGGCGATTCGTAACCAAATACGGGCTGAACTAGGTGGCCCCTGAGATCCTGCGATTCTGTGTTTTGGGGAAGAAATATGAAAGTTTTCTATTTTTAAATGAATGTAGGAGGTTGTAACAAGTACAGAAAGTGATAAATATTCAACTTGCTTCCAGCGGCATACATGTGTCTTAAATGAACCAATCAGCCATCACACAAGTGGCAACCTCCCAACTGACCAACGGAAGTGAGTTCTCAGTTTCAACTCACCCAGGCAGCTGGGGGCACAATGGATAGAGCCCTAGGCTTGGAGTCAGGAAGACTGGAGTTCAAATGGGGTCTCAGACACTTCCTAGCTGTATGATCCTGAGCAAGTCGCTTCACCTTGGATTCTCTGAGCAAAGGATCTACTGGCAAACCACTCCATTATCCTTGCCAAGAAAACCCCGATAGCCCTGGTCCATGGGGTGGCAAAGGGCAGGCCTAAAGAACAGGTTATTTGGGATGCTGACTGATTTTAAAATCTAGAGCAACAATATCTCCCCAAGCATAGAAATAGAGGATTCAGAGCCAGAATGAACTTTATTATTATTTTTTTTATTTTTTCACACCCTTACCTTCTTTCTTAGGATTGATACTAAGTATTGGTTCCAAGGCAGAAGAGCGGTAAGGACTAGGCAATGGGGGTTAAGTGACTTGTCCAGGGTCACTCAACTAAGGAGTGTATGAAGCCAGACTTGATCCCAGGATCTCACAACTGAGTCACCAAGTTGCTTTTCAGAAGAAACTATTTTGTTCACCACCTTTGACCCACCTCTGCCAAAATACCCCACATTCTTCTACAGATGAAGAGGTTGATGCTTAGAGAGGCTAAAAGTAGCACTGGTTGTCAGTGGATAAGCTGAAATTTGAACCCAGAATGTCTGACTGATATTTTCAATACCTGCAAGGAATTTACAGATGAAAAAGAAAACAAGACAAGTCTGACCATATCAATTGCTCAAAAATCTTCAGCAGCTCCCTATTGCCTCTAGGATGAAAGGAAAATTTCTCAATGATAATAGCTGCACTTATCTATTGCTAGGTTCACAAAATGCTTTACAAATATTATCCCAGGAAATGTGTTTTTCATGATCACATGTGAAAAAACTAGATAATTCGTTATTGTCTCCGGGAGGATGGAGAGAAGGGAAGAAGAGGGAAAGCATTAGAACTTAAATTTTAGAAAATGTATTTTAAAATTTATTATTCTATGTAATTAGAAAAATAAAACATTATATTAGACTGAAAACAAAAACAAATATCTCATTTGGTCTTTGGAATAATCATGGGAAGTAGGTGTTAATATTATCATTTTTCAGAAAAGGAAACAAGCAAATGAAATGAGTTGCCCAGCATCACAGAGCTAGTGAGTTTCTGAAATCACAACTGAACTCAGATCTTCCTGATTCCAAGTCTAGACCTCTGTGCCACCTAGCTGCTCCTGGCGATTCAACCTGGTTTTCTAAGCCTTCTTTCATCGAGTTAGTACAGGTGGTGTAAGTTCGAAGTGTTGTGGCATATGGTTTCTGGCAACAGTAGAAAAAAGATGGTCTAGGGAATGAGATGAGGAAGGAGATTAGTAATCATACCTTTAACACATTTGAGATTCCGTGCCATTCATTTGAAAATGTATGAAAAAAAAAGAGAGAAAATAAAGAAAAGGCATGACCTTGGGAGATACTTCCCTAGTAGAGCTGATGTCATAGAAATGAATGTAGTGGAGGAATGTAAACAACTGCTCTCTGTAGTTTATCCAAAAGCCATAACTGAGTGAAATCTATTCACTATAATTAAAAATTTGGTTTAAAAAATACAGTTCTATATGCCCAAAGGGCACTAAGAGACTGCCTGCCCTTTGGTCCAGCCATAGCACTGCTGGGTCTGTACCCCAAAGAGATAATAAGGAAAAAGACTTGTAGAAGAATATTCATAGCAGCACTCTTTGTGGTGGCCAAAAATTAGAAAACGAGGGGATGCTCTTCAATTGGGGAATGGCTGAACAAATTGTGGTATATGTTGGTGATGGAATACTATTGTGCAAAAAGGAATAATAAAGTGGAGGAATTCCATGGGAACTGGAACAACCTCCAGGAAGTGATGCAGAGTGAGAGGAGCAGAACCAGGAGAACATAGTACACAGAGACTGATACATTGTGGTAAAATCAAATGTAGGGGGCAGATGGGTGGCTCAGTGGATTGAGAGCCAGGCCTAGATATGGGAGATCCTGGGTTCAAATCTGACCTCAGATACTTCTCAGCTGTGTGACCCTGGGCAAGTCACTCCACCCCAACTGCCTAGCCCTTACCACTCTTCTGTCTTGGACACAGTATTGATTCTAAGATGGAAGGTGAGGGTTTTAAAAAAGCAATCAAATGTAATGAACTTCTCTACTAGCAACAATGCAATGATCCTGAGAAAGAACCCTATCCACATCCAGAGGAAGAACTGGGGGAAAAGAAACAGAAGAAAAGCAACTGCTTGATCACATTGGTTGATGGGGCTATGACTGGGAAAGTAGACTCTAAATGATCACCCTGGGGGGAGGGGAGGGAAAGAACATGAGTCTTGTAACCATGGAAAAATATTCTAAATCATCTAATTAAATAAAATTTTAAAAAATTAAAAAAAATACTGGTTAAAAAAATACAGTTTGATCATTGACTGTAACTTTTGGGTTACCAAAATACTACAAAGATAGCATTATGGTTCTCTTCCTTTCTCCCTTGTTACTTTTATTACCATTTTGGCTTGATCCTCTTCCTCATCCTCTATATGTGCCAAAGGTTGGTCCTTGGCACTCTGCTTTTCTTTCGAAGAAAGCTCATTTACTCTCACAGTTTAATTTATTACCTCTATCCGGGTAGCTCACAAATCCATTTCCAGACTTGACCTCTAGAGATTCATATCCTCAGGGTGTGATAGATATTTTCCCTTGGATGTACTGTTATCACTTTGAACTCAACATGGCTAAGACCAAACCCATCATTCCTCCCTCCTGCCCCCAACCCTAAAAAACCCAACAACGTGGTGCTTCTTTGGATTGAGTAATAATCCCATTTTATTCTGCCTTTGTTAGATCACATCTGGATTATTATTTGATGTTTGGGGTGCTGTATTTTAGGAGAGACATTGACAAGATGCTTCATTTGATGGAAGAGTATCCAGAATATGAGAAAACTATAGATCATGGTAAATGAGAATTATTTGATCTCTAATCTGGAGAAGAGAACATTTCCACATGATAGCTATTTGAAGGCTTTTTAGGTGAAAGAGTGATTAGACTTGTGCTTGGCCTCAGACGACAGAACCAAGCACCGTGGCTGGAAGCTGCAGAAGCATATTTAGGTTGTATGTAAGGATAAATTTAATAAATATCCCAAGCAGACCAAGTGAAATGTGCTGCTCCAGAAGGTGACATATTTCCTATAACAAATTCTTCAAGTACAGAATGGATGACTGCTTCTTAGGGATGGTAAAGAAAGGCTTTTTGTTTGTGAACAATTTAATTTTAATATCAAACTCTTTCTGCTGTTCTGTGGTTTCACCATTTCTGTCAATGGATCACATTGTTTTCCTAGTTAACCAGGTTAGAAATCACGGAGCCATTTTTGACTTGTTCCCAATTAGAAAAATCTAATTAGTCATCCGGTTCTGTCAGTTCTCTGTTTGCAATATTTTTTTCCCACTTGTCTCTCCTTTTCCATTCCCATTATCTCTCCATTCTGGATCCCTTCACATTGCACCTTCTCCATCGCCATCTCTTCCAACTTTTCTCTGTCTTCAGACTCTTTGTGATATCACTGGACGAGCAGTGACTCAAAAGACTGACTTCTGTTTCTAATTTCACCACTTTCTAGTCATATGACCTGAAGAAATTTTCTTCATTCTCCTGTAATATGATTTTATGTGCAAAATGGAGAAAATACTATTTTCATTACTTGAACTCAATTGAATTGATCAAATTTATCTCAGAGTTGCTGTGAGGAAGTACCTTCGTAACTTGTCAAGTCTGATATGACTTGGGTGTCAGACCCAAACCTATCGTGAAAGTTCTCAATAATGAATACCACCTAGATTTAAAAGCACTAGTAAACTCATTTAGTTAGTTTACTACCAAGATATTTAGTTGAGGGGCAGCTGGATGCCTCAGTGGATGGAGAGCCAGACCTAGAGATGGGAGGTCCTGGGTTCAAATCTGCCCTCAGACACTTGCCAGCTGTGTGACCCTGGGCAAGTCACTTGACCCCCATTGCCTCGCCTTTACCACTCTTCTGCCTTGGAACCAATACACAGTAATGATTCCAAGATGGAAGGGAAGGATTTAAAAAAAAAACATAGTTGAATAATGGCTAGCTAATACTCCCAGTGTCATTGAAAAATCATAACTTTTACTAATAATGAACAGTCAAGGAAAAAATAATCATAGCTTGAACTCCCAGTTAGAATTGCCTTACTTACTCCAGCCTGTCACATCTCCATCCCCTCCCCAAACATATAAATATCAAAGGGCATGTTTGGGTAATTGCTTTGCAACTGGTGTGGAGTAAAAATGTCAGTGGCTGTGGTATTGACATCAGTAACCAGATCACCAATTATTCTCATTTGGCAGTTATGGATCTCTGGTAAATGGGAAGCTTTCTCACCACCCTGATTATTTCCATTATTCTTAGTGGTTAGGTCCAAGTACATCCTGCTTTTTTCACTCCCACTTTCCTCCTGCCTCTTCCAGGATTATCTTGTTTAGTACCTATTTACCATATGCCTTTGGCCCACAATATTCTGAGACATGCTTTTTTCTGCTATCATTGGCACATTTTCTGTTTAGATGCTTTATTGCTCTATTTCCTCTGCCCTCCTCAAAGGGATGAGAAAAGGAAAAGAAACAGGTAGATAAGGTTTCCATTGAATTGAACTATTTCTATTATTGCAATTCATGTAAGGAAGGATGATTCCCTTGTCACTCCTTCTGTGGATAGTCATAGAAGGCCCAGAATAAAATGACAAGGTGAGAAGATTAATAATAATATTAAATATTATACATATATATAATAATAAAATAAAAATAAAATAAATAATAATAAAATTAAAGGTGAGAAGAGTGTAAAGGATGTGTTGTTTTCAGATAACTCCACAAGAACTTCCTTAGTAAAAACTTGGGAAGAATATAGGGTTTTGGTCCGAGAAAATTAATATTGGATTGTCTTATTTAGTGCCAGTATTTCTATGAGATCCATCTCTTCTCTCATTTTGACAGACCCCGCTTCCAAAGGACTTCAGAGTTTCTGAAGAGTGTAATATAATTATTCCCAGCCTCCAAAGCATCTGCCTTGCAAGGACCCTTGATTTTTGTTTGCCTCGTAAATAGAAGTCAGCTTGAGCTAACTTAGCTCTCCCTAGAGGACAGCTCTCCAGACCTTGCTTTCTTGTCAAGATTTGGGGTAACTTGGTCCCCAGTGGGGATGCCAAAACCAGGGGGAACAGTATTGAGCCAAGATTGCTGGAGGCAACCGTCTTTCTTGGAGCAGCCAGCATTCCTTGAGTGTCAGAGAGGAGTATAATCAAACACATCTGAACGGCATCCCAATTTCCCTAGCTGTAGATTGATCTAGAGGATGAATCCTGTCTCCAATGATGAAATAATAGGGAAGAGCTGAGAACTATTAACCTATCTCCTTAAAGGAGAGGTCCAAATGATGTAGCATCTGACCATCAGAAGGAAAATGCATCTACTCCTGGCCTCTGGTACAAATGGAGGCTAGCCATAAGAGCTCTCTGTTACTAAATTACACACTCTGGCTAATAAATGATGTCTTTCTTGGAGAATTGCCTCAATTTGCCCTTTGCCATGGGCTATTGGATGAGGAGAACTGACACTATCTAGGAAATATAGCAATTGGCTAAATCAGTAACATTACATAAAAAAAAAAGCAGGCCAACAAGGAGCTGCTTATCAAGGAGCCCCTAGAAAGGGGGAATGTGTCATGCATCTTTGAAGGGGCGCTATCAGACCAGTAGGAGAGAATACATAGGGCAGTGAGTGGAGATATACATTCTAGAAACTGATACAGAGAGAGATCATCTAAAGGAAATCAGCTTCTGAGAAATAGGACCCCTAGCCATGGAAAACAGAGCCTGTGGAAATGAATGGGCAACACTCCCATCAGAGATACTGAACTGTGTAAAGGGTGAATCCCAAATAATAAAATACCCAAGTCATCTGCCAAATTTTATGGTGATTTAATTGATATAGTAGAGAAGATTTTAAGAAGAAGGAGGAAAGAAGGGGCTAATAACGGGCAGGAAGATAGGAGATCTAGACAGTAAAGGTTTGAGTGTGAAGGAGGAAAGAATCAGCTTGATCTCCAAAGAGGCTTAGCTAAGATGCCCAAACCTGAAATCAGCTCCAGGGCAAACTCACCATCCAACACTCCAAGATGTCGGAATGCTTAGCATGCTGCTAAGTCATCTCTCCAGGGAAAGAGAGAGGCAGAAACTGACATGCCTTATATGGATGTTTTTATATCACTTTTCTGCATCTCATCTGTACCAATGAGGACTTAGTTTGACTTAGGACAGCCCAGAGGTCTGTCCTTTTTTTTTGCTCATGTCTGTTGAAGGCCATCTCCTCAGATAATTAAATCTTGAGTTTGATGCAGACCTTTCAAAATCTTGTTAAACTGAGTAGGGTAGAGAATGTGGGTTTTCCAAGATCTGATTCTGTTATTCCAAGTATCTCCATTGTTATTGATCAAGAAATAGCTAAATCATATCTTCTAAAGAATGGTCTGATTAGGGTGGAATAGTTTTAAAATTCACAACTGCCAGGGAAATCCACTGAGAACTCTATGAAAAGGAAAGGAACTTCCTCATTTTGTAGTGCCAGGAGTTGTGGGTTGCCTTTATCATATGTGTGTATATATATATATACACACTATACATATGGCTGATTACTTGATTTATCACGTGCATAAATCTGTATACTGTATGGAGCTTTTGTTCTCCAGTTAGATCACAAGTAATGTAAAAGCAGGGACTATGTTTCATGTTTCCGTCTTTCTTATAAAGTCAGGCATGGTGCCTCGCACTTAGTAGGGGCTCAATAAATGTATATTGACTGAAAGCAATTTTGTCTATGGGGAAATTCCACAGTACCATACAAAGAGAGGTCTCCTATTTGAAAAAGAGCTATGAGAAGAGTTATATAAAGATAGAGCTTCCTATCTTTTGAGAGGAATAAATTTATTTTTTCCCATTTCTATCTACAAATGTAAATCGATAGCATGTTATCTACAAAGCTCTACTTTCTATTTTGGTCATTGCGATTCTAAAAGCAATTATAATACAGCTATTATAAACCCAACAGTGCAGAGGAATCTCAGTATAGTTTGTCCTGCGAGGTGATAGAGAAAAAAGTTCCTTTTAACAATGAGATCTGAGTTAAATTTCAAATTTTAAGCATTGCTAGTAAATAAGCTTTACAGTTTACAGTACTTTTGCTTTTAGAGAATAAGTAAACAAATGCTCTGTGATATTACACATAGTAATCGTGCTTTACCAAAGTAAAGAAAGGGCTATTTGTGTATCTTAGAGAACGGAATATTGTACACTTCTGTCTTCCTACATAAATTGAACCATCTATCAGATATGAGTCAGCATTTTCAAGTATACATGCACACGGAATTTTTAGTTACACTGTGTTGTCCTTAATTAAAACAGTCTGTTTATAGATGGAACAATTATAGCGGCATTCTCATTTTTAAATAAGACAATTCAGAAGCAGTCTGAATAAGACATTACCACAGAACAGTAAGAAATGCAGCAAATAAAGTAAAAGTAGCAATTACCCACGAAAGGAAAAAAATGGAATTGTTCACAAGGAAAATCCATAGAAAAGTCAATAGAAGAAAGGAGTAAGCTTTAAAAAGGGCACCTAAAATCAATAAAGAAATACTATGGAGTAAAAGAATACAAGGAAAAATCTTTTGAAGTGAATATCATAATTATTACAACTAGAATCCATGAAAAGAAAATGGAGCACCACAAGGACCCCTAGTTATTAAAAAGATTAATGAGAAAATTGTTGTTCAATCATGTCTGACTTTTCATGATGCCATTTGGGGTTTCCTTGGCAAAGATAGGGGAGTGGTTTATTATTTTCTTCTCCAGCTCATTTTACAGATGAGGAATTGACACCAGAGTTAAGTGACTTGCCCAGGGTCACACAGCTAGTAAATGTCTGAGGTCACATTTGAACTCAGGTTCTTCCTGACTTCAGACTTTGCACTATATCCACTGTACCATCTAGCTAGCTGCCTTCACTGAGAAAATTAAAGGAAGCATAATTGGAGTTAAAAAAAATTATAAAGTGAATCAATAGTTTAGAACAGAAGCTAGAAATGTTTTTGTTTTTTTTTATAAACCCTTATCTTCCATCTTGAAGTCAATACTGTGTATTGGCTCCAAGGCAGAAGGTAAGGGCTAGGCAATGGGGGTCAAGTGACTTGCCCAGGATCACACAGCTGGGAAGTATCTGAGGTCAGATTTGAACCTAGAACCTCCCATCTCTAGGCTTGGCTCTCAATCCACTGAGCTACCCAGCTGCCTCCTAGAAATGTTTTAATGAAGTAGTAGACTGAAGCAGAGAATAGAAGAGAAAGAACTAAAAAATACAAAGATGCAACAAGAACAATAGAGCAGAGACAGAAAAGCAACATTACTATATGTAAGGAAGTTTCAACAAACAAAGCAACTGCCTTTGAAGGCATAGTACTTTAACAATCAAATTATCAAAAGAATATTTTATAAAATTATACAAAATAATAACATTCATTTGAAGAAACAAAAGATTAAGACGATTAGTAGAAATAAATTTTAAAATAGTAAGGAGAAGGGTTTTGTGCTTATAATATTCAAATCTTATGAAGGAATTATCAAATTATCAAAATAATCTAGTAATGGATAAAAATAAAACAGTTGATTAATAGATAATTGATAATCAAGACCTTGAAACAATAAATAGATAATGGACAATAATTGATAATCAGGACCTAGAAACAAATATACATAGTTGTTTAATATTAAATAAATCTGGGAACTATCAACGTGGAATCTAGAGGTCCCCAGATTTGTAGCTTGGAGGGATTTGGTGATCCCCAGTTTATTTCGTTTGGAGGCAGAAAGCCCAGGTTTGACCTTGTCACCTGAGAATTCCTCTGAGGGAAAGTCCTACTTCACTGATCTCAGACTAACAATAGACTTGGTTGGCTTTCTCAGGTGTCAGTGGCCAGAGTGGCCAGAGTTCAATCCTCAGACTGTGCAGTTGTGTGGAACGTGCAGCTCTGTGTCGAGGACTTGCATTGAACCTCTTTCCCTTGATTAAAGAGTGATTTTTGACTCTTTAATAGTCCTGTGTTTTTCACAGTCAACACAATCAAGAATTTACCATATATGACTATGTTATTATTTATCATTATCTCGCTCAAATCTTTTTGGATGGAGTTTAGACAGAAATGTTCTGAGGACAAGTTATTATCCTGGTATTATTCAATTATCTATTTCTATATCTACATCTATGCCTAGCTAGCTAGATGGCTCAGTAGATAAAGAGGATCTGAGTTCAAATGTGTAACCCTGGGCAAGTCACTCACGCTCTATTAACCTTAATCCATTTATTCTTCATTTCAAACAGAACCAGTGATGACATGGGATGATGTCTTGATTTGAACATGAATTGGATTAGGTGAGGCAGAGTTGCACAGAGTCAGCAGTCCTACTTTCTTTTCCAGAGTCATCAAAGACTAGTGGTAGGACAAAAGTCAAGATTCCTGGAAATGGCCCCAAATACAATGGCCTCTTGCTGTTTTCCATGTCTGACCAAGTTCTAAGCACTCCTTAGTACTTGCTTCATCCTCCTTCATGGCCATTGGAAATGTTGCGTAATAGAAAACCACCGATTCAATAAAGACAATTTAGGTAAATAAAGTCAAAAAGAAAAATTTCTCCAAGTTAAGGTAGAAAGATAGATTTTATTGGAAGAGGGCCAAGTCCTCCACTAAAAGCGTTCTCTTGCATGTGTTACATTGTTGGACCCCATCAAGAGACAATGCCTGGTGGCAGAGACCTGGTTTATATCCTGGGACAGTAACAAAATGAATATTTCCATACAAGGTCTATGGCATATCACAAGACATAACATCATACAGACCTTATTTAGAAACAGTTACCCAATTTCAAAGCTGATTGGTTAGTTCATTTAGGAAAGCCCATATTAGTCTAAAGGCCCAAATCACAAGGCAGTACCCTTATTAAGCAGATAGTGATGACCATTACTTCAGACTGATCTGGTCTGGGCGGTGGGGGAATGACTATTTCCAAACAGGGAAGGGTGCATGATGTCACCAATTGGGATCTGAGTCTCAGATGGTCAGCATCTTATGATAAAGGGAAGTACAAACTTAGGGAGGGGTTGGAAATCCCCTTAGAAGCAGTTTTTATGCTTTAGTTAGAAATCCTTATAAAAATAATGAATTCTACTAATTGTATTAAGACTAGAATGGAATTTATACTAATCACTTTAGAATCACAATATTGATTATCTTAAACCTATCATTATCACTGAAATCCAATCAAGTATAAGGAGGTAAGGTTTATCTGACAGATAACTGACAGAAAAAATAGTCCTTGTCTGTCCCAGGGTGGACGTCTTGTGCTTGGGGTAGACATCCCCTAACTGAGGTGTGTCAGTTACCCTTAACCTGTTTTCGGCTGTCTGTTGACATAGTTTTACCCAGATGTGATTGCTGCACAGACTCTAGAATTTTGGAGCCACAGGTGAGAGCTGGGGGGCAGGTAGACTTGAATGGTGGAAAAGCAGCCTAGAAAAAGGTTCAGCAAACCCTCACTGGAGGTGCTAGTGCTGCAGAATGCCTCATACACCCTCTTAGTCTGCTGGAGAAGGAAATGGTAAAGCACTTGTGTCTTTGCAAAAACAAAAACAAACAGCCATATGGTCTATCAATGTGGAATCTAGAGGTCCCCAGACTTGTAGCTTGGAGGGATTTGGTGATCCCCAGTTTATTTCATTTGGAGGCAGAAACCCCAGGTTTCGACCTTGTCACATGAGAGTTCCTCTCTGAGGGAAAGTCCTACTTCATAATAGACCTGGAGTTAGTTTTGAATAGGGATGGCTAATCCCATCAGATGCCTCTTTTTGCCTTCCAAGGCTCTCCCATTGTACCACATCCCCCTTTGGAGGATCAAACTCTGGACCTTCTGTTTAGGAGACCAACTTGCTACCTACTGTGCTATAACTCCAGGTCTATTCTTAGCCTGACTTTGCTCACCCAGCATGTGAAGACTGCTTCGGTGGAACAGGCGGAAGAAACCAACAAGAAGGTTCAACGGCTGAGATGGCGACGCAGCAAGGCACTGTGGAGTGCTCAGGGCATGTTGGAGCACAAAAGACAACACGGCCATCCAATGCAGCTGAGGAAGTCTCCAGGTGTAACGACTTTTCATGCCACTGGACCCAGACTTCCAATGCCGAGAGAGTGGGACTGTCTCTGTGCAACAACTTTTCCACTTAAATCTCCTTCACGCACAAGTGTCTTTGTGCACACTCATCTATACACCATAGATGAAAATGCACAAAGACAATCATCATCCTCGGTTACCAAGAGACTACTACTATCGTTAGTCTGAGATCAGTGAAGTAGGACTTTCCCTCAGGGAGGAAGTCTCATGTGACAAGGTCAAAACCTGGGCTTTCTGCCTCCAAACGAAATAAACTGGGGATCACCAAATCCCTCCAAGCTACAAATTTGGGGACCTCTAGATTCCACGTTGACAAGTCCATGGAGTCACAGAAGGACACGACCAAATAACAAAATCATATATATTATATATTTGATATGTTATATCATTATACATAATATAGTTATGACATATACTTATATACACATGTATAATTACATAATTTATTATTATTTATATATTTATTATTCTTTTCACTTCTCTTTGGGGATGTGTGATGGAGGTGCCCAATTGTCCCACCTCCATGTCCGGATACCCTCTATTTCCTGTCAAACATTATGACTCTTAAATGACTACTTAGCAAGAAGTCCAGATATACTAACGGGAAAATCTCTTCTTTCTGCTAACCTTTTTCAACATGGAATCTAGGAACCCTAAACTTGTGGCCTAGTGGGATCTGATGAACCCCAAGTTTCAGGACTAGCTTGTAAGTTGGAGACCCCAAAGTTTGTCTTTGTTCCCTGTTCTCCTGGGAATCCACCCTGAAGAGAATCCCAGACTAGCAGTTTCAGACTGAATAGTGGACCTTCAGATGAATGACTCCTATTTGGGTGGGACTAAGCATATGCTATGGACCCTCTTTGTTTTAGGTAGTCTCCCCTATAGTATCAGAGACCTTTTCCCAAGAA
Source organism: Monodelphis domestica (assembly GCF_027887165.1). Classification (NCBI taxonomy): domain Eukaryota; kingdom Metazoa; phylum Chordata; class Mammalia; order Didelphimorphia; family Didelphidae; genus Monodelphis; species Monodelphis domestica. Next base: position 271,924,874 of record NC_077233.1, on the reverse strand, counting down.
GACCAGCACCTGGGCAGGGACCACCCATTTAGTATTCATGGTAAGCAGCCCCTTCCCTTAGACCCTCACCTCTAGTTATGATTCCTTTCCCAAGCTTGATTGTATCCTGTCAAGTGTAGTTTGAAAACTCCCATTTCCTTTGTAGCTATAGTGATGTCAATCATCTTTCCCTGCTCCTGGTTTTCCTCCAAACACTATAGAGGTTCCCCAAATTCTTTTGTTCCTTGGAGTGGTCATCTAGCAGGGTGATGCTCCCAGGGGTCAAGTGTCCAGAGCAGCCAGAGCTCAATCCTCGGACTCTGTGCAGTTGGGTGTGGTGCGCAGCTCTGTGTCGAGACCTACTATTGCATTTAACCCCTTTTCCCATGTTTAAAGAGTGATTTTGACTATTTACTAATTCTCTGCTTTTTCCCAGTCGCCTGAGAGATGTTCTTTCCTCTGCTAAACTCTATATGGGATAAAGCTGCCCCTTGTTTCTTCTTTCCTTTGGTAGAAGGCTTTATGAACTCCCAAGGCAGCTGGTGTCTTCTCCTTTCCCTGGCACCAGAACAGCCCAGCAGTTGTATTGGAAACAGCTGTAGAGATAGACTAGCTCCAGGGAAACTTGCCCCCAAAAGAAACCAATGGGAAACAAAAAGCCTGATTGCATTATTGGTCTGTATTCATGGGAGGTGAAATGTAAAATACCATATGAGTAGCCCAGTGGGAAATGTACCAAGGTTTAAAAACTACCTTCTGAATGTATTGTGTTCATTCTCTATTTCTTTACTGCTTAATATTCTCATTTCTGTGTGGAAATAACTGCCTGTCTCATACATGTTTCTTTTTTTAATTTTAATTGCATAGGTATATATCAGAAACTCACCATCCTTTATAAACTAACAGACAATAAATCCCCAACAAATATAGATCCCCAAATATCCCCAAATATTTTTTAATTTTATTTTGCTAATTTAGAAGATTATTCCTTGGTTACAAGAATCATATTCCCCCCCCCCCCAGTAGCTGATGTGTAATTCCACTGGATTTTACTTGTGTCCTTGATCAGAAGCTATTTCTGTGTTGTTGGTGTTTGCACTAAGATGTTCATTTAGAGTCAAAATCCCCAGCCACATCCCCCTTAACCCATGTAATCAAGCAGTTGTTTTTCTTCTGGGTTTCTACTCCCACAGTTTTTCCTCTGAACGTGGATAGTGTTCTTTCCCGTAGATCCCTCCAAGTTGTTCATGATCACTGCAGTGCCACTAATGGAGAAGTCCATTATGTTCGATTATACCACAGTGTATCCGTCTCTGTGTACAATGTTTTCCTGGTTCTGCTCCTCTCGCTCTGCATCACTTCCTGGAGGTTGTTCCAGTCCCCATGGAATTCCTCCACTTTATTATTCCTTTTTGCACAATAGTATTCCATCACCAACAGATACCACAATTTGTTCAGCCTCATACTTGTTTCACTGGATATCTTTTTTGCCTTCCTCTTCTCCCCTGCTAGAATGACCCCTTAGATTAGAGCCAAATATGTAACCGTTCCTCAGGAAACTGAGATGGGAGTGGAATTGAAACACTAAAAGTTTATTCCTCCTTTAGGGAGTCAGGCAGCTTCAGTGCAATGAGGGCAAGGAAAACTATGAGGGTAGGCAAAGGACAATGGTGGGGAGTCAGGTGGCTAGATAAAAGTACTGGACCCGGAGTCAAGAAGACCCAAGTTCAAGTCTAGATTTAATAGCTATATTACACTAGGCAAATCATTTAATCTTGTTTGCCTGTTTTATCGATCTGTAAGATGAGCTAGAGAAGGAAGTGGCAAATCACTCCAGTATTTTTGCCAAGAAAACATCAAATGGGGACACAATGAGTTGGACATGGCTGAATTAACCAAAAAAAAAAAAGACAGAAGTCCCTAGCCCCAGTGACCTCTATTTTGTGGTGCCTGGCTAGCTGCTGAGCTAGACATTATTTAATGGTTTATGGATTACTGTACAAGTAAATAAAATTATGCTTTTAATAAAATGCATTAAATCATTGGGATATTGGCACCTCTGTTGTTTCACTGAAAGCACCTTTAGGACAATGCCAAGAGTAGTAGGCAAGAGGGCAGAGATGACACATACTTTATGTTATTCTCATATGGTTTTAATTACCTCTATATTTGGAAAGCTTTTAATTGGGAGATTATGAGTGGTAGGGGAGCATAGATTTTAAACATTATTGGGGGCAGCAAAGTGGTCCATTTAATTGAGAGCCAGGCCTAGAGAAGGGAGAACCTGAGTTCAAGTCTTGCCTCAGACTCTTAACTATTTGACCCTACCTTGGAATCAATACACAATATTAATTCTAAGATAGAAAGCAAGAGTTTTAAAAAATTACTATTAAATTTTTATGGATCAATGTTATGTCTGGTTTGGGGGGGAAATGGTTCTACCTTTAATGATGTTACTTCAGTATTGTTTATCTACTGAATCTTCAAAGATATTTGGGGATCTATATTTGTTGGGGATTTATTGTCTGTTAGTTTATAAAGGATGGTGAGTTTCCGATGTATACCTATGCAATTGATTGTGTCTCATCTAGTAGATGCTAAGTTTTTGCATCCTTCAGTGATAAATTATGGATTTCCCGTGATTTCTTTGCATATTCCCTACTGATCAATGTCTGGGCTCTTTAAGGATAATCTTTTTGTAATTGTTCTTATTAGTTATCTTTATTATATATTATTTACTATAAGAAATATTCCCAGTTTTTTGAAAATATGAAAACATTGCTTTGTAAAAAATACATTTGCCTATATTTTAAATATATCACTTAACTTTCAAACATTTCATCTCTATGCTATCACATGTGCAAAAAAGAAAATAAAAATGAAGTAATTCATAGCAAAACTGTCAGTTGAACATGTGTTTGTTGTGACTATTTATCCATGAATGTGGGTTGAATTGAACAATCAACATTTTCTTATCCAGTCCCCCTGATATTCAACCAGAAGGGGCTACCAGATGACTAAACAGGTGGTCTGCCATCTGTGACACTGGACAGATTTTTCTGTGCATTAAGTGAACTGAATGGAAGTATGTAAGCTATGACCTGCTACAAAAAGAATTCTTTATAAATACTTTTGCTATTTCGTAGTGACATTTAGAATAAGTTTAGAAAAGCAATATCAGATAGGCTATTTCTTAATCATTTCATAATTGTATTTTGAAGACTTTCCCCCTCTCAGGACAAAGTCTTGAAAAGAGAAGCATGTGTCTCTAAATCATATGTGAATTATGAAAGATTTATTTGTAAAGTTCACTGTTTGAACTCCTGCAAGCTGCAAAATGGAATTTATAGGCTTGTGATCTAGTCTATTCTTATCAAGATGTATAAAATGGATGTTGTTACCTGGAACAGAAGAATTAAAAAATGAGTTAGTAACATGAAGTATTATTTATTAGATTTATTATTTAGTAGAATTAAGGGAGCTTTAGATTTTCAATTAATTTCTCTAAAGAGACAAACTAATTACCAGGATTATAGAATATTCTCCAGTTCTTGCTTTAATAAATTCTAATTACATCACAAAGCACGCAAAGGAATAGCATTATGTGAGAGCAAAACATGCCCCTTTAAAATATCCCAGGGGAAAGATTCTGGTGTTATAACCTTGGGTTAGGTTTTATTCTTTATTATGCAAATCAAATAAAATGCCTGGTCAGATGGGATGGCAGACTAAAGGGATGACATACAGATGTTGAGGGGAGCATAAATCATCCTTGCTTCTGAAATAGTTGACTAAATAATTCATTTTAAAAGTTCCACTCCAGAACACTGATTTAATGGAATATTTACATTGCAAGCATGGCATGAAAGATGTTTGAAGGTTAAGGGGATTAAAACAATCAGGCACAAACTCCTTAAGTCTTCACAGTCCTTTTACTCACAAGCCTAAATGCATTGCTTTGGTTTAGCATTTCAACACCTTCACCATAGAACTCCATCCATCCTTTCTAGGCTGATTACATTCATATAGAGTAGGCTAAGATTTAACTAACCATTGCACTAGCAGTTAGGAGTTCCCAGATCCATGGACTCCTGCATCTAGGGCTTTGCATACCCTTTCCTCCCAGCCTGAAACCCTCTCCCTCCTCATCTCTCTTTCCAGGAACTCTTTGCTCCCTTCAAGATCCACATTAAGCGTTACCTCTTTCAAGAAGCTTTTCCTGATTTCCTCTGGATTCTCCCAGAAAATCAAGTTATCTGTGTCCAATATAAGCCCCTCGAGGACAAGTACTAGCCCAGTTATTTGTATTCTAAGCACCTAGCTCAATGCCTTTTCATAAATGCCTGCTAGTTAACGGACAGAAGAAAAATGTATATTCTTGGCTCCATTCCCATAAAACTAAATTGGCAGTCTGCACTGATTATACAAGAGTCCTAAGAGGCAGAATTTGAATTTACATCAGTCTAATTGTCTTATAGAATATTCCCTTTTATAATATAATTATAATTATAAAATATAATACTCCATTGTAACTCTTTGAAAAGATGAGTGAAATGCTATATTAATCACGTAGAAATGCACTTTCAGAACTGCCTTTGTTGGTTGCTAGGCTCTTTAATAATGTTTCTCCTGCTTAGTACTAAAGGAGTGGAGAGAGCACAGGACCTGTAGTCAGTTGCTAGCTTAACTCAAACACTCACCAGCTCTGTCAATGGAGATCATTATAAATAGTGCAGGCCACTTAGGTCCTAGAGAAGAATGGAGAAGCAGTGGGATGCCACAAAAGCGCCCCAGATCTGGAGCCAGAACAAACGAGTTTCAGTCCTGCTTTGCTTTCTACCTATGACCTTGGGCAAGTGACTTAACTACAATGGGCCTCAGTTTCCTCATCTATAAAACTTCTAATAATAAATAAATAAATAATAAATAAAATTATTCTACTAAATAATTTTTAAAGTCATTGTTTCCTCTGAAATTTGGGATTCTCTATATACTCCACTTGGGCATGGTTATGTGCCTATGAAATTTTATTTCTGTTGTCCTGAATGGATTGGCATTAGACTAGGGAGAGGAAATAAGAAGAAGAATGGGCCAATCCAGTTCTGAGGCAGAAGACTTGATTAAAGAATGAAGGCAACTGGGGATGGTGTATACCTGTAGTCCCTGCTGCTGAGGTAGAGTGGGGGAAGGGGCTAAGGCTGGGATATATATAGCTTGTGTTTGGGAATTTTGAGCTGCACTAAGCCTGGCACCAATATAGTGAGCCACCAGCTGCCTAAGAAGGGATGAACTGGCCCAGGTTGGAAAAGTGCCATATGTTAAAGCTTCTGTGCCAGACATTAATGGGATTGGCCACTATATTTCTAGCCTTGACGAGATAGAGACCTGGTCTCAAATAAAGGGCCAAAAAGGCTGGCAGAATTTCTTTTTCTTCTAGTTTCTGCTCTATCGATAAGACCAAGTTTCCTTATATTATTCAGACCTTGTTTTAAATATAAGAGTTGGGGGGAAAGGAGCAGCTGGGTAGCTCAGTGGATTGAGAGCCAGGCCTAGAGATGGGAGGTCCTAAGTTCAAATCTGGCCCCAGACACTTCCCAGCTGTGTGACCCTGGGCAAGTCACTTGACCCCCATTGCCTAGCCCTTAACCGCTCTTCTGCCTTGGAACCAATACACCGTATTGATTCCAAAAAAGGAAGGTACGGGTTCAAAATAAATAAATAAATATAAGAGTTGGGAAACATTGGAAATTAGCTAAAATATCAGATTTGGCTTTCAGTCTATGAATTTTAGATTTACTTCACCCTGCTTAGTCTTTAGAATTTTAGCAACCAGGAATGTATACACCCCCACTTAAGGATTAAGTGTGGGGGAGGAAGATCTATGACCTGCCTGTGCTAGCAAGTGACAAATCAGAAATAACCGACTGACCTCCTGGGCTCTCCTAAGCCAAGCTTAAGCCACCATTGGTACATGTGAGACACAGGAAGTGATGTAAAGAACTGCCTTTATATTTCATGTCACTTCCTGTTAGAGGGACTTTGGCAGAAGAACTTGACTTAGACCTGGGACTGCTTCCCTGAGTCCACCACATGGTGAGTAATAAGGTTGACTCCCCTTTTCCTTGGCCTTCTGTGGGCAACAGTCTCTGGGAAGGCCCCTTGGCTAAGGCCTTAGACCTCCCCCTGGCTCAGACCAGGCCAGAGCAGATCTTCCCTTCCCTCTCTCTCTCCTTCATTCTTAATTTCTTCTATTGTAAATAAACTACTTTAAAATTCCATTCTGACTTGAGTATTTCATTGGGATTTAGAACTTAAATCCCTGGTGACCAACTAAAAAAATATATTCAGTCTCAACCCTATAATTTACCCTTAACAGTCTTCCAATTTTATTAGTACAAATAGCCAAAATGATGAAGAAGGTAAGGGTTAAAAAAACAAAAAACCAAAAACGCACTATTCTGAGAAGGGGTCCATTGGCTTCATCAGTCTTCCAAAAGCGGTCTAGGACTCAAAAAACGTTAAAAACTCTGGTCAAAGACAAACTTCAGAGATGATACTCGCAAATGGCAAGAAGAGTTTCCTTATTCGGCAGTTCCTTATTGTCACTAAAGTCAGGTCTTCAGAAATACTTCCCTTTTAAATATTTGCAACTTACAAAAATTTTGTGTTTGATTGTAACAAGTGGGAAGAACTTGTTGGCACCTTTTGAAAAGACAAAACAGGAATTCTGTTGTTTCCAAATAGAAATATTGCAAATAAAGCTGTAAAGTTTGTGTGGCCTAGTTTGTTCAGTAGATTGTAGTCACACCTATTTCAGCATTTCTGTCGATTTTCTTTCTGATTCTGAATAATAACACATAACATTAAATAAAACTTTCGCAAAGTGTTTTACAAATATTATCTCATTTTATTCCTACAATTCTGGGAGGCAAGCACTATCGTGCTCATTTTACAGATAGGAAACTGAGGCTGAAGGAGGTCAAGCCACTTGTCCAAGACCACAGAAATAGTAAGCATCTGAAGGCAAATCTGAATTCAGATCTTCCTGACTCTAGTCCAGTACTCTTGTCCACTGTACCAGCTACTTTTAATAAGTTATTTCCCAAATGTAAACTTAGCTTCTGGGGTGTAAAACAAGTTCTAAACCTTTTATTGATTAAAAAAAAATAAGGTTGGTTCTGTTGACTTAGAAAAAACAACTATTAAATAGTCAGAAAAGTCACCCTTTAATCAAGGGAAAGGGGTTCAGTGTAATAATAGACCTTCACAGGAACAGGAAACAAGGACAAACTTTGGGTCTTCAACTTAAAAGCTAGTCCTACAAGTTTGGGGGTTCTAGATGCCATGTTGACCAATTTTCATGTTGGATTTAAGCCAAGGGACCCAACTCCAGATCCCAGCCTTGCATAATACTACTCTGGTGACTTTGGGAAAGTTACTTGACTAACTGCTCTGGGCCTGAGTTTTCATATTTGTTAAATGAAGGGCTTAAATTAGATGTTCTCTGAGATTTACCTCCAAATCTATGGTAAGTCTCAATTTTCCATCAGTAGCTCCTCTGGATTTTTACTCCACGGAATATCATGCCTCACCCAAGGATAAGCTGATAATCTGAAATCTCATCGCCATGCTAATTGAATCAGTTTTTGATACTCAACACTTTGTCAATTCCCTTAGATCCCTATGGGCTCTGAATGAAGGGTTGAAAAAAAAAAAGCAATAAACTCTACTTCCCAAAGTCTTCCTTTAAAGAGGACTCAGAACTTTAAAAACTTTACAGATCTATAACTCTGGTTTTGACTCCACAGACAACATGCCACCAAACCAGTCTACTCCTCACTTTTCAGCTTCCTTTTGTGTATCAACTTCCCCTACTATAAACTCCTTGATGGCAGGGATTATCTTTCTTCTTACTCTTTGCATCCTCAGTGGCTTAGCACAGTGCCGAGCAGGCATAATAATAATAATAAAATAATAAGGCATAATAAACATTTATTTAATTTAATTATGATTTTATGAGCTCTGGAACTGGACAGTGTCATGTAAAATGTCTAAGTCACTAAACCAGAATTATATTAGTTTAAATCTTTATTTATCCTTATAATCTCAGTGATTTGGCATTATTTGCTTTTCTGAGTATTGAGAGTATCAAATTAAATTAAACATTAGAAAGAAAAGTTTTGATATATTTTCCAAATTTTAAAAAAATGAAGTCACTAGATTAACCAGTCAGTTATTAAGCATTTACTATGCACCAGCAAAGCAAAGATTTATGTTAGAAGAGAAGTAATAGTGCCCATGTGGAGAATGGCCACTGGATTGAAATAAAAGTAAAGAAGAGCTGCAGAAAGTAACGAAGCTACTTGGTTTTAAAACGGAGGCTTACCAGGACCCAAAATGAGTGTTCCACCTTGTTGAGCTGGATCTCCTTGAAAATCAAAGGCAGGGCCAGTCACGGCTCTCCACAGACTTTGAATGCTTCCTGAGAGTAGGTTGGATTTCACATGCGGACTCTGCTCTAAAATATTTAATGTTCATCTTTTGGTTACATAAACATATTTCATAAAATTTTGGTCAAAATTCATTAGTCTCTCTGTGGAAAGACAGGCAGTGCCAACATACTGTTATTGTATAACAACAAACTTTGAGGAGATGAAAACCAATAATATTCCCAGAGAACAGATCATGAAATACATTTTTGTCTTCCCAGCAGACAGGTAGGGAACATTGCATCACATCAAATTGTTCATTGTACCAGGTTTTTTTTAATGTTTTAATTGTTACAAGGGAGGCCAGAATTTTTTCCCTCATTATTTGGTTTGTTCCATTCTCAAATTCACTCCTACCACAAAGTCTTTCCCAAGTATTACTTTTTGTATTTTACTTGTTAGTCAACTTTTTTTTCCCCCTTTCCAGCTACTGCTGGAATAAAACTTCCTTCCTTCACTCTCTAAATTTGGTCTCTTTATCCTTTTGTATTCCCTTCCTTAGCCTTTCCATTTATGATTGTAGCTTTTTACTTGGTTCATAATTGAATCACATAAGGAAGAGACATTTAAAATCATCTTATCCAACCATCTCATTAGACAGATGAAGAAAACTGTAGCCCAAGGGTAAAGAAATTGTTCAGTATCACAAAACTACTGTGGCAGGAAGTGGAATTTGAACCTAAATCTCCTGACCCTAAGTTTGGTGACTTTTCCACAATATCATACATCTGATCACTAAGCCTTTTTTAAAAAAAAGTCTATTTCTAACAAGTCTTTTCCTTGATCATACTTATTTTTGTCCTTCCTTTGTCCTTGACTGCCTAGGATTTGTAAGTACAGACCTGCAAGGTTGGCATATGTAAATTTTACTAATTCTACTTTTATTTTTGTATGAGAATGAATCCCAAAATCTGAAATAGTTTTAGAAAGAAGTTCATTAGTTCATTTGGTATGGAGAGAGCCAGAAAGAAGGGCTGGTACCCTCCTTGAGTCTTTGGGTATATATAGTATATAGAGTTCAGACAAGGGCAGAAGGATATTTCCTGATTGGCTGTAGGTGATCTCCAGAAAGGTAGGATGAGATGTATATCAGCTGATAGGTTAACCTAATTTGGTGGAGCCAAACACGAGCTTTGGATGAACCCAGAATAAGACCTGAGCAGACCCTCAATAAGCATTGCATAGGATCTAAGCATTTCTTACAGTCATCCAGCTTCTCTGAAATGAGTAAGTCTGACCTCTCCAACAATCTTTTGGGTTGTCTACCCACGTAAAAGTAGTTCTAAATAATATTAATAAATGATAAGTAATAAATATTTTCTCCATACTTTTTCAACAGAATTTTTTTCATAGATAGAATGTTTTTTTTAACAGAATAAAATTGACATATAGTTCTCCATATGTGTCCACCCTAGAATAGATTTACTGCTTTAGAGATTTAGTATCTATTTGGTTTTCACAGATGTCCAAAGGAAGATAATTCTTTAACCTCTTTTTGTTACTGATTCTAGTATTTAATAATCCTGTTTGTCAGTTATAGTTCTACCTGGGCTACTTTCATTCGCTATTTATGCATAAAATTTCTCACATTTATCACTTTTCAAACCATTCTCCTTTCATGGTTAACTTGTTTCATCTCATATCTTTTCACTGGCTTAACTCTCTCTAAATCAAAAGTTTACTTTTATATTTCCTTTATAACAAACAGAATGATTTGCTTTTGATTCTGAGATGTATATCTTTTTGTCTTCCTTTGAGAAGTCGGGGCCCCAGGATCTACCTTTTCCTATCAGAAGCTAATAAAAAACAAGAGAATTTAACAGAATCACAGGCTCATAATTTTAGTGTTGGAAAAAAAAACAAACTTGGACGTTATCTTGTCTAACCCCCTTATTTTACAGATAATGAAACTGAGTTAAAGAAATAATAAGTGACTTTGTGCTGCCACATAAGTGGCAAGCATTAAAGTCGGGATTCAAACTAAGGTCTTCTAAATCTAAATTCCCTACACCAAATTGCCTGTGAAAGTATGAATGGGGTGACAAATTTATTCAGTCAAGTCACTTTAAGTGATAAGAGGCTTAATGAATATCAGTCATAGGCTTTAGACTAAGTACTAAAAATACTTGGAATTGGAAATACATTGCACAGGAAGTAAGCTTTGATTAGGTCAGAGTCCTGGTCCTATTCCTGGAGTCATCTACTTATAAACTGTCAAGCTAGTTTAGAAGTAGGGTCATCAGAGAATTTGGAGCAAGTATGGCTTCTCAATAAAACCCTGGAAGAGTAGCTGTCTGGCAACGGTGTGGGGAGGACGGGTCTCTGGATTTAGCTTTGGCTAGGTCTTCTTCCCTCTCTCTCCCAATGTTGACCAGAAGAAACCTTTGTGAGTTTCAAAGGGTACCGAGGACTTTGTACTTTCTGGTTTCCTATTAGTGTCCTAGCAGCATCTGTACCAGGAGTCAAGGACAAATTGGACAGAAATTTACAGCTCTATGAGGAACTTAGCAGAGAACCTATGTCATGCCTAAGGGAAATTTCTTGATAACCCCACAAATGGGATATAAAGATTTCCAATACGGAGGAGCTGAGAGTTATTCCTTTGCCACACTGAAATCTAAGTTTGAGCATACTTTCCTTGGCACTCTACATGTACTTGTTTATAAGACTATGTCTCTGTGGGAATGATTTCTATCAACTATTATCACTATAGAAACACTCCTTTCTAAAAGGGAATTGTCTGATATGATCCTCCACTGATAGTCTTGAGGTGAAGCACATAAGAGGGAGCTCAAGACAATGGCACTGGATAATCATTCTCAACTCAGGCTCCTGCGAGGAAAATATAGCCTTGCTCCAAGACCTGTGAATCATCTCTGAGAATGTGGCTAAGGACTTTCAAAGCTTATGAGCTGCATAAACAATTAGTGTTTAAAAAACCTTTGTGTAGTAGGAGGTGATAAAAGGAATTCTTGATCAAGTGAGTCTCCTCATCCTTATTCCTTCTGATAAAATTTTACGATGTAGATCTTTACCAGAAAGGGACACATCCCACAGAACTGGATTATATGTTCTCTTTGCTGAGTGATGTTCTTTACTGGAATGACATGGAAACTCTTCATTGGCCCCCCATGACTGGAAGCTATCTTGAGAGTGAGAAAGAACTGCCTATGCTGGTCTATAGGACAAATGATAAGCAATGTCTCTGTCTCTCTTGGATCTTCTTCTTTTAAGACTTCCAGCACTTTCTCACTTGTAGCAGGGTTAGAGGAGGGAAGGGAAGAAGATTTTTCTTTCTTGATATCCCCACTGCCTCCCAGTGGCAATGGAAATTACAAACACATAGCAGACCAGTCCATGAGACTGGACCTTAAATCCCTCCTCTTTCCTTTCCGGAGCACAGAAAATCAGCAATTCTGATAAATGGACCATTTTTCAATCTTGCCAGCTACTTAGCCTCCTAGATTGAGAGTTACTGAATTTGAGATTGGTCCACTGGTCAACCACAGGATGAGAAACTTCTCATAGGAAGATAGAAGCATCACCATGATCATCCCATAGTCAAACAATCAAAGAAAACCATGTCCTGGCTGGTGAGGAGATCTGAATTCTGTTGGAGATATCATGGATTTCCATTTGAAATGTTACATTTTTGCTATTTCTTCATGTACTATTGAATCCTCGGCATCTTTCATATTTTCCAGGATAAAAGATAAAAGCAGCTGCCTTAGATTGCATCTCCATGTTTATTTATGACTTTTTGAGACGGTACTCTGGACATGGGTTATACCTAAAGATTGTTCTAGAAATTTCACTGTAGTTCTACTGCAGGATGAGAGCAGAGCCAGACAGAGAAAAATGTTACTTTCCTACCAGATGAATTGGTTTGTGGGAGCACAGAGCTGAAGCTGTTAGGAAAGGGAAAACCCTGGGCCATGGAATAAATGTGTTCTCTTTCAAACTTTACATGTTTATTGTTGGAATCATTCTCATTTAAATATAAACTAAACCAAACTAAACAGGTCACACCTGACTTATTCATCTGTAAAATGACGGGGTTGGATTAGAGGGTCCCTTTCATTTCTGTCCATGAACCTACGATTCTAATTACAGAGCTCTATGAATGTAGAGTCTATTGAGATTTTCAAAGAGCACAGGAACGATGCACTAAAAATGTCATGGTCATGATTCATATGATACTCCTCCACTCACACCTGCCTCAGCTCTGCCTCCCAACCCCTCTATGTAAGAACTACTATTTTGGGTACTAAGATCCTAAATGAAGATGGAACATCTAACTTCAAATAAGAAATTATTATCCTTCATAAAATAATAATTTAAAGTCCCTGATTTGAGGGGAATAATGGAAAGAGAAGTCTCATAGAAAATAAAATTCCTGGGAGTCAATATGCCAAGGCAGGCTTATATGAATACAATTATAAAATATCATGAAGAAACTTCTCCTAGGAAGACATAGGCATCACCGTGCAAATCAAAGAACTTTGAGGTTTCACCTTGAGCCCAGAAAATTAGCAAAGACAAGAAGATGGAGATAATCAATATTGAAGATTTGGGGCAGCTAAGTGGCACAGTGGATAGAGTTCTGGTTAGGAAGACCTGAATTCAAATAAGACCTCTGATACTTCCTAGTTGTGTAACCCTGGGCAAGTAATTTAATCTCTACCTCAGTTTCCCCATCTGTAAAATGGGAATAATAATAGCTACCTCTCAGGATTGTTGTGAGACCAGTGACAATAATGATAAAGTGCTTAGCACAGTGTGCACTATATATACATGTTAATTGTTATTATTAATATTGTAGATGCTGCCAGAAGACAGGCAGAAAGTCTCCACTTTTAACAGAATTGTGAAACAGTTCAAACATTCTGGACAAAAGGAAAGTCATAATATAATGTTTTCAACTGCAGTGTACTTACCCGATGAAGCAATTCCTTCACCTTTGTTCATTCCAAGTTTCCTATAAATTTTTCTCTCAGTGTCGACATAGATTTCATGAGAATACCTTGTCAACTTGCAGAAAGGCTAGAAAAAAAGAGGAAAATTGAGTCTTTTCAAAGCATAAATATAGAAAAATTAACATTGATTTGATTTTATTTGTAAAAATTCAACTTGCAGCCAAAGAAGTTATGTAACCCAAACATCTGATATCTGAAAACTTGTTTTAGCTCACTTTTTTCTAATCAGAGAGTTAGTATGGTATAGTGAATCCAGTTAGGAAGTCTTGGATTCACATCCTGTCTCTGACACATACCAACTATGTAACTACAAGCAAGTCATTACCTCCAAAATCCCTAGGTAAGTCTTTAAGAGATGACAAATTGTAGATAGCTGCTGTTCAGCATCAGTGGAAGGAATTCCCACACTGGAAAGTCCCTACATCAATGTAATCTCAGATTTGGTTTAAGAGATATGATCTTCCTTATTTACCAACTACATACCTCAATGTGTTGGAAAGATGACTGTCCAATAACGATTAGTGTGACATTAGCATCCTTGGAGAGAGAGGAAAAAAAGATGTGACCATGAAAGATAAATTATTAGCTTTTCTTTAATGGTATTATAAAGCACTTTAACAAATATTATCTTATTCATTAAGAATTGTGCAATTTTATTCAATAAAGCACTTTAACAAACATCTTGTTCATTAAAAATGTTCAATTATTCATTTAATATCTCCTACCACATAATTATGAGACTTTGAAATATATAAGCAATAACAAAGACGTTATCCTGATTCTAAATTATGAATTTTGACAAGATGGCTAAGTGAAAGGTCATGTCTAATCCCAGTTTTCCATTATTTCCTCAAAATAGTTTGCAAAATCAAATAGAACAAAAAGCAAAAATGAGTAAAGCAGTGGACACCTGCAAAAGAAAATGGAAGAGATTAACTCCAAAATTCAAAGGTGCAATAAAAAAAAATGTTGAAGCAAAAGCAAAAAGAACAAATTGGAAGAACATGTAGGGCCCCTACAAATAAAAACAACTTATCCCTAAGGACACAAGTTGGGAGGCAGTTGTGGCAAACTCTAAAAAATCTTAAATTTTACAATGGTTTTCATAATATTTGGTTTCCAAAGTTCTATAGTCCTTTCTTAATATTTCTGACTCTATGACCCCATTTGGTGTTTTCTTGGCAAAGATACTGAACTAGTTTGCCATTTCCTTCTCCAGCTCACTTTAAAGATGAAGGCAAACAGGGTTAAGTGACTTGCCCAGGGTCTCACAGATAGTAATTATTATGTATATGATGATATAATTTTGCTTTTTTCAAACTTTGTAACTGCTAAATACTATCTTTCCTCAAATTGAGGTGTCTTGATAAATTAAAACTGGCTGTTATAGAATTAATTTGTATAAACATATTTATATATAGCTATATTAATTAGTAAGACCTTTTTCACCCTGTTAGGATCTCATCTATGGGACTTTTTTTTTTTTGGTCTTCTGTGGAATCTGAATTAGAATTTCACATGTCAAATCCTGGGGGAAAAAAAAAAACCCATAGGAGATTTTTTATTCCTTACTTAAGAGAACAATCTAATCCCCTTTTCCTGATACCTGGTAATTGGCATGTATCCCCTTAGTGTTTATTATTCATTTTTTTGGTCTTTTTTATGAATAATTACTTTATAGGGAAAGGTGACCATCTTGGCCCAGATGTTGCCATAGCAGCAGGCATTGTGAATGTTCTGCATGTGGCCCCTTTTAGCTAACTAACAGGGAACATTCCACTCTCATCACCCACAACCAACTTCTGTGTTCAGAGATTGAAAAATGTATATCTTGAAGCAGAGGTATCAGATTGTACCTTGTTCCACCTCTCACTGACCGGGAATGTCAAAAAACAAAGGGCCATCTCTAACACTTGTGAAAGATGGAATCTTTACAGAAAAAGAAAATTGAGAGGAACTAAGCTAGATGAAGATATGGAAGCTTCGAATATCCTACCCATGTCTCCAGCCAGATGTGAAGAAGGCTATTCTTTAACAAATTTTATTTGACACCTAAATTTCATGTGTGGTCTTTTTTCCTACTTCCTAATTAGGACATTTGAGTTACTTCATAATCGCCATTTTGAGGAGATATTTGCCACCAAATAAAAGGATTAAAATTAGTAGAAGAAATCAAGTCTCATTATAAAATTTCTCAAATTTAAGGAGCCTTCACTTCAATTGCTTCAGTGAATAGCCATAATTTAATAATCTAATAACTTCCAAAAAGAAAGAAACTCAGGATCAAAGAGAGTGATTTTATACCACATTGTAGAAATCATGTAAGAAAATGTCTTTTAATATTGAACCTAGAGTGCAAGTGCTGGTACACAGGCAGAGAGGAACCTTAAATTTAATTCACCCTTACACATAGTTTTGACAAACTCCAAAGTTTTAGTAAACATCTCATTAAGCAGCCAAAACAAAACAAAAAACACAGATCACATCACAGATTTGGAGCTACAAAAGCCCTTCAAGGTCATCCACTCCAGTTCTCTCATTTTATAGATTTGGAAACTGAAGTATGGTGAGAGTAAGTGACTTGCCTAAGGTCACATGGATAGATAAATCCCAGAGGAGGACTTAAACCTAGGGTATTCAATGCCAAATAAAGCATCACACTGCTTCAAGAATAAATGGAAAAATTAAAGTCTAGGTTGAAATGTAAGATACCTAAAAGCAAAGGAAAATGACATATCCAAGGATAACTTATCTATAAAAAAGATGAGCAATATGAGAAAATATATATTTTTTAAACATAATTGAGGTTTTCAAATAGCTTTTAAGAGGATCAAGAGTCAGGCAAGTTTTTAAAAGTGAAAATGTAGAAAGCCAAGATCTAGGTTAATCACCACTTCAGACATTTTTTAGCTGTGTGAACCTGGGGAAATAACTCAACTTCTCTGCATCTCAGTTTCTTATCTGTAAAATAAGCATATTGGCCTCAATGGCCTCTGAGGTCACTTCCAGATCTAAATCTACAATCCTATTCTTCTAACTTCAAATAGTTTGAAAAAAACAGATGATGGCTAAGTGCTTATAAATTGCAAAGTGAAGACAAGCCCATCATCTGTTGTGGACGTCCTACTCTGTTAACAAGTCATGGAAAGAGGGGAAAGAGAAGTACCAAGCACTGTGCTAAGTATTTTACAAATATTATCTCAATTGTTCCTCTCAACAATCCTGTGGGAAAGGTGCTGTTATTATCTTCATTTTAAAAGTTGAGGAAACTAAGGTTACAGGACTTTCCCTGGGTCTCACAGCTACTAAATATCTGAAGTTAGGTCTTCCTCACTCCAAGTCCAGGACTCTATCCACTGCACTACCTTAGAGTGACTGAAGAATCAGCAGGGAAATTAGTCCATGGGATTTTAGGGATGATCAATAGAGGGACAGGGAAGAATAGAATTGGTATTTCTTGATATCAGAGTGTTATAAGGGAAAGTCATTCAAATAAGAGTTTGTCACCATGAGATTAAAAAGCTCAGATATGATAACAGAGAATGATGGTACCAAATTGACAGTTAAAGCATGCATTCTTTCTGTTAAAAGTCAATTAATAGGGGTAGCTAAGTAGTTCAATGGATTGTGAGCCAGGCTAGAGACAGGAGGTCCTGGGTTCAACTCTTACTTCAGACATTTCCTAACTGTGTGACCCAGGGCAAGTCATTTAACCCCCATTGCCTAACCCTTACTGCTCTTCTGCCTTGGGACCAATATACAGTATTACACTATTTATTCTAAGATAGAAGGTAAAGGTTTAATAAAAAGTCAATTCCATAGAAATGTGCAAAGTATCAAGTTATATCAGTTGTTTAAAAAAACAACACCCCAAATATTTTGTTTAACTGTTATGGGGCATATAATTTATGCATGTGTATGTGGGGAAGGAGTTATTTGTTGTTTGTTGGGAAGTATCTTCTATGTCAAAAGAAACTTATCAATAAATTTTTAAAGTATTTTAAAGATACAATTTGCATTTAGACAGTTTTTTCAATAAGTAAGATTTCTCTAAGCAATATGCTTAATGAGCTTGATTATCATAAAAAGTGTATGAGGGAAGAATTAAAACTATTAATAGTAGAGTTATTTAATCTCTATTCATTTTACTTTCACACATCCCAATCAATGAAGAAGCTTTAAATGTACTTTTGCTGAACATAAAGTACTGAGGTTTAAATTTGGGAAAATAAAATTTGCATCTCTATCTTTGAAGCAAAAGATTTCTCCAAATCGCCACTTTGGATGAGAAAAAAAAGAAGCTGAAAATGGATGTGTAAGCCTGAGAGGATTGTTTCTACTGCAACAAGGCAGTAAAAATGAAAAATGACAGATTTTAGAGTTGGGTGTCTCTCAGTCCTAATTTCCTGCATATAATACTGTATTTTCACCAACTTCTGTAGATCTGGCTACTGACTATTTGCATGGATTGTGGACACATCATCTGGCTCAATCCTATGGTATTTATTTACTTTTTTGCACTTGCTTACCTAACTTATGATATTACAATTCTTGGGTTTTGACTGGTCTTGACACCACCCTGGCTCACATTATACTGAGATCATGTACCTCAGGTCCTGACAAGCAAACATTTGAAATCCGGCAGACCCAGATCTTCTAGACTCTAGGACAAGCTCCTCAGCCTGTTAAAAAGAGGCTCTGAGATTATCTTCAGACTAGGAAGGACAGAACAAAAATGGTTAAGTGACTTGAAATCCAAGGTAAGTAAGAATGAAGTAAGAGACAAGCTTATTCTTTTTTGGTCATTGAAGGCAAGTTACTTAACCTGGAGAACATTAGGTGATATAGTAGATAGAATGTTGGACCTAGAGTCAGGAAGTTTGAATTTTGCCTTTCAGACAAATACTAGCTGTGTGAATGCGGGAGCCATTTAACCTTTCTTAGCCTCTGTTTCCTTATCTGTAAAATGGGGCTAATAAAAGTCCTTACCTCATAGGACTTGTTGGGAGGATCAAATGAAACAGTTTACGTACAGTGCTTTACAAATTTGAAGTGCTCTATAAATGTTAGATATTATATTCCAAGATCCTGAAATGAATGGTGCATATTTAAGTTCAATGGGGAAATATCTGTCTGTAAGTAGAATTTGAAGGACTCTCATGTGGAAGATGTTACTTTGCTTGGTCCTAGAGGAGAAAAATAATAGTCATGGACAGACAGACCTTGCTGAAAGATGGCTCAAGGTTTAATGCAAGGGAAAACTTTTTGAAAATTAGAATAATTGGAAAACAGTGCCTTTGGGGGTAACGGGTTCACTTGAGATATGAAAGCAGAGGCTAGATGACATCTAGGCATCTTTGGTCAGATATGAACTGGAATCCATGGCCTCTGAGGTCCCTTTCAGCTCTAAGATTCTCCGATTTGATGTTATCATTCCTAAACTGCTGTTAGTGGCTCTTTTACATATTAAACTTATAGTTCCTATTTACTTATATGGCAAATAAGTTTACCTTTTTTCTCCTGACAATATAAACTACTGGAAGGCAGGGGATGTAGTCGGCACCCTTAATACATGTTTATGGATGAAGTATTGTATCCCTTGCACAGTTAACACACTGATTATTCTCAGTTAGAAAACTTACTTGTAAGAAACTCTTGGGGATTTTGGCCAGATCTTCCACATATTCTTTACACGTGTAACACAAGAAATGCTGAAACATCAATGCAGCAAGGTAGGCAGGTTAGGAACTCAGCCTCCCCGAGGGGCCAAGTTTTCATGAACTTTACAACAAATTCAGTGTTTGGCCAAAGGTGTTATGGGGTGGGGACTGGTCAAGCTAAAACGGAAAGGAATTCCCCACCCCCTTGGTTGTCGTTCATTAGAACAGGAAGTGAGGAGAGAAGGGCATCTCCCAAATCAGAGCCTGACGAGCCTGACAGCTATTTTGCATTTTCCCCTTCAAAAATAAGAGTCCCTTCTCCGGAGGTGGATGGGGCCACAAACTTAAGTCTTAATTCTATTGGCTTCCCTCCCTAGGCAGGGTGGCACCATGAACTTCTGGTTTGAAAAAATATTTTGACAGCCGCATTTCAATGTACTTTGTCTCCTATGTAATCAAGATCTTAAGTGGTAAAGCATTCATCTGAGGAGGGGTGAGCAGGTTTTGCTCGAGTACCCCAAGGACTCTTCCAAACAAGAAAGATCTTTTAATACTGGGCGGGGGGGAGGGGGAGGGGGAATAAGCAAAAACGCTCCTCCTATCCGAGATCCCAAAGAACCTAGAACGTCCTCTTCGAGGAAGGTTAGAAGTAACTTTTCTAGATTGGCGGAAGAAGCTGTTCCAGAGAGGGAAGGGGACGTGAATCCTCCCCGCTCTAATGTGGAACTTTGCCGCCAGGTCTCACCCTCACGAACACGACGATAGCCCGGCGCTCCCGGAAGAGCTCTCCAAACGGGATCCCTTTGCCGGAGGCATCCTGCACGGACAGCTCGGCCACGTCCTCCGCCAAGGGCACGCCGCACTGACTCTTCGGCGGTGGTAGAAGGCCCAGGCTGCAAATTTGCCGTGTGACCAGAATCTCGTCCGCTTGGGACGTGGAACTGGCCATAGGGGCGTCCCGCGTGACGCTGCCACTCCTTCGTCCCGTGGGAAGCTTGGGGTGCGTAGGGAAAGGGTGGGGTGGGGTGGGAGAGACCCCTTTTGGTGGGCTAACTTGGTCTAGGACGATCTGGGAGGTGGCTGAGTGTGTCTTCCCTTGAGCCTGCGGGGGTGGAGTCAGAGGGGCTGCGGGAGAGAGGGCTGGCCTTGATGACAGCTGCCTTCCTTCCCTGGACCGCCGTCTAGGCACGCACACATCCTCTCACTTTACCGTGCCCTTGGCCTTAAAAACAAACAAACCAAAACCCCACCCAAAACCAGCATTGGATATTACTAGCTTCCGGCGCACCGGGACCCCTAACTTCCCACCCTTTGCGGTGCCCTTAAACTGGGCTGGCTGGAATTACGAAAAACAGTGGGATGTAAATTTCAGCAAAAGGAAAGAGAAATGTTGGTGCGTCCGCCGCACCAGAAGCTTTTTAAAACACAGCTGAAGCTGCAGATAAGCAAAGGCTAGCAGACAACACAGAACCAGTTTAGAAACTCAGAAATCATAAAGTGAAGTCTTTCACCCCAAAACGTTCACTCCCCCACTTCGACATGATAGATAGAATGGGTAGAGGTTTGGCATCAAGAATAGTTCAGTTCCAGCTTCATCTTTGACACACGGTAGCCGTGTGGCCTCAGCGCCAAATAAATCTCAACCTCTCAGTGCTTTCAGCAGCTAAGACTAAATTATTGCCGAGTTGCCATTAGGCATCGTTGAGGGATTTTCCATGTCAATTAATCATGGATTCAGCCCTGCGCCTTCCCTTCCACCACGCCCAGCAACAAAAATTTAGTTGCCATCAAATTAAACAAAACCAACAGGATAAGAAATAATAATGTGTGGCAAGTTGAACAAGAGTAAACAATTCGGGGCAGGCATGTTCCCAGAACTAAAGATTTTTCTTAGTATTCCTCCTCTACTGCCAACTTTATATTCCTTGACAGTGGAAATGAGAAGAAAGATTTGGAAAATACACTGATAACTTTATTAGTCTCCGTCTCATGGTATGTTAGGAGAATTCTACCAAGACAGAGTGGAACTATTTGCCTCAAAACTAATAAGGGCATTTATTCCTGGGATAATAATGGATATATTCTGCACTTAGAGGGAATGAATGAACTTGGATAAGTAATAGCCTTTTACCTAGAATTTTTTTAATTTAAAATATTCTTTCTTCTACTTTGTTACCCCTTTAAAAATTATTTATACTTTTTTGCTTTTACATCAGTTTTTTTCTCAAATCACTTCCCCCAACCCCTAACCCTGCAGAAAGAGCCTTCTTCTTCTTCTTCTTCTTCTTCTTCTTCTTCTTCTTCTTCTTCTTCTTCTTCTTCTTCTTCTTCTTCTTCTTCTTCTTCTTCTTCTTCTTCTTCTTCTTCTTCTTCTTCTTCTTCTTCTTCTTCTTCTTCTTCTTCTTCTTCTTCTTCTTCTTCTTCTTCTTCCTTCTTCTTCCTTCTTCTTCCTTCTTCTTCCTTCTTCTTCCTTCTTCTTCCTTCTTCTTCTTCTTCCTTCTTCTTCTTCCTTCTTCTTCCTTCTTCTTCTTCTTCCTTCTTCTTCTTCCTTCTTCTTCTTCTTCCTTCTTCTTCTTCTTCCTTCTTCTTCCTTCTTCTTCCTTCTTCTTCCTTCTTCTTCTTCTTCTTCCTTCTTCTTCTTCTTCTTCCTTCTTCTTCTTCTTCTTCCTTCTTCTTCCTTCTTCTTTCTTCTTCTTCTTCTTCTTCTTCTTCTTCTTCCTTCTTCTTCTTCTTCTTCTTCTTCTTCCTTCTTCTTCTTCTTCTTCTTCTTCCTTCTTCTTCTTCTTCTTCTTCTTCCTTCTTCTTCTTCTTCTTCCTTCTTCTTCTTCTTCTTCTTCTTCTTCTTCTTCTTCTTCTTCTTCTTCTTCTTCCTTCTTCTTCTTCTTCTTTTTTTTTTTTAAGAGCCTTCTTAATGAAGAAAAAAATATCCAAAACACAGGATACAATGATGTTAACTGCCAATGTGTATATGTATAATATTTTGCTGATAGGTGAGGAATGTTTCCTTATAAGTTTTTTGAGACAATCACTGATTTTTCATTTGCCCATGGTTCAGATTCCTTGTAATAATCTTTAATTTTATGTTGTTTTAGTCCTGTACTCATTTTGTCCAAGAAGTTATCTGTTCTGTCTTTCAAATAATTTTGAAAAGTTTACATATATATTTTATATACTTTATTGCAAGAAAACTTAAGGGGAGTGATCTGTTCCACTGAATTAAAAACTTCTAAAAAATAGTCAGCACTGATCTTAAGAGGATCTTGTATTGCCTACCTCTTTCTTTCTTTTTTAAACTCTTATCTTCCATCTTGGTATGGGTTCCAAGGCAGAAGAGTGGTAAGGGCTAGGCAATGGGGGTTAAGTGACTTGCTCAGGGTCACACAGCAAGGAAGTGTGTGAGGTCAGATTTGAACCCAGGACCTCCCATCTCTGGGCCTGACTCTCAATTCCTTGAGCCACCTAGCTGCCCCCCTGTCTACCTCTTTCAATAAACTGTAATCATGGAACTCGTTTATTGTGGAAAATAGTCTGTTCCTGACTAATATCCTCATGAAGGATGCCTTCCATTCTTATCTATAATATTCTCATTAAAGTGTTACATAACAGACAAATATGTTGGTAGTAGTTTGTTGTTGTTCTCTTAGTTACCATTTTTTGCCTTTGGGAAAATAACAGAAGCTCTTTAATGACTACCAACTTCTTACTGAACAAATGCCCATCTTTTTAATAACGGTATGCTCTAATGTTTTATGATAACTTGCACAGTGCCCATAATATTCTTAAGGAAATAACACTGATTCTGTTTAGTGCAGTCACCAGCCATTGTCCATTTGTAATGGAACATTACAAACTCTGAAGAATTAAAAATGGGTCTTACTCTGAGGGCAATCAGGGAGAGGATCATGATGGGGATGAGTAGGTTGAAATAGGTAGCAAACAGGGAATTATAAAGAAAAACCTGAATAAAGATGTATGACCAAAAGTAATGTGCTTGCTAAGAGGTGAAAAGGCTAGAGAACCAAAAATCATAGCTTATGTACTTGATTTTGGAAGAATCAAGAAAAAATGAAGTCTTTAGCACTTTGGATATCCCTTCTGTGGTGAATGTTATGAGACAACATAGGTGAGTGCAGCGTCAGGCAGAATAGATAGGAATTATTGAAGTTAAAATCTGTGTCACTGGAAGGAACATCTCCGTTGTGTAAAAAATGGAGACTTGAACCCAGGACTCCAGTTCCCAGAAGTCCTTGCTCACTTCCCAGAATGCTTTGTAATCGCACTGAATTCTCACCTGGGTGAGATCACAAATTATTTAAAGGAGTTCCCCGCCTACTGAGGCTCTTTTTCCTACTTCCACTTCCCAGCAGACATGTCTCTCATGATGTAAGTGAAATTGAATGGGCCTCTCTGGGCCTAGACACATGCTTTCTTATTCTGTATTTTTTTTAATCCTTAACCTTTAATAAACCTCATAAAATATAATACTCCTTGACAGAGAGAAACTAATTTTAACTGTTACAGTTGATTAGGTTGCAGTTGGTATTTGAGTTTGTAATTGTGTTTATTTTTTCCAGTTTTACTTAGATCCCTCTTTATCAGTTCCTACAAATCTTCCCATGTTTCTCTGAATTCTTCATATTTCATATTAAATAACTAGATTCCATTATTTATATTCATGTGCTTTTCTCCCAGCATATGATAGTAACATTTCAATTCCAATTCTTTGCTAGTACAAAAAGTGCTCCATTAAATATGGGTATTCCTTCCACATAGCAACTTTCCCCATTGTGGTATCACACAGGTCTTCCTAAGGAATTAAATGAGAATTTGGGGGAGTGTTTTGCTGAAGCTGCAGATGATAAGCAACGGCTAGGGGACAACACAGAAAAAGTTTAGAAACTCAGAAATGCATAAAATATATGTGGAGTATTATATGATATCAACATATTTTTATCTTTTAATAATATACATTTATACAATTTGTTGTTTGTTTTTTTTAAAACCCTCACTTTTCATCTTGGAGTCAATACTATGTATGGGTCTCAGGGCAGAAGAGAGGTAAGGGCTAGGCAATGGGGGTCAAGTGACTTGCCCAGGGTCACAAAGCTGGGATGTGTCTGAGGCCAGATTTGAACCTAGGATACAATTTGTTTTTTAAAGTTAAAAGAAGTAAAAAGTTAAAATTTGTGAAAAGTCAGCAGATGAAACATAAAGGTTAGAATATAGCTTATGACCATATACTTAACCCAGTTTTACAAAGAAAAAGAAAAAATATTCAGACTTCTCAGTTAGGAAGAGAGGGCCAAAAAATTTTACATGGATCTTCCAGATTGTGGTGGCACTGTGCCCCCAACCCCTGAGATTTGGAAGGGATGCACATTGATGCAATATCTAATAGTTCTTTGTTTCTGGATGTTACTTTGTACCAAAACCTATTGGTTTGGGATTCTCTCCTTATTGGTTGAGATGAACTTAAGTTTAGACCAACATTTAAAATTATATGCCACAATAAACTTTAAATGGTTATAAATTAAATATAAAAAGTTACATACAATATAAAATATCACATTATTTTAAAAAATTAGAGGAGAATTGAATAAGACATCTTTCACAACTGTGACTGGGGGAGAATTTTTTTTAGAATTCTTAATTAAAACAATGTATAAAAGTCATGAAAAGAGTTAAAAAGGGCAATTTTGATTTCCTAAAGTTGAAAAGATTTTCCATTAACAAAATTATTGGGACTATAATGAAAAGGAAAAATAAGTAGTTAATTGGGAAAAAATATCTGCAGTAAATATATGAAAAAGGTATGACATCTGAGCTATAGTAGGAATTGGTACAAATATAGAATGAATCATTTTACAGTCATGAGTGGTCAGAGGTAGTTTTCAAAAGATGAAATGCAAATTATAAACAGGCATATGGAAGAATGCTTCACACCATGAATAATAAGGCAAATGAATATTAAAATAACTCTGATGTTTCATCTCATACCCATCACATTGATGACAAAAGACAAACTGATATGTCAAGGCCCCATTCGTTGTGAAGGTTGTACCCTACATAGAGGATAAGGGTGTCATTGAGGTGCTCGAAGGAAGGTAGAATAGACATCACTAGCCTATTCTTTCTTCAGCCTTCTCCAAGGAAGACTTCAATTCCTGCCAGGAAGGAAAGCAGGAGTTTAGGGTCCACAGAATTTTGACCACTCTGCAGGCCTTGGAGAAATTGGGGTACCTGGCCAGAATTATAGCTATCTACCCCCTTAAATATTATTAGTTTAGAGGATATGTTCAGGTTCAAATGGATTTTGCTATTTTGCTGTTGGGGGAAAAGGAGGACTCCAAGCTCTATATCCAAGACTTGACTCTTTTACCACCAAATACCAGTTTTACAATGAACATACATGTAACGCTTAGCCAAGAAATCAATTTATTCAAATTGGTAGCAAAACAAAAGTCAGAGAAAGTATAGCTAGGGAAATATTATCAGATAATACAAAGTGAAGACCCTCTCCCAGTGGGAGCAAAGTAACCTGAGAGAGTTATAGATCTTAACCAAATGGAAGTTCCCTGAAGTCTCTAGCACAGCAAGCTGGGGATAGGAATAGGATGGAGATGGCCAGTGTCTCTCATGCTGGCTTCTTCCCGGAGGCTTTCCCATCAGGAGCCTGCAGTAGGGTTGGCAGACTCCATCTTCTATCTTAAAGTTGGAAGCCAAAAGTACCAGAAACAAATGCAGAGCCTGCTGCTTCAGAGCAACCAAAACTAAAAACAAAAACAAAAACTGAAGAGCTCTCCTTTCTGTCAGTCTCACCAACTCCTCATGTAGATGCAGGGCATTCATCTCCATCAGTGAGGAGAAAGGCTTATATATCAACAGGCTTTGGGTCTAGGGCAGTGATGGTGAACCTTTTAGAGACCAAGTGCCCAAATTGCAGCCTTCGTGCCACATGTGAGCCTCCCCCTGCCCCCTTACCCTAGATAGGGGAGGGAGGAAGTGGTCCCATTGGGATGCTGGGCAGAGGGGTAGGTGATGAGAAAAATGTCCTCAGGCACACACAGAGAAGGGGAGGGGAGCAGTCCCCTCTGGCACACATGCAGAGGTTCACCAACATGGGTCTAAGGTCACACTGTAAATACTGAAGAGGCTAAATGAAGACAGGCATACTGTTGGTGGAGCTGTGAATTGGTTCAAGTGTTCTGGAAAACATTCTGAAATATATTAAGAAGATAATAAACTATACAAAACAATGCCACTATTAGACATAGACGCTAAGCAGGTAAGACACAAGAAAATTCCCTTTCTGGCAGGAACTAAAAATCTTTCTTAAAGAAGTCTTTAAAGAGTACACAATGATACTCCCATACTACAAGTTGGGGATAGCCCTTCTAACACATAGAACCTCCATATAATCTTTATCTTTTGTCATCTTTATCATCATCCCACTTTTTCACCTTATTGGAATCAAAGAGAATTTGAGGCTCCCCAAACCCACGAGAAGCCTCAAGGTAGGAAGATAGAAAAAGGATAGAAATTTTGGATATCCCGAGGTGCATGGTGGAGCCAAGTTATAGATATGAGGTGGCAGAAATGAGTCAGAAACCTGGCCTTATTGATTATAATAGGGCCACAGCATAACCCCAATCTTTAGGATGTCGCAGAGGCATGATCCATCCTGAGATCCACAATTAATACCACACAGGTCAGAGACATGATAGAGAAAAGAAAGTGCCTGGCCAAAAGCCAGGACCCAGGTGAGAGAGATAGAGGAGGAAAGGAATTAAAGATGGAGCTTGGGGCCAAGTTCCAGCAAAGACAGACATGGTGAGAGCTAAGATCCAAGAGAGGGTGGAGATTGCTGTGGCCCTGTATTTAATCTCTTTGATATGCAAATATACACAATACATAGGGATGATTATCATTGGTTAATGACAAGGTATAGGTGTGGTTTCTCTTAGCCAGGTGAACACAAAGAAACCTGTTTTCCCGCCTAACCTGGGGGAAGCTGGGGTCAAGGGTCAGAGGCTTTCCCAGCCATGTGCAAGACTGAGCATGCTCTCTTCTAAGACAATCTTTACATTCTGTTTCCCTTGACCCTTGATAGGTGTGGACTGCTACATCATTGATGAATCAAAGAAGAATACTGGAAAGCCTCAGGGGATCTGCCTTTAGTGTCCTATGTACTTGTATGATGAAACACACATAAAGGACACAATACAAATACATTCGTAGTTATGTGACTCTGAATGTACAAAGGATAATTATGTGTCTATATGAAATTCAAAAGAAATGGGAAAAGGCTTTTAAATCTGTATCAAGTTTGTAAGCAGGATACTACTCTTAGACATATATTCTTTACACATATTTCAAGTCTTGAAATGAACTCAGCATCTCTTAACTTTGGCAATACTGCAACCTAACAGATGGGACTTGACAACTTACTTATATATATATATGAATATTTGAAAAATAAATGTAAATTTATTAAGCATAAAGAATTAAAATATATGTTGAATATATTGGAGAATTTTAATTCAAAGATAAATATGTACATTATTGTTTTTCAAAATTATAATTAATTCAATCAAAAAAACATTTTTTGGGGGGGAACTCAACTTCCACAGCTTCTAACAGAATATCAGACAACCAGGCAGAGGAGACATACCCGGAAGGAAGATGAAAAGTGTTAGAGTTTATAAAAGAGGAAAGGTACACACTCACGGAATAATGGGGATAGAGATGGATGTTGCAATTTTCAGTGAAAATGCCTGTAGAAAGAAAGGTAGGACTGAGGAATAAAGATACCTTTCCCAGGGTTCTGAGGGACTGTTCTTGATGGGGATGTTGAAAAGCTCCTCAGTAATCTGAAAAGGCAAGAGAGTTTCTAGACTTCTCTGCAGAAAAAATGAGAGTCCTCTGAGAAAAAGTTGGAAGAGGAAGGTAAATTTCTTCTGAGCTATTCCTAAAGCCTAGACGAGAGAAAAGATAGAATATACAAATTTGACCTTACTAAAACACGAAGCAGCAGCCAGAGAGAAAATACAACAAAAACCTTGAAACCCTCCTTAAAACAAGGAGCAGCAGCAAGGAAAGAATGAGAGAAGAGTTTGCTTTAATCTTTTTTTTTTTGCCTCTATTCTTAAGAATATATACATGTTTATTTTTCAAATTGGGGAATACATGGATTTTTATCAATCTTACTATTCTCCAAGGGTTCAAGGCACTAACAAAGTAAAGATGAAAGAGTCTCAGCCCTCTAAGAGTATACCTCCTACTAAAGGACTATAGCATAAGTAAATATAAGATATATATATATATATATACTGGTCAATATTATTATATACATATATTATTATATGTTTTATTATTATTTACATTAATTTATTTTTATATGTAATTTATATATATACTGGCCAATATTATTATATACATATATATGTTTTATTATTATTTACATTAATTTATTTTTATATGTAATTTAATTACATATATGTAAAATGTATATACATTTTATATAAAATATGTAAAAATATGTGTAATATAATTACATTACATTATTATATACATATATTATTATATACATATAATAATATTGGCCAGTAAGTTAACCAAAACCTGAGTTCTAATCCTGCCTTAGACACTTACTTAGCAACTATGTGACCCTAGGCAAGTTCTTTATCTTCTCTTTGCCACCTCTTATTCCTCCCATTTAGGGGATTCACTTTCCTTCTCGTACTTCACTATTACAAAAATGCTGCTATAAATATTTTTGTCAATCTTATTGACTGAGTAGTTTAAGAAGTACTTTCCTCCAAATATGAATTAGTGTCCGGAAGCCAAGTGTGTGTGTGGGAGAGGGGTGGATAGAAGACTTCATCCTGTCTCTGCCACTCTGCTAAAGGTTATCAGATGGACTCCATAGCTCTGTCACATCTTTAGATTGCTTCTTGTTATATGCTTTGGATCTGCAGGGAGACATTCAAGGATTCCTGGGTTCCTAAAACCATCATTGTTTTTCAGTTGTCCTAATCTATAACTTTTCCAAATTCTATTTGCTGTTTACCTAGATAGAGGGGTTTTCCACAATTTGTGATGCTTTTTGAGTAATCAGAGCTCTACTGGAGAGACTGCATGTGTATCAGTAAATATGTACAAAATACATGCAAAATAAATAAGAGAAATGTTCAGTGACAAAATGCTAGGAAATTGGGGCATGAAGAAAGACTTCAGTCAAAGGTGGCGTTTCACCAGGGGTTTTGAAGGAATTATGGGATTCTAAGATATAGAGCTGAGGAAGGAGTACATTCTAGGCATGGGGGGTGGGGGGGATAACTGATGCAGAGGCACATAAATGAGAGAGGATCTGCTTGACTGAAGAACAGCAAGAAAGTCAGTTGGGCTGGACCATAGAGTATATGAAGGGGAATAATGTATAATAATTCTAGAAAAGTAATTTGGGGCTATTTTGTGATGGGCTTTACAAAACAAAAGGAGGAGTGTCTTTCAAAAGGCAAAAGGAATTTATTGAGTACAGGGGTGATCTGAACTTATGAAAATCATTTTGGTAACTGTTGTAAGGGAGAAAGATGAAATAAGAAGACAGAGGAATCCAGGTAGGAGGTGATGAAGATCTGAACTAGCATGGTGGCCAATAGATTACTGGGTTTGATAATGGGACTTCTTTTTAGTTGAAATGAGATTTCATTTCATTCTATCTAAAGAGCTCATTCATGTATATATTTTCTGATTTATTGTAATCTACATTACAGTGACTGTTGTTTGCTGTTTTGGATAAATGAATTTATATGCCTCTCACTATTTCTGTCTTTTTGTGTAACAAGTCTTTGGTAGAAATGAGTTAAATGATGTATTTTGAAATGAGGGGAACTTGAATTGTATCTGAAGCCAAGGTGTGAAATTGAACTTTTCTAACATCAACCTGAAAAGTGATGTGGCATTATATATAGAGTGTTGGACTTGGTGTCAGGAAAACCTGGATTCAATTCCTGTCTCTGACATTTATGAGCTGGGTGACCTTGAGCAAGTCACTTAATGTTTTTCAAGGCTCAAATTTCATTATCCATAAAATAGGAATAATAATGTATGTAGTGCCTATCTCTTAAAATTGTGAAGAAACTCTGATGAGATAGATTATGTAAAATATTTTCAAACTTTAAAATACTATCTATAACATTCCCATTTTATAATTTGTTTGTAAGGTTAATAACTCAGGAATGTGCAGATATTGCTATGTTTTAAAAAGTCTATGTAGACCACATCATTGAATCAATTATTTTTTGTAATAACATTTAATTGTATTTAGATGCTTATTACCATATTTTTTAAAAATCCCAGGTAACCATAGCACACAATCAATAAAAGCATTAATTCAAACAAAATAGGAAAATGAAACATTAGAAATATTCTTAGCAAATATTCTGTTCTGTTTTCATTCTTTTATTTAGTACCACAGAATAGCCTGGAGAGAAATTTCATTTATTTCATTCTTTAATACAAGTTGCCATTTTATGGTGGTTGTTGTATCTTTCATCTTTGAAAAGGACCGATGACATCAAAGGATAATATTTTGACATGCATTAGATTTAAGTGAGGAAGAGTTGCACAAAGTTGTCAGCCTCACTTTCTCTTCCAGAGTCATCAAAGTTGAGTGGCAACACAAAAGTCAGGATGACTGGTGATAGCCCAAGATGAAGTGATGATCTTGATGTCTTCAATGTCTGACCAAGCTCTAAGCACTCCATTGTAACGGCTTCAGCTTCATTTATGGCCATGGTAAGAATCTGCTATCTGCCCATTCTTCACATGCTTGGGGTAGACATCCCCCTAAATGACCAATGGGCTTGAGGTTTGAGGTTACCTGCAACTTGACTTAGCCCATCTACTGAGACTGGAGTACTGAGTATCTGGCTGCTGCACATGTTATAGCTTCTTAGAGGCACAGGCAAGAGTTGAGTTGGGTAGCCTTACAAACTAGAAAAACATCATGAAATCTTAGTAGCTGGTAATCTCCTCCCTCTCAGCTTTTAACTCTTGGTGCTCTCACCTGATAATCTTGGTCTTGGGAATTTTGCATATATTTTACTATGAATTAGTGCAAGCCATCAGTGAGATGATCAAGACCCTCCCTAGGTCCTCAGAAAACTATCTGGAATTGGAAAAGTGGTCTAAGGTGCCCTAGAGTGTAAGTTCAAATAAAAGAAGAGAATCAGAACCAGAGACAACAGCCTTTCTCCTTAAAACTTCAAATTTGGAGCCTCCCTGGGTGTAGACACTCCTCTTAGAATGTAGTACTACTTCCAGCCATCCAAAACCCTTCTCTAGTTCAGGTTTAGGGACATAAGGATACAGTTCTGATGAGATTATGACTAGCTCATACCATCAACTAATTCTAGTGTGGGGGAAAGAAGACCAGCCAGAAACATGAGTGTCAGATCTATTCGACTAATGACTAGTCTAATTCATGATATTCCAGGGGAACTTGGAGAAATGTTGGTAGATGATAATGCCAACATTTGTCTATATAATATGTATTTTGCTTTTAACTACATATGATCACTGATGTATATGTTAATTACATGTTGAAGTATGCTATTGTTTATATTTTGGGCTAGTATCATGTCTTATAGTTTATTTTATTTTATTATTTTTTTGGGGGAAATTTATTTAGTCAATTTAGAACATTATTCCTTGGTTACAATAATCACATGGGGGCAACTGGGTAGCTCAGTGGATTGAGAGCCAGGCCTAGAGATGGGAGGTCCTAGGTTCAAATCTGGCCTCAGACACTTCCCAGCTGTGTGACCCTGGGCAAGTCACTTGACCCCCATTGCCTAGCCCTTACCACTCTTCTGCCTTGGAGCCAATACACAGTATTGACTCCAAGATGGAAGGTAAGGGTTTTAAAAAAAAGGGTGTATGGGGTACTCAGGGAGGGGTAGTGTCTCTGGTATGGAGGACTTGTCATGCCCTCATAGGACAGCTCTCCAGCCTCTGACCCTCACCTGACACCCAGCTCTCACTTGTGGCTCCCAGTAGCTGCTAGCATGCGGCAGTGGCCACACCCCAGGCAATGGCTTCGACAGGCCGGTCAAACCTTGTGAGGGTAGCCATTGGGTCATCGATCCCTGGTGAACCAGGGCTTTGCTCACCCAGCATGTGAAGACTGCTTCGGTGGAACAGGCAGAAGAAACCAATAAGAAGGTTCAACGGCTGAGATGGCGACGCAGCAAAGCACTGTGGAGTGTTCAGGGCATGTTGGAGCACAAAAGACAACATGTCCATCCAATGCAGCTGAGGAAGTCTCCAGATGTAACAATTTTTCATACCACTGGACCCAGACTTCCAACGCCGAGAGAGTGGGACTGTCTCTGTGCATCAACTTTTCCACTTAAATCTGCTTCACACACAAATGTTTTTGTGCAAACTCATCTATACAGCATAGATGAAAACGCACAAAGACAATCGTCATCCTTGGCTACCAAGAGACGACTACTACTAAAACTAAGACTAATTCAGTAAAAAAGTTTTTTGGTAGCTCAATGGGTATGGCACTCAATGAGTAAATTAATTTAGGTAGGATTGTCATTTTTATTACGATAGCTCATCCTACCCATGAGCAATCAATGCTTTTCCAATTGTTTAGAACTAGTTTTAATTGTGTGGAGAGTGTTTTATAGTTGTAGTTGTGTTCGTATAGTTCCTGTGTTTGTCTCTGCAGATAAATTCCTAAGTATTTTATATTGTCTAAGGTGATTTTAAATGGAATTTCTCTTTCTAATTCTTGCTGCTGAAATGGGTTGGAGATATATAGAAATGCTGATGACTTATGTGGATTTATTTTGTATCCTGCAACTTTGCTAAAGTTGTTGATTATTTTGACTAGATTTTTGGTTGATTCTCTAGGATTCTTTAAGTAGAACATCATATCATCTGCAAAGAGTGATAGCTTGGTCTCCTCATTGCCAATTTTAATACTTTCAATTTCTTTTTCTTCTCTAATTGCTACTGCTAGTATTTCTAGTACAATTTTAAATAATAGAGGTGATAATGGGCATCCTTTTTTTCACTCCTGATCTTATTGGGAAGGCTTCTAGTTTATCCCCATTGCAGATGATGTTTGCTGATGGTTTTAGATATATACTGTTTATTATTTTTAGGAAAGGCCCTTCTAATCCTATACTTTCTAGTGTTTTCAATAGGAATGGGTGATGTAGTTTATCAAAGGCTTTTCCTGCATCCATTGAGATAATCATGTGATTTTTGTTGGTTTGCTTGTTAATGTGGGCAATTATGTGGATAGTTTTCCTAATATTGAACCATCCTTGCATTCTTGGTATGACTCCTACCTGGTCATAGTGAATAACCCTTGTGATGACTTGCTGGAGCCTTTTTGCTAGTATCCTATTTAAGATTTTTGCATCTATATTCATTAAGGAGATTGGTCTATAGTTTTCTTTCTCTGTTTTTGGCCTGCCTGGCTTTGGAATAAGTACCATATTTGTGTCATAAAATGAATTTGGTAGAACTACTTCTTTGCTTATTCTGTCAAATAGTTTGTATAGTATTGGGATTAGTTGTTCTTTGAATGTTTGATAGAATTCATTTGTGAATCCATCTGGACCTGGGGATTTTTTCTTAGGGAGTTCTTTGATGGCTTGTTCAATTTCTTTTTCTGATATGGGGTTGTTTAGGTAATCCATTTCTTCCTCTGTTAGTCTAGGCAATTTATATTTTTGTAACTATTCATCTATATCACCTAGATTGCCATATTTGTTGCCATATAATTGGGCATAGTAGTTTTTAATGATTGCCTTAATTTCCTCTTCATTAGAGGTGAGGTCTCCTTTTTCATCTTGGATACTGTCAATTTGGTTTTCTTCTTTCCTTTTTTAAATTAGATTGACCAGTACTTTGTCTATTTCATTTGTTTTTTGAAAGTACCAGCTTCTAGTCTTATTTATTAAACCAATAGTTTTTCGACTTTCAATTTTATTAATTTCTCCTTTGATTTTTAGGATGTCTAATTTAGTCTTCATCAGAGGATTTTTAATTTGTTCACTCTCTAGTTTTTAAATTTGCATGCCCAATTCATTGACATTTGACCTCCCTAATTTGTTAATTTATGAACTCAAGGATATAAATTTCCCCCTGAGTACTGCTTTGGCTGCATCCCATAGGTTTTGAAAGGATATCTCATCATAGTCATTTTCTTCAATGAAGTTATTAATTGTTTCTATGATTTGTTCTTTAACTAACTGGTTTTGGAGAATCTTATTGTTTAATTTCCAATTAATTTTTTATTTACCTCTCCATGTGCCCTTACTAATTATTATTTTCATTGCATTGTGATCTGAGAAGGTTGCATTTATTAATTCTGTTCTTTTGCACTTGTTTGCAATGTTTTTATGCCCTAGTACATGGTTAATTTTTGTGAATGATGTGCTGCTGAAAAGAAGGTGTTTTCCTTTCTGTTCTTGTTTATTTTTCTCCACATATATACTAACTCTATTTTTTTAAAGATTTCATTTACTTCTCTTACCTCTTTCTTATTTATATTTTGGTTTGATTTATCTAGTTCTGATAGAGGAAGGTCCAGGTCTCCCACTGATATAGTTTTTCTATTTCATCCCTGGGCTCCCCTAGTTTCTTCTTTAGAACTTTGGATGCTATGCCATTTGGTGCATACATGTTGAGTATGGATATTTCCTCATTGTCTATACTGCCTTTTATCAGGATATAATTACCTTCCCTATCTCTTTTAACTAGATTTATTTTTACTTTGGCTTTGTCAGCTATCATGATTGAGACTCCTGCCTTCTTTTTATCAGTTGATGCCCAATAGATTTGGCTACATCCTCTTACTTTCACCCTATGCGTATCTACCTTCCTCATGTGTGTTTCTTGTAGACAGAATATGGTAGGATTTTGGATACTAATCCACTCGCTTGCTTTTTATGGGTGAGTTCATTATATTCACATTCAGAGTTATGATTACTAGCTGTGTATTTCCCAGCATTTTGATTTCTACTCCTGGTTTTGCTTTTTCTTCTTTCACTATTTCCTTCTACACCAATGTTTGTTTTCAATCCCCCCTAGTTCCCACCCTTATTTTACTTCCCTTTCTACTCCCCTCCCTTCTTATTCTCCCCCCTTTTTTGCTTTGCAGTCTTTCTAAAACTACCCCCAACCTTCTCCCTCCCTTATACTGCTTCCCTCCCCACCAGTCCATTTGTTACCCTTCTACTCCCCTATAGAGTGCAAATCTATTCTCTGCACCAATGGATTGGATTGTTCTTCCCTCTTTGAGTCAATTTCAATGCATGTAAGAGTTGAGTATTTCCTATCTCCAACCTCTTTACAGTGTATTGATATTCTCCCCCCTCCTGCCATAAGCTTCTTTGTGACATATACATTTACCCCCTTTTGTTTCTTTTCCCATTACTTTTAGTATTAACCTCTTTTTTAGCTCTAGTTGTATGTATATATATAAATATATACACACACATAAATTTATTTATGCATACATATATCTATATCCCTATTTATGTCTTGTTATTCCATCCTATACAGTTTGTCACTGTTCCCTCTAAGTGTAATTCTTCTAGCTGTTCAGATGATAATAACAATTTTTAAGAGTAACCAATGACCTCTTTTCTTATAGGGATACATATTATTTTAACTTATTGAGTCTCTTAAAAAAGTTTTTTTTTGTGTGTGTTGTTTTTCTCTCCCCCCCCTTTTTTAATTATCTTTTGATGATTCTCTCGAGTTCTGTGCTTGGGCATCAAATTTTCTGTTCAGGTCTGGTCTTTTCTTTACAAATTCCTGAAATTCTTCTATTTTGTTGAATGACCATACTTTCCCCTGTAAGAATGTATTCAGTTTTTCTGGGTAGTTGATTCATGGTTGTAGACGTAGTTCCCTTGCTTTCCAGAATATCATATTCCATGCCTTTCATGGTCCTTCAGTGTGGATGCAGCTAGATCCTGTGTTATCCTCACTGTAGTTCCATGGTATCTGAATGACTTCTTCTTGGCAGCTTGTAATATCTTTTCTTTGGTCTGATAGTTCTTGAATTTGGCTATAACATTCCTGGGTGTCGTCAGTTGGGGATTAAGTAAAGGAGGTGATCTGTGGATTCTTTCAATCTCCACTTTTCCCTCTTGTTCTAGAATATCGTGGAAGTTTTCTTGAATAATTTCCTGTATTATTATGTCCAGGCATTTTCTTTTGTCATGGTCTTCTGGTATACCAATGATTCTTAAATTGTCTCTCCTCCAACGATTTTCTAAATCCTCTGTTTTGTGAATGAGATGCTTCATATTTTCCTCAATTTTTTAATTCTTTTGGTTTTATTTTTTAGTGTCCTGCTGCCTTGTTAGGTCACTTAATTCCAGTTGTTGTATTCTGGTTCTTAAAGACTGGATTTCATCACTGACTTTTTGGTCATTCTTCTCCTTCTGCTCTGATTTTCTTTGGAGGTCATCTTTCATTCTCTTTACCTCATCTCTCATCTCCTTTGCCTCATATTTCATCTCCTTTGCCTCAGTTTCAAGCTGGTTGATTTTGGCTTTCAGGACACTATTTTCTGTTTCCAGATGACTTATCTTAGTTTTTAAATTCTTGTCCCAATTGTCTTCAGCCTCTCTTAATTGTGTTTTGAATTGCATTTTGAGTTCTTCCAAAGCTTGCGTCCAATTCACTGGGATTTCTGTTTTATTACTTGCATCCTCCTATGTATTGTTTGTTCTTGGTTTGTTGCCTGTGCAGAAGCTGTCAATTGTAATTTCTTTCTTCTTTTTCTGTTGTTTGCTCATATTTCTGCCACTTGTGTTCAATGCTCTGAGCCTGGCACAGTCCTGCCTGCAAGGTACACCTTCTAGATCAGCGCCTTTACCTGCCCAGAGGTACCTGCTGCCGCTCGAGGCTTAGCATTCTAGTTGGGGGGAGGAGGAGTCCTGGGATCTTCCCTCTGCCTTCCCTCTAAGCCTGAGTGTTCTCGGATTCCAGATTTTGGGGGGCATACCTTTTGAATTGAGTCCAGCAGGAGAGTTCCCCGGCTCTGTCTTGTTGTTAGGTTTGATTTTCAGTCCCCAGGAGCATTTAGTTTCTTATCAGTAAGGAAGGGTTTTCAGAGGTCTGAACTATTGCTGCTTCTAAACCGCCATCTTGACTCCACCTCCTAGAAGAGTTGAAGAGACAGAAAGAATGAACTGTCTTTGCCTGTAGAGGTTAGTAGGGTAAGAAATTGATTTCCCCTCCTGTTCCCTACTTTTTTTCCCCCTCTCCCCAGACTGAGAGTCTTATGGTTCAATTTTTATTATTTAGCTTTATAAAATCCCTAATAACAGAGTAAAATAAACTATGAACATCCTGGCCCTTAATTTTTGTTTTATGCTATGCTAAAATCACAGGCTAGGGAGCTATAGCAGAAACCTAATGACTGGAGAGTGAGTAGGTCTTAACTTTGATTGCCCTTAAAATTCCAAATATTGCTAGACATCTCCACCCAGTGGCACCAAGTGGAAACTCCATCCTCAATATTTTTGTCTTAGATTTCCTTTTTTTCTGCTTTGGTACTGTATTAGCCTGAATATAGTGTGACATTCCTCCCCCTCCCCCCACTATGGACCTTTGAAAGTCACACTCGCACTATATTTAAGCACTTCTAGCTTTGAAACCATAAGTTGTGTATTGTGCGCCTCAGCATGCATTTTAGTGCATCTATTTATAATCACTACATTGTAAATGAATCTAGAATTCATGTTATAATGCAACCTTGTTCAAATGTACTGTAAGTGTCTTGAGAAGAACACTGAAAATAGAGTTATGTTAAATTGTTGCCACTCCACGCACGTGTTGTCTCATGGGAATGGTCTTTCTCACATATGTTGTGTTGTGGTGGTGATAGATCTAATGCCAGTGTTTGGCAGATCTTAAGCCAAGGCTCTTGTATTTATAATTTCTGAACATTTACCTATTATTTATTTGATGAACAGGTAGAGATGATAATATTGACCATGTTGAAAAAAGCTTTTCCCAAAAACCACATACTTTTCCTCTTTCTGAGTTACCCTTCAAAATATTTGGGATTGTGTTATATGCGGGGTCGTATTATATTCAACCCAATATGGTAACTTAAAATCCATTAAATCTGTTTTCTTTCTGGTATTTTTAGAACAGAATTTTCTTCATGATCACTGCAATAGTGAATATGCCTGCACTAAAAATATGTACTTTTTTGTTTTGTTCCCCAAAGTTTCAATTCTATGTTAATTGAAAATTTTTTTCTCTTAGAGTTTGAGTGTAAATTTGAATAGCTTAATATTGGTATTTTTGAGGAAAAAATTTGGATATTGTGTTTTTTATTTTTATTTTGAATGAAATATTATATAATATTTCCTATTATTTTATTTACTTTTATTTTTATTGTCATGCAAAACACACTTCAATATTGTTCACTGTTGTTAGAGCAAACTCATACATAACCCAAATCCCAAAATAAAACCATAAATACACTGATGTGAGAGACAACACCAGCAATTTTTTCTCTGGAGATAGATAGCATTCCTCATCAAAAGTCTTTCCGGATTGTTCCAGATCATTGCATTTCTGAAAGTAGTCAAGTTTTCACAGATAATCATCATTCAATATTGCTGTTACTGTGTACAATGCTCTCCCAGTTCTATTTATTTTGCTCTGCATCAGTTCCTGCAGATCTTTACAGCTTTTTCTGAAATCATCTTGCTTACCATTTCTTATAGCAGAATAATATTCCATCAACATCATGTACCACTATTTTTTCAGCCATTCCTCTAGTATACTTTCTTCTTTCTCCCTGAAGTTATCAGTTGGACTATTGCTTTTAATTCCCTTTTATTTTTGGATCTCTTTTGTTTTGGATTCTTTTTTCTTTTCTCTGTGTACCAGTCTTTCACTGAGCTTGGGCTACTGCATCTCTTTATTAAATTTTTGTTAATGAAAAGTGCTAATATGATAATAGTGCTAACTGCCAGGTAATATAAAAGTACAAATGCTGGTTATTGCTGTTAATTTGCTGATTACATTTGCATGCCACTTTCTTTGGAGAATTACTTACCTGTTTCATCAGTTAGTGAATTGCCCTTTTGTGCCTGGTTTAATAATGACACGATGGAGCAATATTGTGAAACAATGAATGAGGTACTTGAAAAAATCCTGCTGCTCAGAGGATGTTAACATCCACAAGGGAATTCTGATATTTTGAGCAGACT
Source organism: Monodelphis domestica (assembly GCF_027887165.1). NCBI lineage: Eukaryota > Metazoa > Chordata > Mammalia > Didelphimorphia > Didelphidae > Monodelphis > Monodelphis domestica. The sequence goes on along the minus strand of NC_077233.1, from coordinate 271,885,491 downwards.
TTGGTTGTGGAACTGAAGATATTAGAGAAGACATCAGTACTCAGTAAAAGAGTTAGAGGGCTATAAAGTAGTTCATACTGGTATGGAGTTGGAAGAATCCCATAAGGATGGACATCATGAATTATCAGAACCACTCAAAAACATCAGACGATTTATTTTTGCCAGGGTGATACTTGACTCTTGTACTTTAAAAATATTTCTTGATATCCCCATCTTTCCTTATATGAGCATTACAGTGGTAATAGCTATAAAATATGCTGCAACATTAGTCCTGATAGAGTTTTATATTTTCTGTTCAATGCTGTGGAAGAAAGTATTCATTCATTGTGATTATAGAAGACAAGATTAAAAAAATATGCTTTTATCAATAAGGCGAGGATCCAAAACAACTCCAAGGGACTCATAGATGGAGCCTAAATGTAGGTTCAATCATGCCATCCTCCATTTTATTTCTTCCATGAATTTTTCTCTAGTGTAAGCAATATATTTTTTGTAATATGTAAATGTAATATGTGTGTAATATGTATGTATGTATGTAATAATATGTAAATGTAAAAATATGTAATATGTAAAAAAATTATTTTACAACATGATGAACATGCAAATATGTATTACATGATAATATATGTACAATCTATATTGTAGTATTTCGTTCTTAGATAAGGGTAGGAATGGGAGGGAGAGAGAGAATATGGATTATAAAATGAGTATTTAAAATTGTATTGATATAATCTGCAAAAAAGAAAAAATTTAAAACAAAATTAAAAAAAAGATTTCATTCTGGCATATTTTGTCTGCTAGTTGGATTCATCCTTAAAATTCTAAAGAGAGATTTGGAAATTCCAGGCTATTTGCCCATTTCCTTTTCAAAATTATTTCAGATTGTGGAAGAGGCTGACTAAGACCAGGGGAGGAGAAAGGGTGGCAGGAGGGCTTGGGGTGGAAGACTGGGAGGTAAAGGGTGGAGGGTAGGAAATAGTTTTATTTCTGAGCCATTAGTGAGCAATGGGCAGCTCCAGAGCACCCCTCTAGCAGCATCTCTCCATCAATCTCTTCCAAATACTTCTATCTCCATAACAAATAGGCATTCCTGAAGGTTCCCCCTAGCAGCTCTCTAGTCTGCCAGAGTGTCCAGTTACCACAACCAGAAATAGTTTCCACACAGATTATCTATTTTATTACAAGATATTGGTACATTTTGGTTTATCTACTTCATTAGTAAGTATGACTTCTTGAGGAAAAATCTGTGGGGCTCAGATATTTGATGATTTTTTTGAAGGGGAGATACATTGTTGGCTGAATTCATTCAGCTGTCATCTATGGAGAGCCTGATCATTCCCCACTTATATCTTCGCCATTTCATTAGCTCAATCTCAATCTGGAGATAAACCTCTCAGTTATATTCACCAAACCCAAAGCTGAGTACGTGTTATAAGATTTTACTATTCCTCTGAAGCAGTTTGTATATTCAGAGCAAGACATGGACACACATAGCATAGCCTGAATTCTTCAAGGTCACACATTTGCACTGTTGTCTCTAAAATCCCAAAATGAAACGCCACAGGCTTTGACATATGTCAATTCCTCCTGTGGTTGAGTGCAGAAAAGAATCTCTATAGTTTTTGACCTGTCATGTTCTGCGGTTTATCATGCCCTCTTCCTCCATTTTGGCAAGGGAGCCTTTCTAGAATTTCCTTAGAGTAATGTTTTTGTTAATAGATTTTTTTTTTTGTTAGAGCACTTTCCAAATTTATTACAGTCCATTTTATAATTCTGGAAGCATACATTGAGATTTAGGGCAGCTAGTTGATGTAGTGGCTAGAGCCCTAAGCCTAGAGTCAGAAAGACTTGAGTTCAAATGTGGCTTCAGGCACTTACTAGCTATGTGACCCAGGGCAAGTCACTCCATTATGTTTGCCTCAGTTTCCTCATCTGGAAAATGAGCTGGAGAAGGAAATGGAAAACCATTCCTATCTCTTTGCCAAGAATACCTCAAATGGGGTCACAAAGAACTGGACATGACTGAGATGATTTAACAATAACACCACACTGAGATTGGTATTGGGTTGTTGTTGGTTGCTTTAAATGACTTCCTCCCATTCAGTTAAGATTTCAGAATGCCAGAAGAGTTTGAATAGTTTCAGTCACAGCCGTCTCCTTGAAACCGTTATGCTCAATGTGACTTGCCTGGAGGAGACCAAGGTATTTCTAGTTATCACCTCCATCCATTGAATCAATATGACTTCCAAATTCCAGCTTAGAGGGATCAGTCTCTGTCTTTCTTTAGCATATGCTAAAACTTTCTTACTTATTTTACTCAAGTTGCATTTTGATAACAGGGAAAAATTCCCTAAGATGAAAGAGATGTCTAATTTGATTTTAGGTGGAACCACATAACTTAATGTGAATGGGTTCTATAATGAACAAGTATACTATAACATAACGTAATGTAATATAACGTAATATATTTCTATAAACAAGGAACTAGCCCTTACGTGGACAGGTAATAGCCTTTGGTAATAATGAAGTGATCTCAGATCTTATATATCCCTACCACTTTCTGATTTTACATAGAGGCTAGAGTTTCATCATTTCTCTCGATGTAACTCTTCCATTGTTACGTATATAAATGAAGTTCAAACTTTCTGTTTCTTATATGTGATTCAACTTGTTTTATTGGATTTCTTTTTTTTTTCCTTTTAAACATTATTTTATTTGGTCATTTTCAAACATTATTCATTGGAAAAATTGGATTTCTTATAACCATATCGGTTTTTCTTTTTTCAGGAGTTCTGTTCTGCCAATGGTTTCTTTCCTCAAGAAAACAGTTTGGTGAACCTTATGCAGCATAGGAAAGGCAAGTCAAACATTTATTAAGTATTATGTGCCAGGCTCTGTAGTAATGGCTGGGGATATAAAGGACACACACACACACACACACACACACACACACACACACACACAGAATCCCTATCCTTAAGAAACTCAGTCTAATGGGGAAGACAAATACCTGTCTATAAGGAAAGTATATACAGGGTAAATTGGAGACAAACTCAAAGGGAAGACCCTAAGATTATAGAGGACTAGGAGAAGTTTCTTATGAAAGAAAGGATTTCTTTTGGGATTTGAAAGAAGCCAGGGAAGTCAGGAGGCAGACTTGAGAAAGGAGGGAATTCTAGACATGGAGGCTAGTCAGAAAGATATCACAAGATGGAGTGTTGTGTTAGGTAAATCAGCCCTTCAACTTCAAAATAAGTTATTTGGTGAATAAAACTGATGAAATTGAAAAAAACAACAAATTGATAAAATGAATAAAATTGATGATATAAAGTTGACTGAGGGAAGTGGTTAAAAAAAAAAGGAATAAATAAGAAAAATAAATCCCTTCTAGCAAGAAATATATTCTTACTTCCACAACACATACAAATTCCTTTATTCATTTCTACCCATGTCAAACAATAAGAAAATTGGAAGAAGCTAAAATATTGTACATGAGGTCTATTTTACATTAGGTCTGTTCTTTCCATCCTTGTGCAAATGATAAATCAATTGAAGTAACTAAAAGGCAATGAAATAATCATTAGGAAAAAATCAACACAATTCTTATTCTCTAACCTACTGTTAATTAAGGACCATTTTGATTTCTTTAATACATATGCCATTGAAGACAATATTTCTTTATAGATTTTTTTGTTTGTGCATGAAAATAGTTCTTTGGAGATCATTTAAATAATCTAAAAATCTATTTTTAAGATTTTGATTTTAAATAGGATTTATAATATTCTCCTCTTGTACTTCCCTAACCCCCAACAATAATCACATGGTCTGTCTTAAGGTATGGATAACTTCTTTTATGAGCAACCTTTGTCAAAAATATTCTAGCAGCCGTGTTGTTCTCCTTGATATGGTAGAGTTTGTGGGGTAAAATTTGGGTGAGAGAAAAGAAGAAAAATGAATATTAACGTACACATAAGACAAAGTGGCATGACGATTAATAATCAAAGTCGAGAAGTCAGCCTTTCCAATTTTAAGAGGAAAACCTGTATTCTAATGGATAAATGGTACAGCCTGACAGAAGAATCTTAGCATGCAAGCATAGTTATCAAGAGCTGTGTTTTCCTGACATCCAGTGGTTTAATTGCAAAGCTGCAGCTTTGGGATGATTCAATGTGGCCTTTAGGATGGGAAAGGGATTGGCATGTCAATGATGACCTTTCTTAATGAGGTTTTCCTTGTGAAAGGCTGCTCTCTGACAGTGGGTGCACAAATGTTGTAGTGGAAGGGGCCCGAGAAGGCAAGGAATCGGACTTCTCTTATTTTAGAGATGAGGAAATGAGACCTAAAGTGTTATAAAGTCACAGAGGTAGCAAGGCTCAGATTTGGACCCATGCCTTCTGGCTCCAAATTCAGGAATCCTTTCCAGTCCACCAGGCTGTACTTGTAGAATTCTGTCTAATTCTTTATATTATATGTTAACTATATATTCTAAGTCATATTTAGGTAGAATTCTGTATAATTTTATATTATATATCATAGAATTCTATGTATTATGTATGATCTACATATTAGCTATAGAATTATACATATTCTGTACATAATTATTTATATAATAACCTTTCTAAGACTGAAACATCCTTGAGGAATAATTCTAAAAGTTTTTCAAAGCAAATAAAATTCTTATGGGGAGATCTCCCAGTTTCTTCTTTGCACTTAAATAAGACTATGAGCTTCTTGAAAGAAGGTACTTTTCTTACTTCTTTTTGGCTTTCTTTGTAGGCACTTGATAAACTCTTTTTGATTGACATCACTTCTTTCTTACTTCCCAAATATTACATGTGTCTGACAGCATATGCAATATTCTACACCCATAGACCACCAGCCTTTGCAATGACGATAGGGAGGTGCACTTTCTCAATTCCTTTCTTGGGAAATCTTTGATGATTATAATTACATAGTGTTCAGTTTCATTCATTTCCGATTGTTGTTGCTATTGTACATATTATTTTCCTTGTCTAAACCTTTTCTGCCAAACCACTACCTAGTTTTTTCAGGAATTCTGATAAAAGAGATTGTTTCCCTCCAAATAATTAGTCAAAAACTATTTATTAAGGCACTGTTGTAAATGCTAAGGATACAAAGAAAGTGAAAATTTATTCTCAAGGAGATCATCTTCTAATGAGAACAAATAGCTTATGTTCTTGACTTTATCGAGCATTGAATGATTTAGTTCATTTCTGGGAGGAGGGCTTTCTTGATTATCTCATCTGTTTCACTGATCTATTTCACTATTTTTAGATCAATATCAAATAATTTTGATGACTCCTACTTTGTGATAAAATGTGATCCTTATGCATGATATTCCTCCTTAGTTCCTACTTTTAAAAAAATTCTAGACCTTTTGTGCCTCAAGTGAATTTTGTTATTATTTTATTTAGCTTCATAAAGTTTCCTTGGTAGTTTGATTACTAGAGCACTAAATCTGTATATTAATTTAAGATCTTTCAACTTTATCTCATTGGCACCATGCAACTATGAGCAATAAATATTTCCAACAACGTTATTATTTTTTTATTTAAAGGACATTTTGTAACTAATTATATTTATAACTCTGTGTTCATCCTTTCCTCATAGTTGTTACCTCATTGTCTTTTTGTCTCAGAGACTTCCACTAAAATTCTTGTGGGAAAGGTCTCATATCCAAGATATATTAGTTTGGGTGGTGGGAAGACCTGCTACTACAGAGGGCACATTTTATCTCTTTCCTTGTTCCAGAACTCATCTAGGAGGGCTAGGAAGTATAAGGACCAGCAGTTGGTGGAGGGGAACACCCTTCTCTCCCTGCCTATATCAACTCTGTATTTCTGGAACAAATTAAATTTGTTCATAGCATAGTTTTAAAAATATGTTGCTATATATTATTTTTGTAATACTTTAATCAGCATTTCCTTTTGGCTCTTGTTAGTTAATGGTTTGTTGATTTATGAAATTTTTAAACAAGTCAGCTCCTTATTTAATTTATTAATTTAATGATTTGGGGATTATTTTAATTTAGTTTATTTTTTCTTTTCTTTTCATTTTTTTGTTGTGAATTTCTGTTTTTGTGTTTAGTTGGAATTTGATTTTTCTAGTTTTACTTGTAGTCTCAATTCACTGAGCTATCCTTCCTCTCTCCTTTTTTGTTTTTTGAAGTGTTTGGAGATAAAATTTTGATAAAGTATCGCTTTGAAGTCATCCTTAATGTTTTAATATGTTTTCTAATTTTTGTTATTTTATTTGATGAAATTGCTATTTTTCTGATCTGATTTTTTGAGCTCCAAATTCTTTAGTATTAAACATATAGGCCCCACTCAAGTTGACTCCTTTCTTCAAATTTATACATATGTTATATGTATATATGTATTATATGTATATGTTATATGTAATATGAATTTTATTGATTTGTTGTCATTAAAGAATGTGTTTTATATATCTACTTTCCTGTATTAGTTTGTAGTTTTAATGTTCTGGCATATGGTCAATTTTTTGCTATTAGTACCTGAGACTTTTGATTCTCATTCAATAATTATTAGATATATATCATGTGAAAATTTTCTAAAATTTTATATAAATCATTAATTTATTTATTTATCTTTTTGTTCGATTTGTCTCGGAGCACTTTGAGCCGAAGATACTGAAACTCTTGGTGTCTAACCCAGAACTTATGGTAGAGGTTAGGCTGACTTCTCAGATATTCTGGGGGTGCTGATTAGTTGTAAGAAATGCTTAGTGTCTACTAGGTCTTACTTTGGGTACACCCAAAGTTTGTGTGTGGGGTTCCCCCAAATTTGAATGTTTATACTTACATGCTGATGATATACATCTCAAACTGCCCTCCATGGAGCCAATGAGATAAATGTCCTTATTCTCTCATTTGAACTCTATGTAATGCCACCTCACAAAGTCTTGAGGAAGGGGCCATGCCTTTCCCCCCAACCCTGGCTTTCTCTTTTTCCAAATAACTTAATAAAATTCCTTCTAAAACCATTTCAGATTTTTTAGTTTGTTCTCTTATTTTTAATGTTAATATTATATATATAATATATATATAATATATATAATAATAATGTTAATAAACATTACCAATAACATTTAACTGTTCCATTTTGTCTATCTCACATGGCTAAACTTTATCCATAAAACAGCACAAAAGTCTTCGTCAAAAGCTCTGCTAAACTGATTAACCTATACTTAACAACATATCCCATATCTACCAACATAGTTATCCTTTCACAATAAAGAGGAAGAAAGTGCAACTGGTTTGATATGATCTGTCTTTGATGAGGCTGTGCTGCCTCTGTAATTATCACAGCCTTTTCTAGACATTCACTTATTTACAAACATATTTTAGATAATTTCCAGAAAATCAAGCTCAATTCACTAACTCCATTCTGTTCTCTCTTCCCTTATCCCCGTGGTCCCCAATATCTCTATTCCTCTGGTATATTTCTGTTTTCCACAATTAAACAATATAACTGTCATATTAAAAAGGTGTGCTAGAGCCAGCTTGCACTGGCTCAAGATGATTGCCTATTTTTCAGAGAGAGCACATACATCTTGGAAATCAGAAAAGTCTACAAATTGGGGTTTAATTCATTGTTTTGCTGGTTTCATAGACCTAAGAAAGTGATATAGATAGATAGTGTTATGTTAGATAGATAGAAAATGTTAATAATGAATATTAAATATAAAGATGTGTCTTGCAAACATCTTCCCCTCCCAGAGAGCCCGCTAAACATTTATCAAAACATTCTTGCATATCATTTAAGATTTCCTGATTCTTTCAGTACCCTGGTATAGAATTCACACGGAACATGAGATGACCTTATTGTTGCCAGCATGTGCTTTCTTAGTATTTTCTGCCTATCTTGGACCTTAATTTCCTGTTATCTATATTTATTTCTATGTCTTTTCTGCTTCAAAGATCATTCTTCTTTGGCAGATAAAACAAGTCAAATGAGAGTTGTACAGATATGCTTTCTCTTTCTTTTATGCAATGGCAGAGCAAATTCATCTCCATTTCAATTGGCTTGAAAGAGTCTCCTTTATTCTTAGCTCTCAGTGTTCTAATAAAGACATTGTTCCTGGGCCAATAGTGGGCATCTTTTTAAAATGGAAGACTGATTAAAATCTCCACCAAATAATGAACTTGTCTTAATTGAGTCTATTTGTTTGACTAGCAATAATCTAGTTGCTATATGGATAAAGAAAATGACATAATTCCTTCCTTAGAGGGACACAAACCTAACATATTAGAATCAGAGAATAAGAAAAAGTCACTCTTCTCTCTCTCTGTCTGTCTGTCTCTATCTCTGTCTCTCTGTGTCTCTCTGTTTCTCTGTCTGTCTCTCTGACTCATCTATCTATCCCTTCATCTGTGCTTTTTGCTTCCCAGACCAACAATCCAACAATACTATGCCTCTGCTTCAGTCTTACTCTGGAATCTCCTTCAGTGCCTGGGGCATCCTCACTCTGGAGCATCCATCATCATGTCAGTTTCCTTCTCACATTGGTGAGTTTCTTCCTATGGACTCCATTTTGGAGAGGGGTCCAAGCTGACCAAATTTCATTCCTATTCCAGCTGTACTTCTGACTTTCTGGATTTTAACACTAAGTTCTAACAGCTCTTCTTCTCTTCTCCCTCAACCCCAGCTACCCTGCCTTTTAGCTGCTTCTTCTGTGTTGTATTCTCTCTTAAAATGTAATTGAGGACAGAGCTTGTTTTTCTTTTTGCTTGTTTTTGTATCTCAAACACTTAAAACAGTGCCTGGTATATAGTAAGTATTTAGAAAATGATTGTCTCGATCTTCAGTTGCTAAGTTATATGAGATAGACCAAAGGGTCACTGGAACAATACTAAAATTTATCAATATAGATTTGGATGATGTAATTCGCTTCCAGTTCTAGAGTTTATGATCTACCAACTTACATTGAATTTGTGATTTAGATCTTTAATCCAAATGTTAACCAAGGAAAGAGTTTCAAAATTGTTATGTCTGCTAATCTTTATTCTTGGGAGTTTGGTAAGTAAGAAAGGGTGGCATTATGGCTAATATTTTGCATTAACATTTAGTTAATGTTGGCACAGTGAATAGAGAGAACCAGCCAGGAGTTGGGAGGATCTGAGTTCAAGTCTGACCTCAGAGACTTCCTAGTTATGTGACCCTGGGAAAATCACTTAACTCCATTTGCCTAGTTTTTGCCCTTCTGTTCTATAGTTTTTAGGACAGAAAGTAAGGGTTTAAAAATATATTTGGTTAGGTTAAGATGCAGTTGTGTTGTAAAACATACAAATGATTTGTTGTTCATAATGTTTCAAGTGTATCCAACTTTTGGGGACCCTATTTTTGGAGTTTTCTTGGCAAAGATACAAGAGTGGTTTGCCATTTCCTTTTCTAGCTCATTTTCCAGATGAGGAAACTAAAATAAACAATGTTAAGTGAGTTGTCCAGGGTTACACAGTTAGTAAGTGTCTTGAGGCCAGATTTGAACCCAGGAAGATTAGCCTTCTGATTCCAGGACCGGCACTGTGCCACTTAGTTTCCCTTAGGTAGCCAGTGGCTTACCTGAATGATTTTCTTTAATATTCTAAGATAAGTTTACCAGTTGATATTTTGTTTTTGCTGACTTCTATATAATTGCCTCTTTTAGCTCTGAGAATTTCAAGGTTAACTTGAAGTTGAGCTATAGCCCATGGGAGCTGAACTGATGTCAAATAAGCCTAGAGCATGTGATTTTTACTTGTATCATGCTCATTGCCCAAATAAGTGATAATTATCTAACTTTGCAAGAGGCCAGTAGATTTATTTTTGTGTATGTATGACCTTTACAAGTGTGAAAGACACAAAAGCACAATGCGGAAATTGCTGAATAGTTGTAGTATCTTTTTCCTTGACAATTCAGTCCTTGCTGATTCTGAATAAATCATTTTAACCTGTGATAAGCTAAGCTGAAGGTTTCTTAAAGGAAGTCATAGGACCCAGTAAGAAATGGGCAGGGCTTAAGTAGTGGCCCTTACCCTTTCAGATACTAGTATATGGCAGACAACAGGTACAGCAAAAAACAAAATGTACAAGTGGGCAAATCCAGAACTTTCTTTTTATTGTATAGGGAATTATGTAGACTCTCATTCTCAGTGGAGAATAGAATCTTCTAGTTTGTTGGATATCCTCTGAAAAAGAAAGAAGCATTTTCTGGACTACTGTGTGGCTTCTGCAAGATTCTGCTCTATATTTTTTGGTTAGGTTCAATTCAATTCAACAGATATTCAATTAAATGCCTATTATGTTGTAGTCACTGGAGAATAGAGGAACAAAAATGAAGTAGTTTCTATCACCAAAGGGCTTATACTCTGCTTTAAGATCTAACCTATATTAGATCTCTTGTTATATTGATTGTTTCTAGAGTTATTAAATACCCATTTGAGAGGAGCAAAATGATCTTGATAGTGATATTCTTAAGGGTTCTTCCTCTCTCCTTTCCTTCCGTCCCTACCTTTTTCCCTCTCTGGCTTCCTTCCTTCCTTCCTTCCTTCCTTCCTTCCTTCCTTCCTTCCTTCCTTCCTTCCTTCCTTCCTTCCTTCCTTCCTTTCTTCCTTCCTTCCTTCCTTCCTTCCTTCCTTCCTTCCTTCCTTCCTTCCTTCCTTCCTTTCTTCCTTCCTTCCTTCCTTCCTTCCTTCCTTCCTTCCTTCCTTCCTTCCTTCCTTCCTTCCTTCCTTCCTTCCTTCCTTCCTTCCTTCCTTCCTTCCTTCCTTCCTTCCTTCCTTCCTTCCTTCCTTCCTTCCTTCCTTCCTTTCTTCCTTCCTTCCTTTCTTCCTTTCTTCCTTCCTTCCTTCCTTCCTTCCTTCCTTCCTTCCTTCCTTCCTTCCTTCCTTCCTTCCTTCCTTCCTTCCTTCCTTCCTTCCTTCCTTCCTTCCTTCCTTCCTTCCTTCCTTCCTTCCTTCCTTCCTTCCTTCCTTCCTTCCTTCCTTCCTTCCTTTGATGCTGTCTTGCTCCTCCATAAATCATCTGTTTCATAGTGTGCTCAACTTCTATGTTCCTCTAGGAGTTTGCTACAATATGAATTTCCTGATCTCTAATAGGGTCAGTTTCCTAGCTCTTTCTGTCATGGTACCCAAGTTAGTTAATAAGAATTTATTGAGAACCTGCTATATTTGGAATACTATAGGGAGTCAGCAAGGTGTAGTGGAATGAGTTTTGGCAACAGAGCAAAATTCTAGCTCTGATGTTTACTAGCTATATGACTTTGAGCAGGTTATTTCTACTCCTCTGAGCTTCAGTATAATAATTGTTATATGTATTTGGCCCACAAGGATGTTTTCAAGAAAATATTTTGTAAACTTAAAAGGACTATAGAAATATGGGCTATTATTAGGAAGAGAACAAAACGAAAATGAGTAAAGTTGGTCTCTGGCATTACTTCAGTTCTAACTTTAAGCAAAATTATGTGAAGGAAGTGAATTTTGACTCTCAGTTCTCCAACTTCGGTGGGGAGGAGTGGCGGTGGTGCTAATGTATGTAGTGGATGAAGATTGCTCCATATTGCTCTTAGATGGTGCTGGCAGCTGACAGCATCTCTACTGTTCCAGTAAGATAGGAACAACTGAGCTTAATACCCAGTTAGCAAGAGTAATTATTTAAATTAGTCCCACTTAGTTTTCTATTTTTCTTTTTTAGTGGAGGTATAGAAGGAGAAAGGAAGGGAACACACGATTTTTAAGTACCTGTGTGCCAGGTACTAAGCCAAGCATTTTACAAATATTATTATTTCATTTGGTCCTTACAATGATCCTTAGAGGAAGTTGTAAAAATCACTGGTCCACAGCAGCTAGATGGTGTAGGAGACTGATTGCAGGGTTTAGAGTCAGGAACACCAGGCTCCACTCCAGCCTCAGATGCTGACTGCTTCTGTAACCCTGGGACAGTCACTTAACCTCTATTTGCCTTAGTTTCCTCATCTGTAAAATTGGGAGAATAATAGCACCTATCTGCCAGAGTTGTGGTGAGGATTAAATGAGATAATAATTGTAAAGCTCTTAGCACAGCACCTGGCACTTAGTGCTATAGAAATGTTAGGCAAGATTTGAACTCAGATCTTCTTGACTACAGATTCAGAACTATTACTACTGTACTGCCTAGCTGAAAGAGAAAAAATGCTTAATCATTAAAAGAATAATAATAAAATAGAAACCTGCTAGATGTGAATTTTCCTCCCCCAGCAGCCACATTTTCAGTTTGTTCCTTTTCAATTTGATATAGTTCTTATTTATTTATAATTTTTTTAGCCTTAAAAATTTTATTTAATTAATTTATAATATTTTTCCATGGTTACATGATTCATGCTCTTTCTCTCCCCTCCTCCTACACCCTCCTGTAGTCAATGCTCTAACCTGATATAGTTCTGACCTATCTTATTATCTCCCCTACTCGTTCTCCCCTCATGCAGGTAAGTGTTCTAGATTTTATCCTCATTCCCTGCCACTTGCCCATGGAGACTCCAAGATCTGGAAATAGTTGTCTTAAGGAGAATCATCTTTTTGTGTCTTCCTCCTTCTCTCAAGCTTTTCTCGTTAGATATTCATTTCCCTTATATTTTTTCTGTTTATTTTTCTTCTTTTCTTTCTTCTTATTTTTTAAACCCTTGCCTCCCATCTTGGAATCAATACTGTGTATTGGTTCTAAGGCAGAAGAGTCGTAAGGGCTAGCAATGGGGGTTAAGTGACTTGCCCAGGGTCACACAGCTAAGAAGTGTCTGAGGCCAGATTTGAACCCAGGACCTCCTGTCTCTAGGCCTGGCTCTCAATCCACTGAGCCACCCAGTTGCCCCCTTATTTTCCTTTTTATTAAAACCTATTCTCAGAGAAAGAATCTGCTAAAAACCCTCACTGAAAAAGATTTGACTTTAACATATAGCCTCTTGCAGTGGTATTATAGCTGCATTTTAATGGCAGACACATTTTTCAATCAAGAGGATACAATTCTGAAATTAAACTTCAGACAAGCAGGGGAAGTATTTGGGGAGAAGAAAGACCTTTTCTGCCCCACAAATTACACCACACAGATTCACTTAACCTCTTGCCTAGAGTTTTATTGGTCTAGGATTTATCCACCTATGTTTGTTTGCTCCATTCAAACAAGTTTGACCCGCTCAGTAGAAGTACATGGGTGATGTAAAGTGTACGTCAAAGGAAAACTCCCGTCCTTTAGAAGCTTAATATTTAATTAGGAAGAGGATACAATTCTGAAATTAAACATTCAGACAAGCAGGGGAAGTATTTGGGGAGAAGAAAAATATAAAGAAGAAGAAAAATATAAAGAGAAGAAAAATATAAAGCATACATTGATTGAAGGATGGTTGTCTAATTACTGAGCTGTTCTCTTGGGGAGATTGTGTAGACGAGCCCTTGCAGTAACTATTCTCTGGAAGAAATAAAATTCCAGAGAGAATCTCCTTCTCACTTTGTTCTTTCCACTGTAATAGAGGGGTTTTCTATGTGGAGAGAGGAGAGGGAGAGAATGGAGTCTTCCCTCCCTCAAGGCCAGAACAAAGGGAGGAGGAGTTGATGTTGGTTTTGGACCAAGAGGTAGAAGGAGGGTGAGTCTGTTGTATTCTTGCTGATAAGAGGACTAAAGTATAGACTAGAGTAGCAGATATCTGCTTTTCCTACTAAATACTTGTGTGGCACCAAAAGTCACTTCACGTGGGTAGTCTCATTACCATGTGTGATGATACATTCTACTGGTATAAGATCCTACCTAAAAACCTAGGAAACTTTCTCCATTGGAGTAGCTTGGTGATACAGTGAAGTTGGAGTCATAAGACCTGAATTCAAATTCCTCCTCAGATACTTACCAGCCATGTGATCCTGGGCAAATCATTTCACCTCTCAGTTTGTTTCCTTATCTGTAAAATGGGAGTAAAATTAATGCCCATTTCACAAGGTTGTTCTGAGATCAAATGGTTATATATGTAAAGCATTACATATATGATGAGTTATTCTTATTGCTGTTATTATTCATCTGTCTAAGCCTCATGTTCCTCATTTATGAAATGAGGGATTAGACTTACTGATCTTATAAGGGCCAGTTCCACTTCTAAATTTTCCTCTGCTTAACAGTGTGTTTTTGATAGGATTCAATCAGCAATTAGAAGGCAGTTGGGTCAATTATAGGCTCCCTGGAGAAATGGGGTTGTGAGTTGGATTGTCAGGTTACAACAATGAGCTTGGATAGTTGATAAAAGAATTCCCAGATTCATTTGTCTTCATACCTGTGTTAAGTCAAGGTCAAGAACAGTGTGAGTGATTCTAGAGTCTCTTTCATGTTTCAGCAATCATATTAAATTCCCTTTGAAATGAGAGGATAAAGAAAGCTCAGTTGAAACATATGTGCCAACTATATTTAGAGTTTTGGATGATTCTAGTGCAATCCTTAAGTTCTAAGAATGACCATTCAGGTAAAGTGATAGATTTCTATTTGGCAGGTTAAAACACACACACAAGGGAGAGCTAGACAGTTCAACTTGGGACACAAGGGGAGGAAAGGGTAACAAGGGAAGAACACCAAGCACCAATTGCTCCTTGATCCCACACTTTAATGCAGGACAGCAGCTAATATCTCCAAACTGGAGGCAGAAGCCACCCCCAAACCAGGTTAATAATTGGTAACATTAAAGCCAGATAAGGAAGCACAAAGAAAGGATGTAGCCAAGCACTGACTGTATCTAGTCACAATAGATTTTCACCCTGGACTGATAAGTGAGCCCATGATGGTCCTGGGTCCTCTTTGGGCTAGTTACATTGCCTTATTATCCTTCCCAGGTTTTAGTAGACGAAACTCTGGTTCCCATCATCACTCTATGTATTAAGTCAGGCAAAAATAATTTAATAAGTATTTACTATGTATCAGACACTGTGTTAATGACTGTGGACATAAAGAGAGGCAAAAAAATAGCACCTCTCCTCAAGAATTTCTAATGGGGGTGACATGTAACCAACTATGAACATATAGGATACACACATACATATATATTTTAAATTTAAATTAATTTATTTAGTCAACTTAGAACATTATTTCTTGGTTACAAGAATTATATTATTTCCCTCCCTTCCCTAACCCCACACTTCCTATAGCTGACTTGCAATTTCACTGGGTATTACTCATGTCCTTGATCAAAACCTATTTCCATGTTGTTGGTGTTTGCATTAGGATATTCATTTAGAGTCTCCATCCCCAGCCATGTCCCCTTGACCCATGTATTCAAGCAGTTGTTTTTCTTCTGTGTTGCTTCTGCAGTTTTTCCTCTGAATGTGGATAGTGTTCTTTCTCGTAGATCCCTCTGAGTTGTTCAGGGACATTGCATTGCCACTCATGGAGAAGTCCATTACATTCGATTGTACCACAGTGTATCAGTCTCTGTGTACAATGTTCTCCTGGTTCTGCTCCTCTCACTCGGCATCTCTTCCTGGAGGTTGTTCCAGTCTCCATGGAATTCCTCCACTTTATTATTCCTTTGAGCACAATAGTATTCCATCACCAACATATACCACAACTTGTTCAGCCATTCCCCAATTGAAGGGCATCCCCTCATTTTCCAATTTTTGGCCACCACAAAGAGTGCAGCTATGAATATTTTTATACAAGTCTTTTTACTTATTGTCTCTTTGGGGTACAAACACAGCAGTGCTATAGCTGGATCAAAGGGCAGAAAGTATTTTATTGCCCTTTGGGCATAATTCCAAATTGCCCTCCAGAATGGTTGGATGAGTTCACAACTCCACCAGCAATGAATTAATGTCCCTACTTTGCCACATCCCTTCCAGCATTCATTACTTTCCTTTGCTGTCATGTTAGCCAATCTGATACTCAGAGTTGTTTTGATTTGCATTTCTCTGATTTTAAGAGATTTAGAACACTTTTCATGTCCTTATTAATAGTTTTGATTTCTTTAAGTGAAAATTGCCTATTCATCTCCCTTGCCCATTTATCAGTTGAAGAGTGGCTTGATTTTTTTGTACAATTAGTTTAGCTCTTTATAAATTTGAGCAATTAGACTTTTGTCAGAGGGTTTTGTTATGAAAATTGTTTCCCAATTTGTTGTTTCCCTTCTAATTTTGGTTGCATTGGTTTTGTTTGTACAGAAACTTTTTAATTTGATGTAATCAAAATTATTGATTTTATATTTTGTGATTCTTTTCTAGCTCTTGCTTGGTTTTAAAGTCTTGCCTTTCCCAAAGATCTGACAAGTATACTATTCTGTGTTCACCTAATTTGCTTATAGTTTCCTTCTTTATATTCAAGTCATTCACCCATTCTGAGTTTATCTTGGTGTAGGGTGTGAGATGTTGAGCCAAACCTAATCTCTCCCATACTGTCTTCCAATTTTCTCAGCAGTTTTTATCAAAAAGTGGGTTTTGGTCCCCAAAGCTGGGATCTTTGGGCTTGTCACAGACTGTTTTGCTGAGGTCACTTACTTACTCCTAGTCTGTTTCACTGATACTCCTTTCTGTCTCTTAGTGAGTACCAAATTGTTTTGATAACCACTGCTTTATAGCATAGTTTGAGATCTAGGACTGCAAGGCCTCCTTCCTTCACATTTTTTTCCATGATTTCCCTGGATATCCTTGACCTTTTGTTCTTCCAAATGAACTTTGTTATGTCTTTTTCTAATTAAGTAAAAAAGTTTTTTGGTAGTTCAATGGGTATGACACTAAATAAGTAAATTAATTTGGGTAAGATGGTCATTTTTATTATGTTAGCTCATCCTACCCATGAGCAATCAGTGTTTTTCCAATTGTTTAGATCTAGTTTTAATTGTGTGGAGAGTGTTTTGTAGTTAAGTTTATATAGTTCCCGTGTTTGTCTCGGCAGATAGATGCCCAAGTATTTTATATTGTCTAGGGTGATTTTAAATGGAATTTCTCTTTCTAATTCTTGCCGCTAAGATGTGTTGGAGGTAGACCATCATATCATCTACAAAGAGTGATAGCTTGGTCTCCTTGTTGCCTATTTTAATGCCTTCAATTTTCTTTTCTCCTCTAATTGTTACAGTGATTGTTTCTAGTACAATTTTAAATAATAGAGGTGATAATGGGCATCCTTGTTTCACTCCTGATCTTATTGGGAAGGCTTCTAGTTTATCCTCATTGCAGATGATGTTTGCTGATGGTTTTAGATATATACTGTTTATTATTTTTGGGAAAGGCCATTCTATTCCTATACTTCCTACTATACTTCCTAGTGTTTTCAATAGGAATGAGTGTTGTATTTTGTCAAAGGCTTTTTCTGCATCTTTTGAGATAATCATGTGATTTTTGTCAGTTTGCTTGTTAATGTGGTCAATTAGGTGGATGGTTTTCCTAATATTGAACCATCCTTGTATTCCTGGTATGAATTCTACCTGGTCATAGTGGATAACCCTCATTATTACTTGCTGGAGTCTTTTTGCTAGTATTCTATTTAAGATTTTTGCATCTATGTTCATTAAGGAGATTGGTCTATAGTTTTCTTTCTCTGTTTTTGACCTGCCTGACTTTGGAATCAGTACTGTATTTGTGTCATAAAAGGAATTTGGTAGAACTCCTTCTTTGCTTATTCTGTCAAATAGTTTGTATAATATTGGGATTAGTTGTTCTTTGAATGTTTGATAGAATTCATTTGTGAATCCATCTGGACTTGGGGATTTTTTCTTAGGGAGTTCCTTGATGGCTTGTTCAATTTCTTTTTCTGATATGGAGTTGTTTAGGTAGTCTATTTCTTCCTCTGTTAGTCTAGGCAATTTATATTTTTGTAAATATTCATCCATATCACCTAGATTGCCATATTTATTGCCATATAGTTGGGCATAATAATTTTTAATGATTACCTTAGTTTCTTCTTCATTAGAGATGAGGTCTCCCTTTTCATCTTGGATACTGTCAATTTGGTTTTCTTCTTTCCTTTTTTTAAATTAGATTGACCAGTACTTTGTCTATTTTATTTGTTTTTTTTTCAAAGTACCAGCTTGTAGTCTTATTTATTAAACCAATAGTTCTTTGACTTTCAATTTTATTAATTTCTCCTTTGATTTTTAGGATCTCTAATTGAGTCTTCATCTGAGGATTTTTAATTTGTTCACTTTCTAGTTTTTTAATTTGCATGCCCAATTCATTGACCTCTGCCCTCTCTAATTTGTTAATATATGAACTCAAGGATATAAATTTCCCCCTGAGTACTGCTTTGGTTGCATCTCACAGATTTTGAAAGGATGTCTCATCATAGTAATTTTCTTCAATGAAGTTATTAATTGTTTCTATGATTTGTTCTTTAACTGATTCTGGAGAATCTTATTGTTTAATTTCCAATTAATTTTTGGTTTGCCTCTCCATGTACCCTTACTAATTATTATTTTCATTGCATTGTTATCTGAGAAGGTTGCATTTATTATTTCTTCTCTTTTGCACTTGTTTGCAATGTTTTTATGCCCTAGTACATGGTCAATCTTTGTGAATGTACCATGTGCTGCTGAAAAGGTATATTCCTTTTTTTCCTATTTATTTTTCTCCACATATCTACTAACTCTGATTTTTCCAAGATTTCATTCACTTCTCTTACCTCTTTCTTATTTATTTTTTGGTTTGATTTATCTAGTTATGATAGAGGAAAGTTCAGGTCCCCCACTAGTATAGTTTTTCTATCTATTGTATCTTTTAGCTCCACTAGCTTCTCTTTTAGAAATTTGGATGCTATGCCATTTGGTACATACATTCTGAGTCCTGATATTTCCTCATTGTCTATACTTCCTTTTATCAGGATATAATTACCTTCCTTATATCTTTTAACTAGATCCATTTTTCTTTGGCTTTGTCAGATATCATGATTGTGACTCCTGCTTTCTTTTTATCAGTTGATGCCCAATAGATTTGGCTCCATCCTCTTACTTTTACGCTATGCGTGTCTACCTTCTTCATTTGTGTTTGTTGTAGATAGCATATGGTAGGGTTTTGGATTCTAATCCACTCTGCTATTTGCTTGTGTTCTGGGGAGATTATCTATCTATCTATCTATCTATCTATCTATCTATCTATCTATCTATCTATCTATCTATATGTAGATAGATATATAGATATATATATATATAGATATACACACACAGTATAAATGGAACCTAATCTCAAAGGAAAGGCATTAGCAATGGGAGGAAGACTGGGAAAGACCTCCTTCAAAGGGTCACATTTGAGTTGAATCTTATAGGAAACCAGAGAATCTAAGTGAATCCAGAGAATCAGTTTCTGGAGATAATAAATTGATATTCTCCAAGAATTGATGCAGAGTGAGAGGAGCAGAACCAGAAGAACATTGTACACAGAGACAGATACACTGTGGTACAATCAAATGTAATGGACTTCTCCATTAGTGGCAATGCAGTGATCCTGAACAACTCGGAGGGATTTACAAGAAAGAACACTATCCACATCCAAAGAAAGAACTGTGGGAGCAGAAACACAGAAGAAAAGCAACTGCTTGAATACATGGGTTGATGGGGATATGATTGGGGATGCAGACTCTAAATGATTACCCTGGTGCAAATATCAATAATATGGAAATAGGCCTTGATCAATGACACATGTAAAACTCAGTGGAATTGAGCATTGGCTATGGGGGGGGGGAGCAGGGGGAGAGTAGAGAAAGGACATGAATCATGTAACCATGGAAAAATGTTCTTAATCAATTAAATAAAATTTAAAAAATCAATTTATTGATTAGACTAGCATTGACCAACAAATTAACTGATCAGTGATCTCTCTTGGTGATCAAAGACCTGTTAAGTCCCCTTATTCAGGTCCATAAATACAATTTGAGATTACATTATTTAGTCTTTCCCTGGACATCCTGAGACATCTCTAATTGGTGAATAGTCACTGAGGAGGTGTTTCACCAAAACTCTCAACCTTTTTCTACCCTCTAGGTGATGATGGCCAATCATGTTGAGTAGGCAAAATCAGTTTCATTATCTCCCCTTCCAATTTACCAGGCTGGGGATGGGGTGGGACCTGGGGACATTCCTTGAAGTTCCTAACAAAGAATGTTTACAAAGATCAAAGAATATGTTTGGAGCCTCTAATTCAAACTCCAGGCACAGAAATAATTCAATATATATAATATATGTTATATTCAATACTAATTCAATATATATATATATATGTAATATATATTACATGTGTTAAATTCTCTCAGGACCATGGAGGATAGCCTTTCAGAAAGAAAGAAAGAGAAGCCCTAGGATCAGAGAACTTGAGAAATATTCTTTACAAACATATCTCATACCAAAGGGGAATGCCCCCCAATTGTCTTTTTGTGAATGCATCTATCAATCATTGTTTTGTTTTCTTTCTCCTTTTTCTTTTCTTTCCCTTTTCTTTCCTATATTGTTGTAATTCCTTTTATGTAAGGTGCAATGTTTTATACAACTCTAGTAAGAAAATCTTTAGCGGTATAAGCTACATATGTGGAATGATTCCTTGGGGAGACCTGACATGTTAATCTCTCAGAAACCCCAAGTGAGGAGATTTCAACATGCTGGTCTCCCAAAGAATAAAAGGTGTGTATGTGTGTGGGGTTGTGTTATGTTATCTAGGCTGGTCTCCTAGTTATGTCATCTAGCATGGGTTACGTGAGTCTGAACCTGATCTGGATATGACTCTGGATTTGAACCTGGTGTAAAAGGAGAGGTTAATAAAGAATGACAGAGGAAGTATATTCTCTCTATCTCTGGTGACTGGCCTAGGGAAGCTGCTGTTGTGGCCAGGCTGAGACCACCCGCATGGTAGTTTAGATTAGACTATTTTACTTTTATTCTTTTACCTATTTCTGATCTTTTACCTATCCAAGTGATTCTAATAAACATTATAAAATCTAAGGACCGGAGTCCCAATTTTAATTCTTATAGTATATTCTTGGTCTCTTTCAACTTTCTTTTTGTTCAGTAGAAAAAGATTGCATTTTGGTAGAGGGATATTTTTCCTCTTTAAGAGTAATTTGGCAATTATATTAAACATTTTATGATTTTCAACTCACAGAGAGTTATGTGATTTTAACTAAACTGGATTTATCCATATGATAGATAATTTTATTTCTTCCTTAGGAAGTACCAATAAATAAATAAGACAGTTATCATTTCAGGAACATAAAACTGTCCTGCATCCTTGAAATATTTATCATCCCTTGGAATACTATTGTGCCCAAAGGAATAATAAAGTGGAGGAATTCCATGTGAAATGGAATGATATCCAGGAAGTGATGTAGAGTGAGAGGAGCAGAACCAGGAGAACATTGTACACAGAGACTGATACACTGTGGCACAATCGAATGTAATAGACTTCTCCATTAGTTGTAATGCAGTGATCCTGAACAACTTGGAGGGATCTACAAGAAAGAACACTCTCCGCATTCAGAGGAAAAACACAGAAGAAAAACAACTTCTTGAATACATAGGTCGAGGGGACATGGCTGGGGATGTAGACCCTAAATGAACATCCTAATGGAAACACCAACAACATGGAAATAGGTTCTGATCAAGGACACATGTAATACCCAATGAAATTGCGTGTCAGCTGCAGGAAGGGTAATGGGAGGAGAAGGAGGGAAATAATGTGATTCTTGTAACCAAGGAATAATGTTCTAAATTGACCAAATAAATTAATTCAAAAGAAAAAAAATAAATATTTATCATCCTTGCTTTAACTTAGAAATCTTTGCTTCTTTTAGAGCTCAGCTCAGGGGCCACCTCCTCCAAGAAGTCTTCCCTGATTGCAGAGTTATTAGAACCCTTCCTTCTCAAATCACCTTGTATTTACTTCTTTTTTATTTCCTTCCTGTGGAGCATATAAACTCCATGAAGACAGAGATTACTTTAAAGGCTAAGAATTGATTTTTTTAAATGAAGCAGATTATGCCAGCATCCAGTCCCTGAATATAAACTCTGTGAAGGCTATTTTTTAAACCTGGAATGTCTTCCTCCCTCCTGGCCCCTCTCATTACCTATTGATATTCTACTCATCTTTCAGGACTTAGCTAGAATATCACCTCTGCCATGAAATCATTGATTTCCCCAGTTAAAATTAATTTCTTTCTCATTTAATAGCAAAGCACTTTTACCCTCTTATGCATTGAGCGTATTCTGATTTTTATTAGATTTTATCTGTGTATGTATGCACATTATCTGCTACTATCATCTCTCACCAGCTGCTCAGCTTGATTTCAACTTCACCAACATCATGCTTCCTTGAGGAGAAGCTCATCATCAGGAAACTCATCATCATGGAGATTGTTTTAGTTTTGATACACACTCTTCATCAGTACCCTCTGTTGCCGTGTACCTCTGATTGGAGGGCAGAGCAAAACCTCCTCCCAAAACCCCTCTTTATAGAGGGCTCAGAATAAGTTTGAAACAACTCATTTTCCACCAGCTGTTCTGTTTGATTATGACTCCATCCCAATCATGCCTCTCTTCCCAGTCCATCCAAAATCCTCTGGGGTTGCCTCTCCTCTTTCCTTTTGTATACTGATTTCTCCCATTAGATTGTAATCTTCTTGAGGGCAGAACTTGTCTTCCTTTTACTTATTTGTATAAGAAGTTTTAGCACACACATTAGGCACTTAAATTCTGCACCCCCCCTTGATAATAAACTCTTTAAAGTAGGCAGTTATTTTGTTTTCTGTCTTCATCCTGATCATAGTTTTGGCCACATGCCTTACCTAGAATTCTCTAAATAACCAGATTTACAGAAACCATTCTTTGGAGACTTAATCCACTGAACTTTGGAACTCCCATCCAGAGTCCCATGCTTGCTTGATTACTTGGCACATGAACCCAAATCTATTTGGCTAGATGATGTCTATACACTATCCATCTGACCATGCATCGTTCTATGGGATCATTTTTTTTTTTTGCCAATTATCCCCTCAATTGAGGGAGTTGGTGAAGTTTTTTTCTGCCTCTTTTTTGGGAACTAATCAAATTAGTACAGTTACTGCCACTATGAAGTTTTCATCAATTAACTCTCCTGCAGCTCTGTTCATCCTGAGTATTTCTCAAGGCAAACCATTCTTCCCCATCCATCACTCAACTCCCTTGTCTGTGTTGTCTCCCCCAAGAACACACGCTCCTTGAGAGCAGGGACTATCATACTTCTGTATTTGCATCCCCAGTGTTTAATACAACTGTTTGTGAAGTATATAGTAAGTCAGCCAATAAGCATTTATTAATTCACTACTAGGTGCCAGACTTTGGACTAGGAGATGAGGATACAAGAAGAGGCAAAAGAGAGTCTCTGTCCTGGAGGAGCTCACAGTAAAATGGGGGAAACAAAGGACAAACAAATATATAAAAAGAAGTCATATACAGAGTGAAATAGAAATAATCAAGAGAGGGAAGACATTGTAATTAAGAGGGCTAAGGGAAGTCTTCCTATAGAAGGTAGATTTTTAGCTGGAACTTAAAGGAAACTAGAGGAATCAGTGAGTATTCCTGGCATGGGGAACAGTCAGTGAAAGTGCCTGAAACAGAGAAGTGAGTGTTTCATCCAAGGAGGCCAGTGTCACAGATCATAGACTACTGGTTCTGGAGGGCTATGAATGTGGGAAGAGGGAGTGAGGAGTGGAATGTGAGTAAGAGACTGGAAAGGTAGATGGGGTTGAAGGACTTTAAAAAATACCAAAAGAACCCTTACTATCTGTTTTAGAATCAATACCAAATATTGATTCCAAGGCAGAACAGAATTAAGGCTCTAGACAACTTTGGTTATGTGACTTGCCCAGGGTCACACAGCTTGGAAGTATCTGAGGCAACATTTGATCCTAGGACTTTCAGTCTGCAGACCTGGCTTTCTACCCACTGAGTCACCCAGCTGCCCCTTGAAGGACTTTTTACACTAAACAGAGGTTTTATATTTGATCCTGGAGATGATAGGGAGCCATTCTGGAGTTTATTGAGTGGAAGAGGTCCTTAGGGATCATTTAACAAGATCAGATCTACCCTTTGAAGGGCTTAGTAAATGCTTTCCATTCATTTCCTCTAGTGCATTGTACACTGTAGGCGTTTAATAAATATTTGTTCAGTATTAAATAAATTTACAATTACATATAAGGCTTAAAAGGTAAATACCACCTGAATTACCAAAGTGGATTTAAATTCTAAGACAATGTAAATAGATGATATCAACAAGATCTTTGGGTTATTTTGAATATGAAGTCAGAGAAGGAAATACACTAGATGGTGCTGTTTACCCATAGTAGTTGTCTAGCTGTCTGGCCTTTTCAAAACTAGATCATTCTGAAAAATCCATTTATAATTTTTTTTTGGAGTAAAATGAAATCCAGAGATGGTCCCCTGAGCATAACAATTTCTTTAATTCTGTAATCATTACCAGTTTGGAAAATTATATGATCTAATCAAACATCTCCACTAGTGGCAGCTAGTGAATGATTAATAGCATTTCTTCTCTCCTAGTCGTGACTGGGTTGACAGACTGCAAATATACCTTTCTAATATGAGTTTTGCCACTCTCCTATGTGCCTTTGTCACCCTCGGGCTCCATTCCTATAATGAAGCCTACTTAGTGATACCCTTGGATAATGCTAGCTAAGAAACTGCAGCAAGTTAGAACAAGGCAGCTGGTCACCTTGGTGATTAGAATAAGGCTTCTGTGAAAAGCTGATATCCGGACTCTAAGCACCAGGCTAATCCCTGTTTACTTTTAGGTCTAATTCTGAGCAACTGAAGACAATAGGTAGAATAAGAACTCGGTACATTATTAATTTGCTAAATGACCTTGGGCAAGTCACTTAGGCTTCAGTTTTATCTTTGAGGAAAGAAAGGGCTAGATTAGACCATTTCCAGTTCGAAAATCCCATGGAGTTCTGTGGTGAGATGAAGAAGGGATGTGGAATATCTCTTCTTTCTTTAGCTGGATTGTATGTATACATCTAGTCTAGACGTGCTCAATCTGAAATTTCATTTTCTTAGTCAAAGGCTTCCTTCATTCCTCCTTCCTCTTCCTTTCCCTTTCATTCTCCTCCACTTTGTCTCAGACTCAGAAATTACTCATGTTGACAGCCATGCCGTTGACTTTACTTCTACCCCCTGTTATTGAGTGTTTGAGGAGGGGCAAGACAGATGAGGGGAGGTGAATATATGCTACTAGAGAGGAGTTGCTATAAATTCTCCACTTAAAACTTTGGTATTCATTTTTTATGTTTAAATATTTGGGTATATTCTAACAAGCTAGATGGAAATAGGAACCAATATTTTAAAGTTTGCCAAGGTCCTTAGGGGTCATCTAGATTAATCCCCTGATTTTACCAATGAAGAAAATGAGTCCCCGGGAAGTTAGATGAGCCAGGACCCCCAAACTAGTAAGTAGCAGAGTCAAGATTTACAGGCAGATCTTTGGATTCCAAAGCAAATGTTTTTCTCTTGCAACAGATTTGATGCAATGTTGTTCAATAAGCTTATCAAAGAAATAGACCGCCATGTTTGAGCTTATGAGTGAGCACAGGATAAAGAGTAGTGGCAAATCATTGAACCTGGCCTCAGTAAATCTAGCTTTTAGGCACCAGTTTTATCATTAACTACCCATGTGTCCTTGGGAAGGGCGCTAGTCCTGGATAGAGCACCAGTCTTGGAATCAGGAAGATCTGAGTTCAAATTTGACCTCCAGACTCTAGCTGGATGACCCTGGGCAACTCACAACCCTGTTTGCCTCAGTTTTCTCATCTGTAAAATAAGACAGAGAAGGAAATGGCAAACCACTCCAGTATCTTTGCCAAGAAAACCCCAAATGGGATCATGAAGAGTCAGACTTGACTGAAAACAACTTCTCACAACAAGATGACTTTGGGAAGAATCACAACCTTTCTGAATCTCAGTTTTTAAAAAATCTCTAAGATGAGAGGGTAGGACTAGAGAGTTAACATATATAGAGCACTATGTGGTGGTGGCGTGTGCAATTGTTCAGTCCTGTCTGACTCACAAGCCAATGCTCAATGGGGTTTTCTTGGCAAAGATATTGGAGTGGTTACCATTTTCCTCACGAGTGGATTAAGACAGCTAGTAAGTGGTATGGGAGGCTCCATTTGAAATGAGATCTTCCTGATTCCAGCCCTAGTGCTCTATTCTCTGAGACATCTAGTTGCCTCAATAGAGCACATTACAGATATCATTTAATTTGATTTTTACAACAACCAAGTAAATTAAATCCTATTATTATTCAGATGAGGAAACCGAGGCTGAGTGAGGTCAAGTGGCTTGCCCATTATCACATAGCCAGTAAATGTGAAGAATTTGAACTCAAGTCCTCCTGACTCCAAGCCTAGGGCTCACCTATTATGCTATACTACTGTTCTCGTTGTCTCCAAGTCCCTGCCCAGATCATTTCCAAGAAATTCCCAAGTAAGACATTTTTTTCTGCATCTATCTCCATGAAAATATTTAAATGTCAATATGGAGATTAAAAGCATTTCTGCTCAGTTCTATTTAGTTAATAGGAAAATGATCTTTTTATTAATCCTTAAGCTTTAGCTACTGGACTTTTCTGAATCGTAGTAGAAAGGTTGTGTTATGACAGGGTCTGGGGAAGATTTATATATATATATATATATATATATGCATACATTTATTCACTGTGTTTGCCCAATAAATGCATGTGGTCATATGGATCCATGTATTTACATATTTGCATATTCTATTAATCTTTTTCATTTTACTACTTTAATTAATTTACTGTTTTCTTTTCTTTTTCCTTTTTTTTTGTAAAGTGGGGAATAAACCATGTCATTAAGTCTTGCCCAATGATGAATTTTTTACAGGTTCCTTTTTTGAAAATACAGTTGTATACAGAGACATCTGAGTGGCTCAGTGGAAAGAGAGCCAGACTTGGAGATGGGAGGTCCTGGTTTCAAATCTTGCCTCAGATATTCCCTAGCTGTGTGACCCTGGGCAAGTCACTTAACCCCCATTGCCTAGCCTTTATTGCTCTTCTGCCTTGGAATCAATACTTAGTAATGATTCTAAGATAGAAGGTAAGGTTTAAAAAAAAAAGAAAGAAAATTCAGCTGTACTTGCTTCAATGGGTACACATGCATGTATAGGTATAAATGCAGACATATACATACATGCCCAAATGTGCACACATATAATAAATGTGACATGTATATATGTAAACACATTTACATATACACAATCCATTCATACATACACAATTGTGCATGCATGCATGCATGTATAGCCACAGACATACATCTACACTACATACATGCATATTCCAATCCCCCGCTCATGTACATGTATAAATGCATGTCCACATGTATAGGGGTGCACAAGGTGTTCAGGGAGGGCTAACACTTCTTGGGGGAGGGGATTACCAGACTTTTCAGAGCTGCTCATCCTCCTTTGGTGTCTACCTTTCATCCAACTCTCTCCTGAGGCTGAGACGGGAAGTCTTGTGTTCAAACTTGATCTCAGACACTTCCTCGCTGTGTGACCCTGGGCAAGTCACTTAACCCCCATTGCCCAGCTCTTACCATTCTTCTGCCTCAGAACCAATGCCTAGTATTGATTCTAAGATGGAAGGTAAGGATTAAAAAAAATAGTTAAGCCCTAAATCCCTTTAGGTTTTGTCTGGTTTTATCTGCATGTGAAAGGGCAGTTAGGTGGTTAGGCTGGTGGAATAATCAGTATCCTTGTCCCCTGAGCCTTGCTGTCTCTCTGTGCCTTTTCCCAGACACTCATTTACTTGGGATCATGTAATATTTTTCTATTCTTAAGAGAACCCTTATGCTGATTCCACCATTAACGGGCTCTCTGAAAGTGGGGACTTCTGTTTTTCTTTTGCATCCTCAGCTTTTAGCACAGCACCTGCCACTGACCGACTGGACTATTTTGTAGTTATCGGGAAACATCATTTATATGACATTATGTAGTCTTCAAAAATTAAAATCAGAAGTTATATGGATGTTCCTCAAGGGTATCCCAAGTACCTAAGTAAAAGAACCAGGAAGAAAAATATTTGAGGGCATTATCCATCTAGGAGGACTCTATTCTGTATTCTTTAAAAAAT
Source organism: Monodelphis domestica (assembly GCF_027887165.1). Classification (NCBI taxonomy): domain Eukaryota; kingdom Metazoa; phylum Chordata; class Mammalia; order Didelphimorphia; family Didelphidae; genus Monodelphis; species Monodelphis domestica. The sequence continues at coordinate 271,857,362 of NC_077233.1, read as the reverse complement.
TTTAATTAATTAATTAATTAAGAATATTTTTCCATGGTTACATGATTCATGCTCTTTTCCTCCCCTCTTCCCTCCCCATTCCTGGAGCTGACAAGCAATTCCACCAGGTTATACATGCATCATTATTCAAAACTGATTTCCATGTTATTTCTATTTGCAATAGAGTGATCTTTTAAAGCCAAAACCCCAGTCATATCCCTGTTGAACCACATGATCAATCTATATGTTTTTCTTCTCTGTTTCTACTCCCACAGTTCTTTCTTTGGATGTGGATAATGTTCTCTCTCATAAGTCCCTCAGAATTGTCCTGGATCATTGCGTTGCTACTAGTGGAAAAGTCTATTAGAGATTGTGTACAATGGTCTCCTGGTTCTGGTCCTCTCACTCTGCATCAATTCCAGGAGGTTATTCCAGTTCACATGGAATTCTTCCAGTTCATTATTCCTTTGAGCACAATAATATTCCATCACCATCAGACACTACAATTTATTCAGCCATTTCCCAATCAATGAACACCCCTTTATTTTCCAATTTTTTGCCACTACAAAGAGCGAGGCTATAAATATTTTGGTACAAGTCTTTTTCTTTATTATCTCTTTGGGATAAAACCCAGCAGTGTTATGGCTGGATCAAAGGGCAGTCATTCTTTTAAAGCCCTTTAGGCATACCTATTCTTTATTCTGAAGAGCTTTAATCATAGGAATTCTCAAAGGGAAGGGGGAGAAACCAATACAGTGGGCTTTTTTCCTTCCTTGCAAACATTTTTTTGTTTGTTTTGCTGGCTACTCCTCTGTAAGAGCTATCAAAAAGCCTCTGATTTTATCAAAAAGTGCATAAAAGAGTTCACTCTTCTTCAGTAAGAGATAGGTAAGAATGTCAGGGGAGGCAAAAATTTGAGATGGAGAGAAACTCTAATCATATGCCTAGTGGAGTCTTGCATGGAAGTCTTTAGCAGAGCTAAAAACCCACATTGTCCAGAAGAGGAAAGTAGACTAATGATATCACTAGAAGACATCAGTTGCTCTATATTGTCAGAGGTATGAGCTGTGGCTATACAAATTCCTCTTACGTGTTCACTTTGCCCACTGATAATGTGTGGAGGATAGTTGGCCTTGGTTTTATGGGATAATTTTTTTTTGTTTTTTTGTTCTTACTTTTCTTTCTGTCTTTGCTTTAACTAATTGTGTCCTTTGGCTGACTATTAAAAGTAAAGGTCAGCGAGGCCTTTTGAGCTATGTGATTTCAATGAATGAATAGATGAAGAAACATTTATTAAGCATATATTTATTATATGCTTTGGGAATACCAAAAAAAAAAAAACAAAACAAGCAAGACAGTGTCTGCTCTCACAGACCTCACATTTGAAAAGAAGAAAACCATATAGAAATTTCAGATCCATGTCAGATGGAAGGGTTCAGTGGTCCTAGGATACAGTACAAATGTAGATGGCAAAAATCAACTTTAGTATCATTTCCATGGATAAAACAATAACTATTTCTAATGTTGAAGCATTTGATGGAACCGAGGACTTCAGTGATGAGAACTTTCTTCTCTGGGACTTCAGTAGCTCTGAGGAAACAGGAGCCTGCAGCACCCAGAGAGGCAGTTGATAGATTATATTACCACAAGAGTTGCTTCTCTGAATGATGGCCTTGAGGGCAGGACAGAAGCAAGGTTGGTGTTCTGGAGAGTACTATTATTCCAAGGACTCAGACATATTTGTCCCTTGGTGACAGCTGGTTATTGGTAATGATGGAAGCATTTTTCTCCATCCCTGTAGATTCAGATGGAAAAAGAACCTTGAACCTGGGTTAGCAGTCTCTGAGGGAACTTGATGTGGGAGTTCAGGGGTATCCCCAGGTGCTGTGATCAGGTTAAACTAGACAAAATCTAAAATTCTATGGATAGACTTTATGAGTCTATTTTATACAAACTACTTTCTTCTTTCAACTCTCCCCTAATACATTCCCAAATTAATCTCTTTCTCTTCTCTAGTTCTATGCAATATTTTATGGTTTTATTTATTTCCATCTCCATGTTTGTGCTTCTGATTGCTCCACCCTCTATATAGAATGTGTTCTCACTTTTCTGTCTACAGATGCAACTTCCTTCAATATCCATCTCTATATAGACTTCTGAGAAGTCTTCGCTCTTTTTTATTGTTTCCTTCAGTACACATACTGTAAATAATGTTATGCACTTAATTTCAATTTGTTTCCTGTTGATGAATGTTTCCTGTTTCTAGGTAGGAAAGCACCCTATTAGAAAGGGACCATGTATTCTACTTCTTATGTAGCCCTCATAGCATCTTATGTTATTTTGGGTCCACAGTAGGCACTCATGCTTTTGAAATTGTATCATTGAACCTAGAGTCATTCTCTCCACTCACATTTATAATCTCATCATTGGTTGGGTTTTTGGAGGATTTCTAGTTACTATTCTCCCCATCCCCAGAGTTCTATGGAAGTATCCTCAGGGATTGGGATTGGGAGTTTAAACTACTGTTGTCCACAAACCTTCATCTTGTATACTCCTCATTATCAATCAACCAACAGAATTCTATTAGCTTTTAGAAATAGAATTTACTGAGGTGGTATAATGACAATAATAGTTAAAAAAGCAATCTCGCCAATCAGGGGTACACTTGACCTTTGCACTGTGTAATTAGGAATTGCTACCCAGGACTCTAACTCCCAGCTTCTTATGTTCCATCTCATATTACATACTAACGTAGGGAAGATACACGTTTGGTGTAGCTCCCCTCTCATGCTCGTTTCCCCTGAGTGTGGCTGGGGAAGAGGTCTTTACTCAGGCTTTTACTTTTGTCCTTTCATGTCTTCTGCTTCAAGTGATTAGTAATAAATTTTATAAAATATAATACTTGGAGTTATTGGATATTAATTTAAATACTAGAGCACCAATAAATCCTTGGAGGGGACTCAAGTGGGTTCTAACTTAAAAGTACCAAAGTAGTTAGTTACCCTTGTAGAGAACATGTAAAGCTAAGGGGATACTTCCTGAATCCTGGACCCAGTAGTCCTTTTCTCTCTTTGAGAAGTTTTCATGAGACTTCTTAGGGATCGCTCTGGGCTTGGTTGTAAAGATCAGAGCCTTTTTAGAATTTAGAGCCAGCATTTTTTCCGTCATGAGGAATCATAATCCCAGCAACTGCCGCCTTCTCAATGAAGTCTTTGCCTCTCATTGCAAGAGCTTTCTCTTTTATTAGTCATTGCCATCCTGGTGAACTCTCTTACCCACTCTGGTTGTCAGTAGCACCTCAGATAGCTTAGATGGATATACCAGTTGCCTTGCTACTTTCTTCTCAGAATACTTATTTGTCCAAGACAAGGAAAGAACAAACACAAAAGAAATATAGGCACTATGCAATACTCCTGGATACATGGCCAGGCATAGCTTTCCTTTCCCACCAACCTCCAATCTTCAGTTCACAGCAGTTCTGCCCCACAGGTTACTAGGAATGAAAAGAAGCATAAAGATCAACACAGGGCCAGCTCACTTCTCTTGTATGCCAATTTGGTTATTATTTAGCATCACAGTCAACAGAATATTTTTTGTCACAAAATAATGCCAGTACCTCTGACACTGATGGCCAGAATAGGCATGACAACAAGCTTTCATGTACAGAATTGGATTGGAATCAGGCAAGGAATATTTGAACATGCTTTGTGTAACCCACCAAGAAGAGTAAATATAAAGCTCTACAATGATAAGCTCTAAAAAATAAAGCTCTAAGGACTTGACTTTCAATAGTCAATCTCTTCATTAGAGAAGAACAATGTTCAATTTAGCTGGAATGGAAGAGTGTTACTAGAGGACAGACAACAATGAAGTTTTTGGATATTGGAAGTGGGACATTGCAAGGACCGGAATAATTGATGGAACACAGGCTTATTACCTCTGCAATGTTAGAGCTATAAAATATTAAGTCTTAGTGATTACCTAGTCCAACCCATTTATTGATTTCCTTATCCTAGAGGTGTTCAAGCAGAGGCATTTGAACCATTGGTTGAAGATATTTAGAAGGTGTATGCCCTGTAGGGCTTGGAGTGGATAACTAGATATCCTTTTCAACTCTAGGGTTCTTTTAATGCATGAATGGATAGTTGTATGAATAAAATCTGGTAACTATGGGTCTTTAAGAGAAGGGTCAGGTATGATGGCTTATGTCTATAGTCTCTGCTACAGAGGAGGCTGAGGCTCAGTTTGGGAGTTCTGACCTGCAGTGGAGCTAAAAACAATCATTAGGGCTGGCACCAATATGGCAAGCTGTGTTCAAAGTGAGTGGGATGCACCAAATTGCCTAAGGAGAGATGAACTGGCTTTGCTCAGAGGCTGGGCAGGCCAAATCTTTGGTGCCCAAAAGCAGTGGGTTTGGTCAGTCAGTGGCCATTATATCTCCAGACTAGGCGAGATAGGGAGATGTAGTTTCATAAAGAATGGAAGGGAAGAAGAAAAAGAGAGAAGGAGGGAGGGGAAAGAGAGACAGTGACAGTTTCAGAGACAAAGGGAGACTGGTGTGGCCTGTGTGAAGAAACGCTGGACTGTGAGTGCAAAATGAACATGAAACCAATTCAGTATAATCCTAAACAGTTCAGATGGAATAATTTATTTTTAAATTAGATTTTTCTATGAGTCTGAAGTTCCATTTCAAAGACTTTTGTGCATTCATGAATAATATCAACAAAAAGTTTTAATAGATGATGATATAGGGAAGCATCACCCAAAGGTGTTTTTCGTTTTCTGTCATTCTGAAATGGTGTCTCTGGAATCTTAACCATGCCAAGGAGTCCTATAACCTGCAAACCAGCAACCTTAGAAGTAGTGAACTCTCTCTTGCTCTGTACCAGGCAAAAATGAAAATTGGCAGTCAGCCAAAGCAGCAGCAGCAGCAACAAAAATGAAACACTAATTTAAAATTGGAATTGCTATAAACCACTGTATAAGCAACATATGTTGCATAGGCACATGAATAAATCAAGCCCATCCACTACTAATGCAAGGCATTTCAATATGCTTAACACCAAATTACTTTTGATGAAAAAGCTTAGTGGGGAGACAAATGTAAACTACAGCTAGGTGTGCTCACTTCAGACAGTTATATGCCAGGATCTAATTTGAAATGGATCTGAATTAACACATTTCATTTCCTAAATGCTCAGTGAGCCAGTGTTTTCTTAAGCAGCAATTGCAAGTGTGGCTTTCAAAGCCGCAGTAGTCAGCAGCAGAGGGAGGGCGTTCAGCAGAATGATCATACAGATGAAGTTCAAATGATTTAATATGCTCACCATTTTGGGTAGGTAATTTGATGTATGGTTTGTGGTTGCTGTCTGTGGAGGGTTTTGGATTGTGGGTGCTTTAAACCAATGAGGTTTAAGTCAGATTTATCTTCAGCAAGGAAAACCTACCCAGAAATGAGCTAAGCAGAAAAATTAGGGAGGCAACAGAAAGCAAAACATAATCATTAACATAGAAAACTGTAAAAAGCAAGGAAGCAAAAGTCCAGAAAGGGAAATTTCCATCTTTCTCTCTTCTATAATTATTTCCTCAAAATGACACTAAAATGAAGGGAAATCCAGCCTCCCAAAGTCAATAATCTCAGAGCCAATAATAAAAGGAGTAGCAAAGGAATAACTAAAGTGTATCCACAGTTGTAGCAGCTACAGATCACCAAGAGTTTGTACATACAACCAGCCTTAGGCAAAATTGGAAATTTTGATCAAGTTTGTTTTGATTCCCCATTCTAACCTTTGTTTCCAAGAGATTTTTTACACCACTCCTAATTAGGCATCTACTTCCTTTTATCCCTTTGTACTGTATCAAAATTTTCTTTCCTCTCAGATCAGTTTTTCATAAATAATGAAAAACAATTTAACCTTTACCTAAGTTGAATTTTAGTTATCATCTGGTTGGATGGGAAAGTTAGGTATGGAGATCTAGTCTCAAGGACTTGTCTATTGAAATTGCAACAATGGTCCTTTTCCTATTCTGCCTATTCCTAAAACCAGTTCTACTTGGATATATAAATTATGTTTCAATAAATCTAAACTCCAATGATTCTGTTTTGCACAAAACTATTTCAAAGAAAGTGTATCATGGTGGTGGTGGTGGGGTGGTGGCAGAGCCAAGATGGCAGATTAGTAGCAGTGAAAGCTGAAACCTCTCTGACAATCCTTCCAAACCAATCTTTATTTTTAATCTTAAACCCTAACCTTTCATCTTAGAATCAATACTTTGTATTATTTCCAAGTCAGAAGAATGGTAAGGGTTAGGCAACAGGGGTTAAGTGACTTGCCCAGAGTCACATAGTTAGGAAGAGTCCAAGGTCAGATTTGAACCTAGGACCTCCCATCTCTAGGCCTGATTGAACCACCCAACTGTCCCCCCCCCAAGCAAAAGTGCACACAGAGGAGTGCTGGCTGGCCACTCTGCCACCTATTGCATCAAGTGCCGCAACTGGGCATAGGCCATCTTTGGGATCCCGGGACCATGGCTACACCAACAAAAAAGCACCTCTGACCCACTCCTTGAAATCTCAGGTCCTGGCACCAGCCCACAGTGAGGCCTAGAAATACTGGGTCCTTTAAAGCCAGAACTGCTGTGGCAAAGACCTAGCCCCAGGGCAAAATAGCTCACAGTGCGAACCCCTGCAAGCCAGCAGCAGAGGAGACAAAATCATCAGCTTTTACAATTCCTAGTCCACAGGCAAAAAAAAAGACTTTGAAAATGAGTAAACAGCAAAATAAAATCATAACTTTATAAAATTTCTATAGTGATAAAGAGCAAAGCAGAAAACCAATGGGAGATGGTGGGATTCAAGCAATCACTTGCAAAATTCAAAGAAAAATGAAAATTGCTTTTAAACAGTGGAAGAACTAAAAAATTTTTTTTTAAATCAAATAATACATGTTGAAGAAAAATGAGATAAAAATTGGAAATGGGAATGAAAATAATGAAAAAAGAAAACAACTTAAAAAGCAAAATTGGTCAATTAGAAAAAGAGGCCAAAAAAATAAAAGAAAAGATTTCCGTTAGGAGTAGAATGGACCAAATGGAAAAGGAGGATCAAAAGGTCATGGAAAAGACTAAGGATTTAGTCTTTAAAAATTAGAAGCGAATGACTTCATAAAACATCAATAAACAATAAAAAAATCAAAAGATTAAAAAAATAAAAGAGACTATGAAATATCTCATTGAAAAAATAATTGACCTGGAAAATAGATCCAAAAAGAATTAAAAAATTATTGGAGTACCTGAAAGTCATGACCAAAGAAAGAATATCAAAGTGGATATATTAGAGATAAAGCAAGTAAGAAAATGATGTTAGTAGGTAAGGTGATATTTGCATACTCTTAAGGAAGCTATTGGTCAGAAGCATGTTTTGTAAGCCACTACATGGATTGTCAGTCATAGAAGCTAATGGGGTCCTGGTCTACACTAGTAATGATAATTGGCATTAACATAGCACCTTAAAGGACAGGTATTATAATCATATATCATATGTAAATAAAGATGAATCATAAATAGATGAACTATATATCCACAACTATATAGCTAGTAAGTGTAGCAGATTTGATTTGAACTCTCATATCTTCTCACATCAAGGGCACAAATAGAAAGACTGGTTTGGAAAGGAAAAATGGAAAATCAGAGAAATTGAGTGACTTTATTTACACAGAAGGAAACGAGCTTTTGACTTTATCTTCCCAGCCCTTTCTCCTTTCCTTCTTGGCTTCCATGACACTGCATTCTCTTGATTGTTCACTCTCCTACCTTTTTCATTATTCCTTCCTAGTTTTCATTGTATGACCATCACCCATCTCCCTTGTCCTCTTAAGTATATGTGTCCTGAAGCTCTGTTCTAGAACATCTTGTATTTTTTTGCTACCTTTTCTCTCCATTGGTGTTTTAATCAGTTCCCCTGGATTCAGTTTCTTTTCTATATCTCTGAGTGCTACGCATGTCCATCCAGGTCTTATTCTTCTCCTGAACTCCCACACAACAAATTGACTACTGGTCATTTCTAAGTGGAATGTTCTATAGCAACTCAAATCAAACATATCTGAAATGGAACTCATTACTTTCCTAAATTCATTTCTCCAAGTTACCTTATTTTTAATATATGATTCAGGCCCACAACTTCATAGTTTTCCTTGACTTTTCACTCTTCCTCACATGACTTGGTGTGTCTCAATAGTTGTCAAGATTTTTTCACTTGACAATTCTACCTACCCAACTTATCTTGCACCCATCTCCTTTTTATTGTTTACATGACTACTACCTCAGGTCAGGTTTTCTGACTTGGGCTTTTAATGGTCTTCTAATTGGCCACCCTACAGTCCAAAACAAAACAAAACAAAACAATTTATCCCAGTGACCTAGCCTGTCAAGATATTTTTAGATTCTGACCCTTATACTGTGTAGTAGCTCTCTCTCAGCTTAGTGTTATTTGCAACTTTTATGAACAAACCGTCTCTCTATATTTTTATCAAGTCTTTGATAAAAATGTTAAGCAACATAGACTAAGCACAGATTCCTGGGCTACTGCACTGGACACCTCCTGCCACAGTGACATTGAACCATTAAGGACCACTTTTGAGTTGTCTTCCACTCCATTCTGAATTTGTCTAATTATATTATCATCTAGCCCACATTGCTTTATCTTCTCAACAAGAATAGGATGAGATTCTTTATCAAAAAGTTTTGCTAAAATTAAATTAAACTATACCTATGGCTTTCTCCCATTTACTAGTTTAAAAATCTGTCAAAATGGAAAAAGAGGTCGGTTGGGCATTACTTGTTGTTTTTGATGAAACCATGATGTGTCTCCTCTTTATGAGTCTTTTTCAAATATCCCTTTAATTATCTTCCTAGAATTTTTCCAGAGTCCGGCATTTTGCTTTTATTGAAAATTGAGATTTTTTTCTTTTCCAATCATAAGGTGATTCTTATATTTTCCATAATCTTACAAATATTTCTGACTGTGGCTCAGCACTTACACCTGCCAGTTCTTTGCATACCTAGGGATATAGGTCATCTTGGTCAAGTGACTTGAATTCATCCCTTACCTATTTTCTCTCTTATTTGTAGTATCACCTCCCTCACTGTCCTTTTTGTCTTGTATTTAGTGCAAAGACAATTCTCCTCATCAGAAAAATGGGATCAAATTAGAAATTGAATAGCCTTGTCTTCTCTCTGTTGAATGTTATTATCATCCCATCCCCCTCATGCAAAGATCATATACTACCTCAGTTCCTTTAAAAGGCAGTGTTATGGTACAGTTGATAACAGTGCTGGATGTGGGATCAGGGAAATGAATAGAAATCCTTCTTCACACATTTACTGGCTATGTGACTTTGGGTGAATCATTTAACCTTAGTTTTACCCATATTTAAAATGGACATATAAGTAGCATCTCACTCACAGGGTTATTGTGAGGATCAAATGAAAAAATAAACATACAAGGCACTTGTAAATCTTTTTTTTTTTAATTTAAAAATTTTTTTTATTTTAAACCCTTACCTTCTGTCTTGGAGTCAATACTGTGTATTGTTTCCAAGGCAGAAGAGGGGTAAGGGCTAGGCAATGGGGGTCAAGTGACTTGCCCAGGGTCACACAGCTGGGAAGTGTCTGAGGTCAGATTTGAACCTAGGACCTCCCATCTCTAGGCCTGGTTTTCAATCCACTGAGCTACCCAGCTGCCCCACTTGTAAATCTTAAAGCATTGTATTAATCCTATTTCTCTTTTCTTAAGCCCAAAAGAATGGAGGAGATAAAATATTGCTTTGTACATTTCCTAGGCTAGATATCATAGATAGAAACTAAAATGAAGAATGAATAGTAGCTGAGATACCCAGAATTTCACAGGGGACAAAATCCAAGAAAGGAATCAATGGTAAGTCCCTATAATTTTTCTGCCTTCCATATATATATAAAAGGAACATTGATTATGTCTTCCTTGAGTGGGAGGACAGCTAAATAATATGATTTCAGGCATGCCAGGAAAAATCTTCTGTCCTCTATAAGATCATCCATACTCTAAAAATCCTTGCAGATTTTACTTCTTTGACTTAAACCAAACAGATTTTTCTCTTTAAAATATAATTTCTTTTCAGAGGTTTAATACACTCCAATGTAGTGGAAGGACCCAAGATCTTAGAGGGGAAATGGATGCTCCTGTCTCAACTCCTTCCATTTCTCCATAGTTGGAGAGAAAACTTCTGCAGAGGATCTAGAGGGTGGCAGGAAAAAAAGAAAATACAAGAATACAAAGTGTACATATATGGCAAGTTACCTTGAATGAAAGGAGTAGTTGTGGCAGACTGGAGTTGAAGGACTTAGGAGATGAACTGATCATATATGAATAAATCAGGGGCTGATTCACTGAACAGGGGGATACTAGTGAGTTGCATTGTGATGGTGCTAAGGTGGGTTGGAATCCCATTTGCTCACTCTCCTCTGTACTTGGAGCTTAGTCTGTGGAGATAACTCCCCATTCTCGATTGCTTTCAAATTGTTCTCTTCCTCTGTCCTCTTTCCTCCTACTCCCCCCAACCACCAACCTCCCCACTAAAAGCTGAAGGGGGACCATCCTGTGCTCCTGGCTTTGGAGTCACTGTAGCTTATAATCAGAGCCTTGTTCCTTTAAATGCTTATGAATGCATGTCTAGCTTCTTGTGTTCTCTGACTAGTTTTTGGAGGCATCGCAGATGTAAAATACAACATCTCATGAGTTATTTGTCCTGAAAAATGTCATCCTTTCCTGACAAAAGATTTTGATGGAGGTCTAAGAGGGACCCTTGGTCCTTTGGGAAGCTACATTTTATTTCTCTTTAAGTTGTGCAGCATGTCCATAAAAGAAGAGGGGTTTTTTGAGTAGTAGAGAAGTCAAGAATTAGCTTCTTAGGAAAAGAAGGAAGAGATTACACAAGAGAGTGGACATGGATCCCTCAAGAGGAACCTACTTATCCATCTATCTACCTCTTAGTCTTACAGAGACTTAAGCAAGGAGAGAGTCAGCAAGGGATATTTTGGCCATGGAACTACAAAGATACAAGAAAAGAAGTAGCACTTTGGCTTCAGAGGGGAGGTCATCAGAAGCAGAAGCATGACACCTGAAGAGAAGAACATGGAGCATAGCCCCTAGTGTCCAGTCCTTTTTAGCTATCCAGATAATAAGGAGGACTAGATCAGAAAAAGCAATGCAGACTCCAAGCTGTAGCACCCAGTAATGTCAGAATTGCCTTTGTTCCTTTCTCATTTTAAGTAACATAATATATAGAACGTTAGGAAGACATGAGTTGAAATTCTGTTATTTAGCAAGTTATTTAACTACTCAGCCTCAGTTTATTTAACTGGATAGGGATGATAGTAAAATATCACCTACATCACAGGGTTGCTATAAAGATAAAATCAAATGTGACAATATATCTCTCATTCTCAGCTTTATAAATCATAAAGCTTTGTGTAAAGATTATATATTACTGTTATTATTATTATTATTAATAGTAGCAGCAGCATCAAATGGCAATATAGCATAACAACCCACTGCTAGACCTGGAGAGCTGCGACATTCATTCTTTTTTTCTGAAGAGTGTTCATGTGAGGGCTGGTCCATGTGAGATGAATCAGTTCAGTCTGAGGGGATGTTTGGTGCTTGACTTCCGAAAAAGGAAAGCAACTCAACCTCTTTTTTTTTGCAACTTTCTAGCTTTTTATACCTTTGAAGCCCGGCAAGAACCTCTTAAAGCATAGGTTTGGTTTGTGTCTAAGGGTGACGCAAAAAGAGAGGGTAGAAAGTATTCAAAGTACCACTTAGATAAAGCACAGGACAGCTCTTTATTTTTTTTTCACTACAAAATTAATGCTTAAAAAGTAAAAATACTCACAAGCATACAATTACATAGATTTAAACATATAGCTAATCTGGCAGGTTGATACCCAAAATATGAAAAAATGAGACATTTTATGAGTTGTATGAGAGGGTTGGTTTGGGTATAATGGAGAAAGAGTTGATGATAAATGCCCAGAAGATAGTAGGGTAAGATGGATCCCCCCTTTCGGTCTTCTTCAAATATGTCTCTCCACTAACCCTGCCTTTACTCCCCTCTAATAACCGATTTAATGGATGAACCTCTTCCCTTGGGAAAAGAGAGAGAAATCAGGTCTCTTCCTCTTCCACTATGACAAGGAAGTCAATTTAGGATAACTGACAACTTTATTCTAACAACTGTGGTTAGGGGTAAGATAAGAAAGATGGCTGAAGGTTGGGGTCTAGAGGAAAGAGGGGAAAGGAAGTCCCTGTCTGTCTAAAATATCTTTATTTCTCCCTCCAAAGTTGAGAGACAGGCTTGATGCATGGTCTCTGAGAGGTTCAGGTTGTGAGTCCTGGTCTTTGTCACAGCAGAGCCAATGTTCAGACCTAGGGTGTCACAGGAGCTGTGTGAGATCTTCTGGTGCTGTTCTTGTTCTTCTCGGGTATCTTGGTATCTTGGGGGAGGAAATGGTGGTTAAGTTCAGTGAGGGATTTTGTATGGCTCAGGATACAGTCTCTGATCAGACCATCACCATTGCTGTCTCAAGAGAGAGAGAGATCAACTGCCTCTCCTTGGAATCTCCTCTTTCCTCAAGATTCCAAGCCTTCTCAAGCATCCCCCGCTGTGGATGAACCTTTGCATTGCTTCCAGCCTCTGTCCTTCAAAGTCTCTGGATCATTCCTCTATCACAGAGTCTGCTGAATTGTCATTTCACTATTGCTTTTATGTTATACCATCTGTGCTTGCTCAAGACAGATGTCTTCAAGCCACAATTTGGGCTTCTCCAGCCAGTCATTATCTTCCAGTTGGAACCTTCAATAAGTGTGGCCAACAATGACTCAGGAACCCGGGAACCCCTGACTCCCTGAGGTAGCCACTCTTGAAAAGACTGTATCTTATGACCACTCTTTCATCACTGATGTTTAGAGAAAGAAAAACAAGACCGAAAAGGTAGCCAGAGTCCCAAGGTTCAGTCCCAAGTTTCCCTAGGCACCATGTGTTTAAAGGTGCCTTAGCTGCTGGATATCCTCCACCATCCCTCTTGGGAAGTTCCAGGCTACATTTTCTCCAAACAAGAAGGAAGAGATGGGGGCGGGGGTCACTCCTCTTAAGGGGTAGTGAAGGAACATTTCTTTCTGAATCCGTGGTGACATCTTGTGATGGAACTTTATTGCAGGTTCTTCCCACCAGGGATGGGAGAGTAGAGGGTGAGAACCAAGGGGCAATTTAGGATTATTGCACCACCCTAAAGCAATAGGTCTTTCAGCACTGAGCCAAAACACATAGCTCAGTGGAGAGAAAACCAGGTTAAATGTAGCATATATAAAAGGCTTGGCTCAGCTCCAAACATTCTGGATTTCTCTCTAGCCAGAGCCAATGAGAGGGGGTTTCCCTGATTATGCCCATCACACACATATCACACTTGTAAGCAGCAGGAGAAGCCCAGAGTGGTTCATCTGGAGCCAAGACACAGAACATCCAGTCCTTCTCTTTTGGATCCTATTGTGTGACTGGTTTATTTGTTCCTGCTGTGATGCAGAAGTAGCAGCCAAGATCAGGACTGCTCCCTCCTCTGCCCATGGCTCAGGAACCATTTTTGGAATAGGTGGCAGGAATTCTCATGTGTTGATTAGCTTGCCTTTTCTTTCAAACAAATGCTTCTTATTTTGAACTAATGTGTCCTCAGTGTGATCTGGTAAAAGGAACGAGGACATTTTGATTAGTGGATGTTAACTAAAGCATGCTTTGATTCTGGAGTAGTTTAAGGGGACCCCTAAGCCCTTAGCTACATAGGGAAAGTGAAGAAATCTTGAGTGCTTTATATACTGAAAGAAAAAGAATTAAGGTCATTAATGGAGAGGAAAAGGAAGCTAAGGGTGCAATAAGCACATTTTATTTACTTTACAATTTTGTCTACTATCCTACCTTCTAGATAGAAAAAGAAAATTAGATTGATTGAGCTTCTAGGGAAAGAAAAATAATTTCATTTTGATGGTAGTGATGATGGGAATTGGAGTTAAACTGAGATTTGAATAAATTTAAGGGCTTAGTTCTCACACACTGAGTTTTACTCCAGAGAACTGTGAAGTACAACCCACTATATTTTCTAGCCTCAGTGCTCCAGAATAATTGCTTTTGTTTATGTATTTGCTGAAATGTGATTCTAATACCATTGCCACTGAATTACCAGATATGCCACATAATGAATTGTAATTCATTTTTGTCAGGCACAGGTATGCCAGTGACAAAAGCACTTTCCTAAAGTAGAATTATTAGTTTTAACCAAAGTGGAAATCCAAGGTAGAGGGAAAAGAAAAAAGAGCTTATGAATGAGACTATATGTATACATATACATGCATATCTGTATACATCTATATTATATATAATGTAGGACATATCACTTCTTGATTGCCTCAAGGAGGATTCTCATATACTTCCTAGGATATGATAACATGGCAAGTCAGATAGTTGAGTGCCACACTGAGATTGATCTTGATTCTTCTATTTACCTGTCTTCATCAGGAGACCTTACTGCCACTATCTCTAGTCTCCTCCAATGATTCATGCACTTCCACTCCCTCTTATTTTCTCCATTTCAGCTACATTGAAACCTTGATTGCTAAAGACCAAATCCATCTCCACAATCCAGCTACAGGCTCCCACATTACTGCTTTTCATAAACCTATTCCCATATGTCTTATTCTAGATCTTCTAGAATGTCTTCTGAAAACGTGTGCTCCATAGTGTACAAGTTTCCTTTAATTTCTCAACACTCCCTCCCTTGCTCATCTATCTTCTGCTACTTACTGAGGCCTGTCTCCCTTCTTGGATGATACTCCACTTTGGTCTACCCTTTCTTAATTATTAAGTTACGATTTCATTCATAACCTCAGACTCACTGGTTGTATATGCATATGTGTGTATGTAAGATCTGTAATGCTTCTTGCTCTCCATGGTCACTTACATACTTTCTTTTCTTCACTCAGCACCTTCTCCTCCTTTGAGGGTCATCTCATTCAAATCTCCATACAATACAGATTCCTCACCCCTTAAGACATTTTCCATCCTTCTCAAAGAGTTCAACGTCTTTCTCTATTGCCCAATTCCTGCTCTTATTCTCAGGAACTTCAAAATACACATTGATGTTTGCTCAAATGTCCAAATTTCCCAGTTCTTCAGCCTATTCATCTCTCATTGCATACTTCTCCACCCTATGACAGCTACACACCTACATGAACATACACTTGGGCTTGCCGTCGTCCACAATGTTCTGAATTTTCTTTACCCAATCATAAGTGTTTATCTTTCTATCGGACCTCATACTTTACTCCTAAACCTACTCTTTGCCTTCACTGTGACTTCCAAGCCCCCCATTCCTTAGACTATCACCTCCTACTCTGGCTATGCTCACTTCCTTTCTCAATCTCAACTCCTTGGTGAACTCTACACTGTTTTCTATACTCAAATCTCTTATTCTCTTGTATTATCTATCACACACTGCCAAACTCCAACCTTGTTTTACCCTTATCATTTGCCTCCTTTAATGCTACATATATTCTGCTTGAAAACATGCAGACTGGATTGAATACAAATTTATGCTAGCTAATCTCAGTTGGGCCTTCAGGATAGCAGGCAGGCAATAAATCTGTACTATATGCCAGGTATTGTGATAATCTCTTGGGAACAAAAACAAAGAAAAAGAAAGACAATCCTTGTCTTTAAGGAGCTCACCTTCGAATGCAAAAAGGCACCACTGGCATCATGCTCCCTTCCCCATCCACACATCCTTTTTATCTCTCTTCTAAGTTCAGAGAATCAGAAGGACAGTTGGGAGGAGAATGAAGCTCGGTCCATCTGGACCCATCCCTAAAATACCTTATACTTTACCTTAAAAGAAACATAAAAGACCCATACCTTAAAAGAAACTCAATGAGAGGAAGGAACCAGCTTGGAATGTTCCAGAGTGATGAAGATCCCATGTGCTGAAGGAACTGTCAGGGCAAAAAGTAAGAGTTTCTGCATTGAAGAAGTTGAGCACCATCAATAGGTTGGGCATAACATTGGGTTTAGCTTCCTAGACAGAAGAAATGTAGCTGGAAATAATGGTTTGGATAGTGCAGAGATAAGGTGAAGGTTAAATAATGTTTCATCAATATACAAAATGTTTCCACATTAGAATGGTTTGAATATCAACTTCTGGGGAGAACATGAGTTAGTATAAATATTGACTCTTATTGGTGAATGTTTGGGAATTTCTTAGGTTTATATTTCTTTCATGCAGTAGATTTACATTGGATACCATTTTATTCTCTACTGTGATAAACATGAGCCAAACCTAAGCTTTAGGAAATTTTTTGGTACACCATAGTAGGAGTATAAAGAATCAGAAAATTTAAGAGTCTAAT
The DNA here is from genome assembly GCF_027887165.1 of Monodelphis domestica. NCBI lineage: Eukaryota > Metazoa > Chordata > Mammalia > Didelphimorphia > Didelphidae > Monodelphis > Monodelphis domestica. The sequence continues at coordinate 271,840,903 of NC_077233.1, read as the reverse complement.
ACTTCTCATTAGAAACTAAGCTTTCGAGAAAATTGAACCCATTCTCTCCAGGTGAGTGAGTCTAGATCTGAAAGGGATTCCCAAGGGGAGAACAAGAAGATGAATATCTCAGGCTTTTTAGGCTCAGGAGCAGTAGTTGTTATTATCATAGACAAGCAAATCTGATCATTACATTGGCCATATCTAAGGATGTCTGTATCATTTTATCCTTCCAATTCATTGCCTCTCTGCCAAGAGGTGAAAGATATACTTCTTGAATAGAAGTTTGAAGTCATCATATCCTTTCTGCTATATCACTTCTCCCTCTTTCCTCTGCCCCATACTCATTTAATTCTACCATCTTTACACATGGCTAAAGTGACTTTCACCTTTGGGAGAATAAAGCCAAATTTAAGAAATCATTGACAATGATTTTTTTTCTTTCCCTTTTCCTATCAGTTTTCTATGCTCTTGAATACATCATCTCCTCTCATAATTAGGGGATACTACTTAAAAACCCCCAATAACAACCCAATACTAAATATTGGTTCCAAAGTAATGGGTAGACAATTGGAATTAGGTGACTTGCTTAGGGTCACCCAGCTAGGAAGTGGATGAGGTCAGATTTGAACTTGGTACCTCCTATCTGTAGGCTTGGCTTTCCATCAATTGCCTTCTAGCTGCCCCTGGGATATTTCTTTTTGAGGGACATTGTTTCTTCCTTTATAGCCAACGAGTGTGTGTATATCTGCCTATAAAAGAGAATATATAGTAGGTACAATATGGAAACCAGTCCTGAGAGAAGAATTGCTATCCAACCAATTCAGAAGTTTGAGTCAAGGGGTGGACTGCTTTACATGGAAAAAATACACTAATTCTGATGTCATAATTATGTTTGGAGTCTGATTGGCCATTAACAGCCACCCAAGCTGACTATTTAACAATGCTCATCTGCAAAAAAAGAACCAGCAGGCTTATTCTTTCTCTGTTCAGTGATCTGGTTAATCAGAAATATATATGTACATTTTATTAGCCATTTGCTTAATTGCTGTGAAATAGTTACTTTATAAAAAAAAAAGGTGGTAAGAAGCAACACAGAGGAGATAATCAATGTTCCAGGACCAGAGCAAATTTGAAAATGGATGTACCTTCAGTCCAAGCATTAGTTGTGGGCTGTCTTCCAATTCCTGTATTCTTTTTACTCATTTTCCAATTGTAGTGTTTTCCAATAGTTCTGAGTTTCTTACCTATCAGGTAACACTGTTTTGAAAGCCGATAAACTGAGTGTTCTTTGATGATGGCATTTTTCTTGGTTTTTTAACTTTTCTATCCCAACATTTAAAAAAATATTCAGCATTTTATTTGGTGCCTTTATTTTATAAATTTGTTCCTGTTAAAGAAACAAGGTTTCTTCAGGTAATTTAGATATTCTTGTGGAAAAATGACTATACATATGTATACATATATATTTTCAAACTGATTGTTTCAGAAAAGTAGAATCTCTTTACAGAGATCCTTAAAGGGTACAAAAACCTTTATATTATCTGAATTTCATAACAACCTTGCATGAGTAGTTACTAAGGGATATCTTTATTTTGCAGGTAAAGAAACTGAGGTCGAGAGATTAAGAGGTTTTATTATCAACCCAGGCCTTATGAGTGTCAAGGGCAAGATTCATCACTAGTTCTCTTGACTCCAAGTTCAGTACACTACCCACTGTGTCACGTTGCATAAGAATAGACTTTTTATGAGATTCAAGAACCAGGATGTGAAAAGTATATAATCGTCAATTTTCTATTGAAACTGAAAATAGGGGTGGATGAAAGAAGTATATTCATATCTTAAAGCAAAGTTGATTCATAGTTACAATAATATCCTATCTTAAAAATAATTCTAGTTGATAGCTACCATTTTCTCTGGTATTAAACCTAGAATTATAAGTCTTGTCTTTAAGGGGGAGAGAGAAAGTCAGTTTTTGCCTATTTCCCATTGTTTGTGATCCTTTTCTGACTCTACCCAGGGAACATCATCTCTGTGAATAAGAGGCCTCTGAGTCAAGACCAAGCCAGAAATCACCTCACTCTATTATTATTAATTTAATTAAACCATAAATGTTTTAGACACTAGGGGTGATGCAGCTAGGTTGGCTATAAACAAGTTACATTGGTTTTTAACATCATAGCTCATTAATAATTTTTTGAGATACTCATTCTTTTCCTACCTAGATTCTTAATTATGTGAAACACTGAAAAAATAAAGCAGCTATTGATTTAGCAATTAGATATCTTTAACCTTGTGCACATGAAAATTTCTTACAAAGATCCATATTATTGGAAAAATAGCTAGAGGACTTTGTGATTTGAAATCTTTGAAATCAGATATAGATGGGCATGTAGACTTCAAGAAATAAAAAAACAAAAAGTATGCATACACATATTTGGAATTTTTGTTAGCAAAGAACTAGAAATAACGAGGGATTGGGGAATGGTTGCAAAAACTTTATATGAATGTATAGAAAATTGTTTTGCCAAAAGAAATGATGAAAATGAGGAATTTAGAGAAATATAGGAAAAGGTATATGAGGGAAACCAAGTAAAAAAAAACAGAACCAATGACCAAAACAATATAATTAGAAGCTCTAAAGGGAATTAAAATTCTGAGTAATTAAAAATAATAATCTTACAAAACAGATAATGAAAAATACTTAGAGATGGAGGACTAACAGAACAGAATATACATTGTCAGATATACAATCTATCAGAATTTTAAACTTAATTTTTTCTTTGTTCAAATTATTGTTGTAAAAAATAAAAGTCATCAATAAAACACATTAAAAGCATGTTTTTAGAACACTGCAGAACACTGCAACAAATTAAATTATGTAACTACAAAAGAAAAGATATTGGGATCAGTAGCTAGAAGAGACTTTATAGTTCATTTAGTTCATTTATTTTACTGATGAGAAAATAGAGGTCCAGAGAGATTTCCCAGGGTTATATAGTGAGTAAACCAGGGCAGCTAGATGACTCAGTGGGTAGAGAGCAAGGCATAGAGAGGGGAGGACCTAGGTTCCCACTAGGCATTTGAGTAGCCTGCTGGAAGTCTATACACCAATGAACATTGCCATCAATGTCTTGTTACATGAATTTCAGTGAGATGTGTTACAGATAAAAGAGTGGTTGCCTTAAACTTTGACCATGAAAATATGGTTTCAAGACCTTGAATTGCCAAAACTGTAAAGATAATTTTTAGTGTCTTGATTTTATATTAAAAATAAAGTGGTCACCATGGGAAAATTCCCAAATATGAAACACCTGAGTCAGCTGGGTTTTTATGGAGATTTTAATTAATACAAATAAAGAAATTAAGAAAAAAGGAGAGACAGAGTAAGAGGAAATAATGAGAAAATGGTTAGGCCAGCCTAGCTTAAGCCTTAAGAGAGAGATCAGTCAGTCTTTTATCAACTCACCACAAGATCCTTCCAAGCAAAACTCTAGTGTTCAGAGAGACCCTCCAGCATAGCTCCTGAGCTCCACTTCAGCTTCCAAGGCTGAATTACCTTTCAGCCACCGAGACAGAGACCATCCTCCAATTCAGCTCCATAGCTGAATTCCCTCAGAGGCCTTTCTGACCTCCTTTTAAAGAGAATTTTCTCCTATGTCACCTCCCTAAGTTTTCACATCTACCAATCACAGTAGACGTTTTCACAGGACTGACCATTCTTAATTCACACCTGAGTAGACTAAAACCTCACACCTCTTGCTAAGCTTGCTTGAACTTTTAGTGATTAATTTAACCTTCATAGGTACTTAGCACCTTTTTGTATTAGATCTAAAAATAGACCCAGCTTAAGGGTTTTACTTTACTTTAGCTTTACTTTACAAAGCTTTACTTTAAGTATGGGCTAAGTACTTTTCATTGTTCAGTAAGGAGTTTACAACTTTATCTTCCCCTAAAATGTGTTTAAGTATGAGTGGAGTAATATTAGAGTTCTCACATTCTTGATCAAGTAACTTCATTGTTTAAAATGGGGAATGGTCTTAACCAAATGTTCTAAGGTAGAGTCTGAGAATTTTTAACATTCACAAGTCTGAGAAATTTTAAGATTCACAGATGGGAGGTCCTGGGTTCAAATGTGGCCTTAGAGACTTCCTAGCCGTGAGACCCTGCACAAGTCACTTAACCCCTATTGCTTAGCCCTTACAGTTCTTCTTCCTTGAAACCAATACACACTATTGACTCCAAGACAGAAGGTAAGGGTTTAAAAAATGAGTAGCAGATCTCACATTTTATCTTTGGGATATAGCTTACCATATCATTCTGAAAGATCTTAGTTTTAAGAAAGCTACCTGGTGCTGTGAAAAATAAGATGAGTTCTATTTACCCAAAAGGGTCACTCACTATGACAGAATGTCAATGTAGCTTTTTCCTTTTGTTACTCAACTAGTAAGTAGGGAAAATTCTACTCAGACACACTGTAAGAGTGAATGCATGCCTAGCAGTTGTGTGAAGTGGAACATTTGTATTCTCAACTTCCTTTGGGCAGTTCTGCTCTTCTATATTTCCTCCTTTAGATTGAGGCATAAGAATGCCCTTTTCTCTAGTTATACTCTGGACTTTGCCCTTCAAGGGACGGGTTTTCTTTTTCAAAATATCCTTGAGAGGAAAATAAGAAGGGGAAAAAAAGCCCAAGATGCCACTGTGCATTCCAATTCCTGTTTATCCCACAAGGCCAAGTTATCTCTAGGTAATTTATATCTAAGATGGCCCAGATTCACTTATTTCCCACTTTGGGTAGAGTATAAAAATATGAATCAATAATTTGCTTTTGTTCAGCTTAAGTCCCAAGCTGGGAAGGTTCCAGAAATAAGGAGAATCTCTCTGTGTCTGGCAAATATATAGTGCCCCCAAAAGTCTTAGTTTTAATAGCTTAAATCTTTGGGGATATTCTGTATATTGAAACTCCCACTTCTTTCTTATATGCTTTTTACCATTTAGACCTCTCAGCTACATTTGAGTAATGAAACACATAGATCAACAATGCAATCATTAAATACCTTTTTTTTAATCTTAGAGAAATTTTTTTAAAAAAAAAGATCAAATTAGGAAAAAACTCTTAAGAAATAGGAATTGGGGAAAGCTCATTTCTCTTTCTTTAGAGAAACAAAAAGAGGACTGGTAATGAAATAAAGTAACAGCTTTCTTAAAACTAAGATCTTTCAGAATGATATTGGTAAGCTCTATCCCAAAGATAAAGGATGAGATAATAGAAAGAATATTGTTACTGTTACTGGGTTCACCAGTTCTGTTCCCAGTAGGCACTTGAGTAGCATGCTGGAAGTCTTTGTACACCAATGAGCATTGATACATGAATTTCAGGTTCTTTAGAATTCGTGATGTGCCGATGTAGTGTGCTTACACTTCTCCTGTGATATTCTTACTGTTCTTCGTGAGGCTCTTTGACCCAGGGAAACAAGGGCTGGCACTGACCTCGGAAGCATTTACTTCACTCCTAACCCCATTTTACAGATGAGAAAACTTAAGTTCTAGGAAAGCAACATGATTTGCTCTAATCTCTATGAAGAGATGAGTCTTTTACTTGAAAGGGCAGCTCCTCTGCTTTTACCTTTGATACCACCTCCTCCCATCTTCTCTAGCAGATTGTACCTGAGTAGCAGAACCAAGGTCTTCTGACTTCAGATTCAATATTCTTTCTATTATCTCACCCTTTATCTTTGGGATATAGCTTACCATATCATTCTGAAAGATCTTAGTTTTAAGAAAGCTGTTACTTAAATAAATAAATCTGCTCCCTCTGACTAATCTTTAATTTCTTTCCATTTACTGGTTCCTTTCCTAATTCTTACAAATATGCTCAAATATCCTTCAGAGTCCCTTACACTTGTCACCCTATATCTCTCCTCTCTTTACAGATAAACACTTTGGAAAAAACTCCATCATGGCCTCCATTTCCTTTCCTCTTACTTGGTTCCTTGCACTTTGGCTTGAATCCTTATTATTATCATCTCTTGAGTTACCAATAGTCTCTAAATGGCTAAATCTGATGATTTTCTCTCAGAGCATGTCCTTCTTGACCTCTCTATATAATTTGACACTATTGAACTATCCTATCCTCTTGGATATTCCCTTTTCTCTGAGTTATCATGATAGTGATTGCTCTTGATCCTCATTCTATCTCTGACTTCCTTCTCAGTCTCCTGTATTTGTTCATTATCCATATTATACTCAATTCTGTGTCTAACCCAAAACGTATTCTTTCTCTGCACAAGTTCTTTTGTGTGACTTCATTAACTCTCATGACTCTAATGATATTTTTATGCATATTTCTCCCAAATCTCTATATCCAGTCTTTGCCTTTCTCTTAAATTCCATTTGGACATCTCTAATTGCCTACTGGAAATTTAAAACTAGCTTTATTACATGCATTTTTAAACTCAACATGTTCCAAAACTGAACTCATTCTCTTATGGTCTAAATCCAAATAATTCAGATGAAGATGCTTCTATTTGGCTGAAAAGTCAATCACGTTCACAATCTCAGTGATATTCTCAGCTCCTCGTTCTTCATCACCGTGTGTACTGAAAATAGCTGCAAAATCAATTCATTTCTACCTCTGTCCCAATCTCTCTGCTCAGAGACACCACTCCACCTAAAATCCTTATCACCTCTCACCTCGACTATTATAATCACTTCCTAACCAATCTTCCAGCCTCGTCTTCTTCCTCATCTATCTTTTAACCAGTTTCTAAAGTGAAACTCCTGAAAAGCAGGTCTGACCATAACAACTTCCTATTCAATAAATCTCTTTGTGGGGGTAGCTGAGTGGCTCAGTGATTTGAGAACCAGTCCCAGAGATGGGAGATCCTGGGTTCAAATCTAGATTCAGACACTTTCTATCTGTTTTAACCTTAGCAAATCATTCAACCCCCATTGCCTACCTTTTACCAACTATTCTGCCTTGGGACAAATACTTTGCATTGATTTTAAGACATAAGGGTAAGAGTTTTAAAATTAATAAATAAATATCTTTGTGGTGGCAAAGAATTGACAATTGAAGGAATGGCCTTCAATTGGGGAATGGCTAAACAAGTTGTGGCATATGATTGTGATCAAATACTACTATGCCATAAGAAATGATGAGGAGGTTAATTTTGGAAAAAACATGGAAAGACCTCCATGAAATTATGAAGAGTGAAACAAGCAGAACCAAGAGAATATTATATACAGCAACATTGCTTGAAGAATGAGTTGTGTATACCCACTCCAGAGAAAGAACTGATAGAGATAAGTAAGCCATATATATAATTCTCAAGTAATACCTTCTTTAATTGAAGAAGGGAGGAGGGAACTAACAAGGTATTTTAATGTAACAAATAAATAAATAAATTTAAATTTAAAAAATTCCAATGGTTCCCTTGTTTTCTTTAGAACAAATACAAACTCCTCTGTGTTTTTGCATCCTTTCATAACCTTCCCACTTCTCATCTTTTCTGGCCCTCCTACTTACTCATCTTCTCACATTCTGTAGTCTAGCCAGATTGACCTTAGTGTTTCTTACACATAATATTCTATTTTTTACGACAGTGCCTAGCATAGAATAAACATTTAATAAGTGCTTATTGATTCAACAACTTGAATATTCTTCATGCTTTTAACTTCGTCTCTCTTTCTTCTCTCCCTGCACCATGTCTAAAATGTGTTCCTTCCTCACTTCTCTTTCTTAGAATCTCTCGTCTCCTTCAAAAAATGCTCAGGAGTCACCTTTTATGTGTCTTCTCAGCTAGTAGTGTCCCTTCCAATTTGTTTTTTAAAATTTCATATATATTTATACATGTAAAATTGTTTCTACTGATAGAATATAAGTTTCTTTTGCCTGGTACATAATAAATGCTAATAAATGCTTTTGATTAATTTCTGAAAGTCATACAGGTAGTGGCAAAATGCATTTGTACCCCTGTCCTTGGACTCCACAGCACTTTTCACAATATTATGTTGATTCTAGGTGGGAGGGACAGGATAGGAGACATCTGGACAGAGCATAGGAAAGAAGAGGAAATCTCAACCTTGGATTTTATAAGGATGATGGGGGAAGATTAATGGGTGGGGACAGTGGACATAGGTTACTTTAGGTATGGGAGAGTCTTTTGCTTTGATGTGACTACAAATCACTCTGTTTCAGAAGAGTATTAAACAATATGAAATCAGGAGATCATCAAAATATGTAAAAATAATATTATTCATATTAATTCATTAGACTTGTTTACCATTTATAGCTCATTACTACATGCACAATTGAGACACATCACTACCATCAGTAAGATTGATTTCATGCTATATTTTATTTAATCAATACTCCAAAATATATCATGTACCTATCATGTTCAAGGGCCCTGCAGTGGATTATAGAACCAGATTATATAATCTGCTTCTAAAATTGCATATTTTATTTATTTTTTATTTGCATATATTTTTATTTTTAACTGTATATATATGCATTAATTGCATATATATATGCAATTTTTAAAAACTCTTACCTTCTGTCTTGGAATCAATACTATGTATTGGCTCCAAGGCAGAAGAGTGGTAAGGGCTAGGCAATGGGGGTTAAGTGACTTGCCCAGGGTCACATAGCTAGGAAGTGGCTAAGGACAGATTTGAACCTAGGACCTCCTGTCTCTAGGCCTGGCTCTCAATCCACTGAACCACCCACCTGCTCCTTTACATATGCAATTTTCAATTGCATATATATGTATTAATTGTATATATATATATATATATATATATATATATATATATATATATATATATGCAGGTCATGATTGTCACAAAGTCACAAAGACCTAAATTTGAATCCTGATTCAGACAATTCCTAGATGTGTAAAACTGGACAAGCCACTTAACTTCTATTTTCCTTGATTTCCTCCTCCGTAAAAAGAGGCTAATAACACCTATCTCATAGGATTGTTGTGAAGATCCAATAATTTTGAAAAAGCCTTTTGTAAATTGAAGGCCTGATAGAGGTGTTCACTGTCCTCTTTATTCACACTTCCCGGTGGTGTAGACAACGATCCATTCATTTCCTCTGCAATTCTTGCTCATGTAATCCTATAAGTTCTCTTTTGGGGAGCCTGTCATCATTCTGGGAACCTTCCTCTAAATCTGTTGGCATTACAGCTCTCTGGGAGCAGCCTGGACTGTTCATTGGTAATCCCTGCTCTCCTTACATTACTGACCCACTTCCTTTCCTAGTCATCCATCTCTCTGATGATTTCTGTCGTGCCATTTATGCTGCGTAATTCTTCATTGGTGACATGTTCTGATCTCTTCTCACCTACCTGTAACATTAACAGAGAGCGCAACTCTATTGGGCTGGCTGTGTTGTTTGAATGCCAAAGCTTGGTTTGTCTAAAAGACCATTTTACAAAGAACGCCAACAAGGTAAGTGTTCACATGGTCAGAAGAAGTAATTAATACAAGGATACTCTCAAGGTTTCTCTGGATTCCTTTGGTTACTGACTGAGAGATATGGGAGACACTGGCACGAGACCATCCAGCGTGGTGTGCCCACAACAAATAAGGCATCGTGCTCTACAAGCAAAGCCAACTGCAGTAGCTTGAACAAAATGTTAGAGATGTATCTCCACTTCAAATGTTTACATGGACTCTTAATGCCCAATCTGAGCTAGATCCTTCTCAGTTAGTATTGATCTGATCAGCCACAGTTGGACACACTATACGTTGACCCTGATGTAGTGATGTCTTTTTGGTCCTTTTTGGTTATGAAAGATAATGGCTAAATATCTTTATTTTTTAAAATTTGAATTAATTTATTTACAATAATCACAATATTTCCCTCCCTCCCCTCCACCCACCCTTCCCGAAGCCAATGCACAATTTTATTGGGTATTACTTGTGTCTTGTGTCCTTGATCAGAACCCATTTCCATGTTGTTGGTGTTTGCGTTAGGATGTTTATTCAGAGTCTACATCCCTCAACCATATCCCCATCGACCCATGTATTCAAGCACTTGTTTTTCTTCTGTGTTTCTACTCCCACAGTTCTTCCTCTGAATGTGGATAGCTTTCTTTCTCCTAAGTCCCTCAGAATTGTCTTGGATCATTGCATTGCTGCTAGTAGAGAAGTCAGTTACATTCAATTGTGCCACAGTGTATCAGTCTCTGTGTACAATGTTCTCCTGGTTCTGCTCCTCTCACTCTGCATCACTTCCTGGAGGTTGTTCCAATAAATATCTTCAAAACTACATTATTCCAAGATGTGTAGCCATGTATCATCTTCATGGTGAATGCTTGTGTTTAAAATTGGGCTTTTGTTTCAGGAAGAAATGGGGTTATTAAAAGCACTAAACACTTTTATGCAGGTAGTCTAGTCTCATCATCTGCTTAGAAACTTGCTAAATTAGAGTCAACATTAAGGGGAAATGGAAATCAATTTTTTGAGTTTACCTTTTGCTTTTCAATTTTTCCTTCTTAATGTATGCCCTGTGACTTAACACTGCATTGTAATATACCGAGGGAGAATCAAACCAGTCATCTTAGATGATTACCTATTATGCTTTCATTAAGGAAATGCCAACTAATTTTAATTGTAAATCAATTCCACATACAAAAGTTGTTTATTCTCAATATATCATTTTACTTTCTCTACTCTCTCTGCCAAACTAAGAATCTTTTTTTAAACTGAGGACAGTCAATCTTCATTCTTCATTGCTATGTCAGAGTTGTTTTTCTGACTCAGTATTTTGTAATGCAAATAAAATTTAAAAATGGATTTTAAGGCTGTCAGAAATAGATCATAGTATCCTAGACTCAGAGCATGAAGATAACTTAGAGGCCATCTGGCTTAACCATAACCCTTCATTTTATAGGCAGGGAAATTGAGGCCCAAAGAAATCAAATTATATGACAGGTCTCACAGGTTGGATTCAAACCTATGTTCTTGAACTTCAAATCTAACATTCTTTTCTTGGTATCATGCTGGCAGTCCAAGTGATCTTCTTGGTTTTTGTATTAAAAATAGGCTATCATCATTTTGCTTAAAATAAACATTTTGGAGACATTTATTCATTTTAGTAATGCAAGATGCTTTCCAATTTAATTAATTCATACTGCTTGCACACAGTCAGATTCTAGGGACCCAGTGATAAGTTCTATGCAATTCAAGTTTAGTCTCAAATTGATTTTTGAAAAGGTAACCTTATGCAAAAATTTTATTCTCATTCTTTTTATCCTTGCTGCTGCTTAGCTTGTTCACATTCCCAGACTGTTCTTGTCTTTCCTGCATAGAGAATTGGGGATTTCTTCACACAGGATCCAGAGTGAAATAAGTCCAGCTAATTTTGGTATGCTCTAGCCCTAGTCATGAAGAATAGAGAAATCACAGGCCAGTGTCCATTCCACCCCGTCACTCCCAGATTTAATTTGTTCAGTAAACCTCCAATTCTTGTTCAGTAGATTTGTAATCTTGATAATGTCAATACCAACTCTAATAGTACACCAACTTTGGGATAACCTGGAATTGTCAGAATCTTAGGAGACCGTAGAATAGACTGATGTCCCTTATGCTGAAGTGAACCAAAGCTTGCTTAGATCCAACAAAAAAATGTTGTGTTGATCCTGGTAAAGTCACCAGAGATTGAAATATAGCATAAGCATATTCACTCTGTGTTGAAGTGGGTTGTTATAAGGGGAAAACCCTTGGAATAATAGCAAATTGAAAAAAAGTAGCGAGAAGATTTGAATTCTTGAGGCACAGCTTTGCTTTTACTCTTATCAGAAATCTGTGATGCCCTATTATTTCTAGAATGAAATGTAAACTTCTTAGCCCTCTGTAATCTGGTTCCTTGTCTGACATTTTGTATTGATACCCTTAACACATCATACCCAACTTCACATGTTTCAGGCAAGCATTAAATCTAGCTCCAAGAAGCACTCAGAGTTTAGATATGCAAACAATTGGTTGCCTTATTGAAATACAGAGAAAATAAGTCTTTAAAAATATATATGTATATATATGCTTAGCCAATTAGGAAAGAAGAAATACAAGTTAGTAGGATCAAAAATGAAAAGGGTGAATTTACTACCAATGAAGAGGAAATTAAAACAATCATTATGAGCTCTTTTGCTCAATTATATGCCAATATATCTAACAATCTAGGTGAAATGGATAAATATTTATAAGAATATAAATTATCCAGATTAACAAAAGGTGAAGTAAAATACTTAAATAATCTTATCTCAGAAAAAGAAATTGAACAAGTCTTCAATGAACTCCCTAAGAAAAAGTCCCCAGGGCCAGATGGAGTCACAAGTAAATTCTCTCAAACATTTAAAGAATAATTAATAGCAATACTAGATAAACTATATGAATTCTTTGGGAAATTAGGCAAAGAAAGAGTCCTATCAAGTTTTTTATGATACATATATTGTGCTAAAACCTAAGCCAGGAAAAGCAAAAGTAGAGAAATGAAATTATAGGCCAATTTCATTAATGCTGCAAAATTTTTAAATGAGACTAGCAAGGAGAATACAGCAATATATAACAAGAATCATTTACTATGATCAGGTGGAATTTACACCAGGAATTCAGGAAAACTATCAGCATAATAACTAACAGAAATCTGATTATCTCAATAGTTGCATAAAAAGTCTTTGACAAAATACAACTCCCATTCTTTCTAAAAACACTAGAAAGCATAGGAATAAAGGGGTCATTCCTTAAAATGATAGTGTCAATCTAAAATCTTTAGCAAGTATCATCTGCAATAAGAATGTTAGAAGCCTTTCCAGTAACATCAGGAGTGAATCAAGGGTCCTCATTATCACTACTATTATTTAATATAGCACTACAAATTCTGGATTTAGCAATAAGAAAAGAAAAAGAAATTGAAGAAATTAAAGTCGTCAATAAGAAATGAAACTATCATTTTTCAGATGATACAATGATCTACCTAGAGAATCCTAGAGAATCAACTAAAAATTAGATGAAATAATTAATACTTTTAGTAAAGTTTCAGGATACAAAATAACCCCACCGAAATCATCAGCATTTCTATATATTACCAACCAAGTATAAGCATCAAGAACTAGAAAGGGAAGTTCCATTTAGAGTAACTCTAGACAATATAAATTTACATGCCCAAGACAAACACAGAAATTATATGAACACAATTGCAAAACACTTTTCACATGAATAAAGTCAGATCTAAACAATTGGAAAAATATTAATTGATTATGGATAGGCCAAACTAACATAGTAAAAATCACAATCCTACCTAAATTAATTTATTTCTTCAGTGCCATACCATTCAAACTAACAAATACTTATTTTATACAACTAGAAAAAATAGAAAGGAAAAACAAAAGGTCAAGAATATCAAAGGAATTAATGAAGGAAAATGTGAAGGAAGGTCGTCTAGAAGTACCAGATCTTAAACTATACTACAAAGCAGTAATCATCAAAACAATTTGGTTTGGGTTAAGAAATAGAATGGTGGAACAATGGAATAGATCAGATACACAATATACAGGAGTAAATTACCTTAGCAATCTAGTATTTAGGAATCCAAAGTCCCCAATTTTTGGGATAAGAACTTAGTATTTGACAAAAACTTCTGGGAAAACTAGAAAACAAAATGACAAAAACTAGGTATAAACCAATATCTCACGTCATATACTAAGGTAAGGTCAAAATGGCTATGTGATTTAGACATAAAGGGTGATATTGTAAGTAAATTAGGCAAACATAGAATGTTTATTTTCAGGCAGATCTATAGAGAAGGGAAGAATTTATGACCAAATAAGAGAGAAAATATTATAAGATATGAAATGAGAAATTTTGATTATAATAAATTATGAAGTTTTATACAAACAAAATTAATGCAACCAAGATTAGAAGGTAAATAAGCTGAGAAAAATTTTTATGGTGAATTTCTCTCATAAAGTTCTAATTTCTCAATTATGAAGAGAACTAAATCAAATTTTAAGACAAGTCATTCTCCAATTGAAAAATGGTCCAAGGTATGAACAAGTAGTTTTCAAATGAAGTAATCAAAGTTATCAATAATTATATGAAAAAAAGTCCCAAATTACCAAGTTGATTAGAGAAATGCAAATTAAAACAATTCTCAGGTAACACCTCACACTTATCAGAGTGGCTAATATGACAGTAAAGGAAAATGAGAAATGTTGGAGGGAATGACAAATTTGGGACATTAATGCATTGTTGGTGGAGTTGTGAATTGATCTAACCATTCTGAAGGATATTTTGGAACCATGCCTAAAGGGCTACAAAACTGTTATCCCTTTGATCCTATAATACCACTACTAGATCTATATCTCAAAGAGATATAAAAGATAATATAAAAGATATAAAAGGGAGAATGATCTATTTGTACAAAAATACACATAGCAGTTGTTTTTGAAGCGACAAAGAATTGGAAATTGAGGGAATGTCCATTAATTGGAGAATGGCTGAACAAATTGTGGTATATTGATGGAATATCATTCTGCTGTAAATGATTTCAGAAAAAAGCTGGAAATACCTACATGAACTGATGCAGAGTGAAATAAGCAGAACAAGGAGAACACTGCACACAGTAACAGCAATATTATATGATGATCAACCCTCATTCTTCCAGCCCAGTTCTTAACTTTATGTTCCATTTTTGGCTGGTCTCTAGAAATTTCTTGAGGGAATGTCTGGGCTGGTCCTTTTACTACTTGAAGTGTTGAGTATTTTTATTCTAGAATCTCAGACACAGGTCAGATTAGGAACTTGAAAGGTTTTAGTGCTTCCAAAGTAGACTGATTTAGAGAAAAATCTGATCACTGTTGCCTATCTGAACTCTGCAATTTCCTGACTTGGATTTGGGTCTTTGACTGGATTCAACTTGATCAGCTAGCTGAGAAGCTCTTTTGGTTCACAGTGACAATTGCAAACTTCCCTCAGGTTTGTAATTCCTGCATATTCCTCTGTAGGCTTTAGACTGAGCTAGAAGTTGGAGGTGAGACTCTCCTCTCCTCTTGGGGTCTGAGCCATACTATTGATCCTTCCTTCTGAACTTATTGTATCTCAGGAAATCTCTGAGAGTCTTTCACCATTCTCTATCAGAATCCTGTCCCTGATATACATCTCTTGCTCAATTAGCCTTTGACCTGTGACTCAAAATTGTGCAGTTGGGTAACAAAGTGGCCATTTGACACATGTTCCTATCTTGGTGCCTCAGGATGAATGTGGGGGTGCCTCAGGATTAGAGTGGGACCTCCTCTAGTTCAAGTATGCAGCCTCTCTAGACACTGGATTGTTCTGCCCACAAAATGCTACTTTCCAGATCCCTACCCTAAAGTCTACAGATCTGAATATATTCTATCTTTCTGTATTGATGTGAGCTGGAAAAAAATGATCCTGTGACTTCTTATCAATTCTCCATCAAGATCTGATCTATTCCATGTTCTAGTTTTTGCAGGGAGTTTTGACAGAGGATCTCACTGTCTTCTTTCTTGATACTTCACCATCTTGGCTCTGGCAATGGTCTTTAAATGGTTTTGAGAACAGTGATGATATTCCAGAAGATGGAAAGAAATCTGAAAGTTCCATTAAAAAAAAAAAAAGGAGACCGGAACCTGGAAACTATAGGTCAGTGAGTTTGGCTTAATTTCTGGATTTTTTACTGCCTTATTAAAGTATTGATTAATGAATGTCTAGAAAAGAAATCTATGATCACAAAGAACCAACAAGGCTACATTTTAACAGGTCATACCAGGCTGACTTCATATGGCACCTGCGAACAGTGCTCAATGTTAGCTCAATGAGTTGTATGTAGATGACGTTTTTAGGGTTAGTACCCACTGGAGAATTGAAGAAACCAAGTAAATCTGGGAGGGAAGAACCCAGAGACAACTCTTTTGTGTGTGTGTGTGTGTGTGTGTGTGTGTGTGTGTGTGTGTGTGTGCTAAGCATCCAAATTGTGGAAGTTGTTAGGAAATATAGGGTACTCATAGAGCATAGAGACAGTAATAGTCAGCTTTGGACCATAATTAGAGGTCCAAAAAATGAAGGGCTCCAGGAAATAGTGGATTCCCTCACCTTGACGATCTTCCTATTGGGCTGATATCCACTTGTGAGGATTGTTCCTGAGGGGATTTTTGACCATCCATAGGCTGAAATGGTCTATATGGTGCTTTCCAACTTTTAGAATCTGTAATTCTGTGAAATAATTTTAATGAATAAGGAGCATTTCTAGTCATCATATTCATTATTCATATGTAAATGGAACCAGTAATTATTTGAAAATAATTTTTATTAAGCTGTTTAAGCATTCCTAGCATTTTATAATATTAATATTCTTAATAATCTTCCCAATCTCACTTTTTTCCAAAGGATATAAACGTAAACTTTAGCCTAAGCCTCATCCAAATGTGATTGTTTGTAATAAAATTCTGACTTAATGTCTGGTAGAATACGAGGTAGTAGAATGAGCACTGGAATTAGAATTCAGAGGAATAGTGGATGGGTATTCCCGTCACTGGTCCCTTAAGTAACTAGAAGGAAGAAAACTGGCATTTATTAGGCACCTATTATGATCCAGGCACTATAATAAGTTCTTTTCAAATATTATCTCATTTGATCCTCATAACAATTTTGAGAGATAGGTGCTATTATCCCCATTTTATAGTTGAGGCACACAGTGATTAAGTGAGTTACCTGTGGTCATAAAACCAGTAAATATTTAAGGCAGATTTTGTAGTTCAGAGAATTCATTTATTACAACCTCTCAAAGAGTTACCTGGGACCCTGAGAGATTAATTGACAGGTTCATGGTCCCACAGCTAGAATGTGTCAGACACAGAGGATCTATTTATTTATTTAAAATGGTGGGGGGAATCAATCAATTAATTAATTAATTAAGATATTTTCCCATGGTTATATTATTCATGTTCTCCCCCCCCCCTTAGCTGATGCGCAAATCCACTGGGTTTTACATGTATCATTGATCAAGACCTATTTCCCTATTATTGATAATTGCACCAGGGTGATCATTTAGAGTCTATATCCCCATCATATCCCCATTGATCCATGTGATCAGACAGTTGTTTTTCTTCTGCATTTCTACTCCCACAGTTCTTTCTCTGCATGTGAATAGCGCTTTTTCTCATAAGTCTCTCAGAATTGTCCTGGGTCATTGCATTGCCACTAATGGAGAAGCCCATTTCATTTGATTGTGCCACAGTGTATCAGTCTCTGTGTACAATGTTCTCCTGGTTCTGCTCCTCTCACTCAGCATCACTTCCTGGAGGTTGTTCCAGTCTCCATGGAACTCCTCCACTTTATTATTCCTTTGATCACAATCGTATTCCATCACCAACATATACCACAATTTGTTCAGCCATTCCCCAATTGATGGGCATCCCCTCGTTTTCCAGTTTTGGGCCACCACAAAGAGCGCAGCTATGAATATTCTTGTACATGTCTTTTTCCTTATTATCTTTTTGGGGTGCAAACCCAGCAGTTCTATGGCTGGATCAAAGGGTAGACAGTCTTTTAAAAGTGCCCTTTGGACATAGTTCTAAATGGGCACAGAAGATTTAAACTAAGATCTTCTTGTCTTTAAGATTGGCCCTCTATTCACAATGCCAGTCTCCTCTGGTGGCTTATTATTAATAAAATCTAATAAACAAACAAATAAGGAAATAAGTGAGAATGTAATCTTTTGTTATTTTCTATTGCTTTGCTCTTCTGCTCTATTATGAATAAAATTGTTTACTTCATTTCCATTGGGAGCCTTGTCGTACTAGTCAGACATGTATACTGAAAGTGAGCTAGCCAGACAGTTTCCTAGTGCTTTTAAATCTGAATGGGAGTAGAAATGAGCCAAAGAGAGTATTTAATACTAAGATTCTTCCATGATAGGGATCTGGCTGTTAGCGTCTCAAGTATAACAGTAAAATGTATTTATTTGTTGTTCATTTATTTAGAGTCCCATAGAGAGGGGCCACAAGAAATTATATTTGTGGTTGTGTGTGTTTGGGAAGGACTCTGATAGTCGTTCCCAAAAGAGGATTTTGAACTATATATTTGAGGTATTATAACATTTTTGAATACTTGTATAGCACACCCAGGGAACTATATTGAAGAGAAGAGCCCTCATTCAGATTCGTAAGTTCTGGCATGTATACTTTTTATTTGTTCTTTCTTTCTTTTTTAAACCATTACCTTCTGTCTTTGTAACAAGTCTAAGACAGAAAGCTAAGGGTTAGGCAAACAGGGTTAAGTGACTTGCCTGGGATCACACAGCAAGCATGTTTCTGAGGTCACACTTGAACTCAGGTTCTCTCAGCTCCCAACCTGATGCTCTGCCCACTCACTGTGTTGCCTAGTTGCCCCTGGTATGAAGTTTTTAAGTTTCACTGTTTTAGAGTCATAAATAATAGCTTCTGGGAGGGTACAGCTCTAATTTTGTTAAAGCACCTTCTCTTACTTTGATTTTAAATACATGCATACATTTTTTCCCATAAGCCAACAATGAAAGAAGATGATTCACAACCAGAATACATTTAAAGGATATAGAGACATGGCCTTCTTCTGTGATTTCCCTGATCTTTTTTTTTTTAACCCTCACCTTCTGTCTTGGAATCAATACTGTGTATTGGTTCCAAAGCAGAAGAGTGGTAAGGGCTAGGCAGAGGGGGTTAAGTGACTTGCCCAGGGTCACACAGCTGGGAAGTGTCTGAGGCCAGATTTGAACCTAGGACCTCTCATCTCTAGTCCTGGCTCTCAATCCACTGAGCCACCCAGCTGCCCCAGATTTCCCTGAATTTGGGAAGTCCCAGGTGAGGAAATTCTTCCACCAGTGTAGACACCATAAATCTTCTGCCTATGACACTGAAGATGAGTGACTCGTTTAGAATCATATAGTCATGCCAGAGGTGGGACTTGAACCCAGGTCTTCCTGACTCCAAGGCTAGTCTCTCTCTGTTCCCTATACTACTCTGCCACACATAAATAATCTGTGCTTCTTTGAAAGCCTCTATTCCTCATAGGGGGCAGCTAGATGGATAGAGCACAAGCCTGAAATCAGGAAGACTTGAGTTCAAATAAAGCCTCATATACTTATTGGCTGTGTAACCTTGGGCAAGTTTCTTAACCCTGTGTGCCTCAGTTTCCCCATCTATAAAATGAATTGTAGAAGGAATTGGCAAATCATTTCAGTATCTTTGTCAAGAAAACCCCAAATGAGGTCACAAAGAGTTAGACTCTACCAAAAATGACTGAACAAAAAATCTTCACAGGGGAAAGTTAAAAATCCAGCTCTTTATCTAAGAAAAGGTGCCCAGAAGCCTAGTAAGAGGTTTAAAAAATTCGTTCCAGTCACCAGATCTATCCATGACAATACTTTCAGACCAGGGGGATACACGGACAGGATGTCGTTCAAGTACTCTTTCTTTTAAAATAACCATCAGTGGGCATTCTATAGCACTAACAAATGACACAGCAACCCTTTTTTCTTCTGGGTAGAGGTATGAAATTGTGAATTCTCTGGGACCATTAGTTACATCGTATTTTAAAGGAGTACAAGGATTCCCAGGGAAGAGAAGATGGCTATCACTTTAGATAAACCTCAAAGCAAACATGGGGATGTTGACATTTCATCATATTGTTGTCAGAGTTGGAGAACTAAAAGAGTGAAAGCAGTCTTAAAGAACCCCCCACCAGTACTGAGATCACTTTTGATTGGATTCAGAAGGTTAGAGGGAGACAATCCTTAGAGAATATCTAATCAAGCACTTTCAGTTACTAGATGAAAAAAATAAAGCTTGGTTAAGTGGAGCATTTTGCCTAAATTCACACAGGGAGTAAATATCAAGGTGAGAATTTGAACCCAAGTCTTCTAACTATGAATCCAGTGTTGTTGTTTTTTTTCTTCTGCTGCTCTATCATATTCTCTCTATAGACTTTCAAACAGTTTTCATTTTATTTAAGGACTTCATAAATTGGTACTTATGGCTCTTCAGTGTATTTGCTATTGTATGTGTATCTTTAGAAGGAACAAATATACTTATAAACGTTGGGAAATTGTTTTTGAGCATAAGCCCCCAGCGGATACCAAGTGATTGAAGTTTTAAAAGAATCCTGTAGGAAGAAAAACCTTTCACGATCCACAGAGTGGCCCAGGGCATTCTATATTACTTGAAGAGTAAAGAGTAAACAAATATGTTCTTCAGATGGATTGGCAAGATTATTGGGTGATAACAGCAACAAAGGGAGAAAAACCTCATGCTGAATAATTGATGTTGACTTCAAGTACAAAAGATGGTAAAGAGTGAGAAAATAAATCTATTTCTAAATTAATATGTTTATAGCCAATATAAAAAGTTATTGTGGGTTAGTGTAGAAGAGGAAGAGGGATCTCAAAATCCTGAGACTGGTCCTTGTAACAATTGAGACAAGCTTAGTGTAACAAAAAAGTCTTGAAAGCCTTACGGTGCTATATAAATATGAGTTATAATTCAAATTATGTATAATAATTATAATTATGTATCATTATAATTAAACACAGCAAAAGAATTTTGACTGATGGGTTCATTATTTTTGTGGCCCTCTTGTGTGGTTTGGTTATATAGATGGAATACAGTGATGAGATTCATGCTAAAAGTTTCTGTTCATGTGAAATAGAGCAGGGTTTTGTTGTTACTGTTGGCTTGTTTTGTTTCTAGCCTTTTTTGTGTCGTGGCCCTCCTTGAAATTCTGGTGCGGTCTATTGACTCCTTCATAAAACAGTATTTTTAAATGACTGAAAGAAATTAAATTTCCCTTATAGGTTAGTGTAAATGAGGGTGTAATTTCTTTCTATCTAAGCACATGATGTGGTTGTTCAGTTATGTCTCACTCCTTGTGTAAAAATTAAAATTAAATCTCAATAATAAAAAAGTTATATTTTAAGGGATTTATTAATGATAATTAGAAATCAAGGAATAAAGAGGATACAAAATAAAGACCACGTGCCCATGGCTGATTAGCCCATTTAAAAATCCCTGCTCTTACCACCTCCACCATGCTGACAGGGAGCCAAAGAAGCTGAGTAGGACCACCCACTCAATATTTATCCCCTGTCTATAGGAAGTACATAATGACAGGAAGTCAGTGGGCTCCCAGGAAATGTAGTTCTTTTTTAGGGTAACAGATTTTCAATTATACACCTGTGACTCCGTTTGGTGTTTTCTTCATGAAGATACTGGCATGGTTTGCTACTTCTCCTTCTCAAGCTCATTTTCCAAATGAGGAAACTGAGGCTCACAAGGTTAACTGAGAGAGTTGCAGAGCTAGAAAGTATCTGGGGCAGAATTTGAATTCAGGTCTTCCTGACTCCAGGTTCAGAGCTCTATCTACTGTTCTACCTATTTGGTAAAGCCTCAGGTTAATAGACTAAGCAAAATTTTGTATCAATTGCCCCACCTGGTTCTTCTCATCAATTATAGTCAATAAATACTTATTAGACATCTGCTATGTGGGAGGCACTATGCTAAGTTCTGGAGATACAAAAATAAATAAAATAAAAGGTCCAAGATTGTCCCTGCCCTTAAGGAGCTCACAAATCTAATAGTGGAAAACAATTAATAAAAAAGAAATTGAAAACTAGGGGTGGAGAGGTAGAGGGAAGGGATAGTTGTGGGCTGGGATGAGAAAATCCAGAGGAATACTTTGGATGAGAAATGAAGAACTGGCTACCCAAAGAAGCTACCCTTCCTTCCATGGAGGGTCTGGGAGGGGCACTCTACTGCCTACCTTTTACCTTCTCTAACTAGAAGGTTGGAAGGAGAGGCAGAGGGTACTGAAGAGGTTGGAGTTCCCAGGTTGATAGGATCTTGCAGGATGATGAAGTTTGGGGAAAGCTTGATGAAGAGTAGAGGAGTACCCTGGCACAGGGACAACTGGGTGGTGCAATGTGTTGAGAGCCAGGCTTCCAGATAAGGGGAGGTCCTGGATTCAAATTGGACCTCAGACTTGACCCTGGGAAAGTCACTTAGCCCCTTATTGCCTAGCCCTTAGTGCTTTTCTGCCTTAGAATCAATACTTTGTATCACTTCTAAATTAATAGGTTAAGGTTTAAAAAATAAAATAAAACCCCCTGTCTTGAGGAAAGGGCACTGGATTGGCTTTTGCGTTCTAGTTTTGTGTGACCTTGGGCTCGTCACTAAACTTCTCAGGGTTTCATTTTCTTAACTATAAAATGATGTGGATGATCTCTTCATTCTGTTTCATTGCTAGGATTCTGACCTGGGGGATGACTTTGAAGTGAACAAGTTGGTTTCTATTCCTCAGCCTGCCCTTGAAATGTTTTTATTTAAACAAAGAATTCATTGGCTTCTCTGCTCACTGGTACCACTTATATATATTCATGGACATTTATTAATTCATTAAAAAAATTAAGTGTGTAGAGCACTGTTCTGGGTGCTGAGAGGCAGGTTTCAGATGAGACATTGCCCATGCCCTCTTGGAGCATCCATTCTATTAGGAGATAAGACTGAAGTGCCTGACATCCACAATAATGCACATCCACAAAAAATAAGACATGATATGTCTTAGAGAATGCACTCGAATAGTTCTGAGGTTCATATAAAGATAACTAAGATATCTTTCTTGTCCTTAAGGAGCTTACACTCTAATAGGGATGAAAAAAACAAAGTTAAATATAGATTTTATATATATTGTGTTTTCTCTCTCCCTGTCCATTTGAATGGGAGTAGAGCAAGAGATATAGAACATAGAAATGGCAGTAGAAGATCAGTTCTCGTTCACTTTGTTTTTAATATTAATGTTTTAAAATTAATTTCAAAGGCATTAATATTTCTTAAAAAACAAAAGGAATAGAATTTCTAGAATGTCTTGGGTCAAAGAGCCATGAAAGTTTGGAAGATGACAGCTTACCCCAATCCAGGAGTTGATGACCCAGGGCCATGAAAGTGACTAGAACAGGAAGAATGCCCAATAAAAGACTGCTGATAATGGCTGCTGATGAGAATGGCTGGTCTTCTGAGCAGAGCTACTGATGCTATTTTGATTGAAATTTTTAACCTCATCAGGAATTTGTAAAGATTTCCCTTATTTGAGTGATGAGTTTTGGGAGAAATCCAACACCCAAACTCTTCTTTGGTGAGGCATGATCAAGGAGGGGATGAGACCTTATTCACCTGGAATGGAGGCTTTTATTATTTTCAGCTGTTTTGCTGTTCTGTTCCATTATGAATACACTTGTTTACTTCATTTTCACTGGGAGCCCTGACATGCTAGTCAACTGTTTATGCTGAAAATGAGTCAGATAGAAAAGTTTCTTAGAACTTTTAACTCCGACTGAGTAAAAAATGAGCCAGAGTATTAATCTGGGTGTTAGAGGCTGGAATCTAACATAACATGAATTGGGATATTTGAATTTAAATTAATGGGGAAGAGAAACACAGAGTAACACATTCTATTGAGTTCATCAGGAAAGACTATGTGGAAAAGGTTAAATTTGAGCTGGCTTTAAAGGGTGGGTATAGAAAAGTGGGAAATACTCTTAGGCTTTTTAAGCCTATGGAAAGGTCTGTCAACAAGAATTTATTAAGCTCCTAATGTGTGCTTGGCATTATCCAAAGTGCTGGAGATATAAAGAAAAGTAAAAGATAATACCTGTCCTCAAAGAGCTGACAGTCTAATGAAGGAGATGGGGAAGCATGGGACATAAAGTATATAGTGAAGATGTTAAATAACTGGCTAATGAGCCAGCATATGACCCAGTACTCTCCCAAATATGGATTGAATCAGATTGAAATGTAGTTCCTATCTGATTTTAATGTGTTGATCGATTAATTAAAAAAAGAAATAAACAAATATGTGATTTTCTGAGTTATCACTCAGTCGGCAGGTCCCTTTGTTCATAGTTTTTGTTGTTGTTTAGTCATTTTCAGTTGTTTCTGACTCTTGGTTCAACAGTCCCCATTTCTATTTGAGTTCAACACCACTGGAATGCAGGGCAGCTTGGTGACCCAGTGAAAAGAGTGCTGATCTTGGATCTTGAATCAAAGATTCATCTTCCTGAGTTCAAATCTGACTTTAGACACTAGTTGTGTGACCCTGGGCAAATCATTTAACCCTGTTTAACTCAGTTTCCTCATCTGAAACGGAGAAGGAAATGACAAATGACTTCAATACCTTTGCCAAGAAAACCCTAAATAGAATCAGGAAGAATCTGACAGGACTGAAATGATTGAACAACAGAATAGTTTAGGAAGAGAGTAGAATTTTGTGACAAATAGTGTGAGATAAGGCTGGAAAAGTATGTTTTGTGGGCAAACAAATACTTCAGGAATCGAGGATTTCAATGCTTGTAGGTCATATTGAGGCAAGTTGCAGTTCATGTATGCTTTAGTAGGTGACTGTCATTGTTGTGACTGAACAATTCATCACCATGGGGCCAATCTTAGCACAATCAGACTCTTTGAATTTAGTGTAGGCCAGTCCTTGGTTGACAGATATATAGTTGATTGCCAGATGCTAAGCTTTTCTACTAGAATTTGTGCCTCAGATTGTGGACACACACAGTGAGAACTTAGCATTACCTTTTTGATATGATGAAATAAAAAAGGAGAATTTTGGGAGAGGAATATGTTCATATAATAACTTGACTATTGAATAGCAGAAGCATTCTTAAGCAAGACTATTTTTTTCCCTTTAGAAAGAAAAAGTGAATTTTAATGAACAAACTTGGATATTATGTCAGGGGTGGCATTTTAAAAAGTTGGAGTCACTTCTATTAACTCAATCAGTCAAAATTATGAACTAGGTGTAAATAAATTCTAATCAATTTAGGAGGAGTAAAATACTGTACTTCAATCATTTGATGAAATGAGATGATGCCACAAGGGAAATGTATTAGGATTGGTTGAAATAATTGGACACACTTTTAGATCTCTGTATATTGAAGCAAGAAAGTGTGGAATTGAGTATGCCACCAGGATAATAACAAAAAAGTCTAACAGTGGTAGAGGAAATTGTTCCAAGAGGGTATGAGGACTGAGCTATGATATGGGATGGTTGAAAGGTTTGGGCTTCTAATTGGTGTTGATAGCAATGCCTGGGAGCCAAGCTTGGAGTTATTTCTACAAGGGCACTGACCCCTTATACCCCAGATACTAATTAGAGAGGAAAGAGGATAATAATAATAATAAATAAATATAATAATAACAAATAAATAATAAATAAATAAAAATAAGAGGAAATTCATGACGATTCCATGAAGGAAAATGGGACTTCTAGTAGCAAGAAGCTGTGTCATCCCTCTGCAACATATATATATCC
This sequence comes from Monodelphis domestica, assembly GCF_027887165.1. NCBI lineage: Eukaryota > Metazoa > Chordata > Mammalia > Didelphimorphia > Didelphidae > Monodelphis > Monodelphis domestica. Next base: position 271,815,550 of record NC_077233.1, on the reverse strand, counting down.
TACACATGTGGACTCATCACCCCCATACTCTAAATTTAGACCAACTTTGTCCCTTGTCCTAGTCTGTCAATGCTACAGAAAATGGGAGAAGTAGCAACTAGAGTAGTGGTGCTACTCAACACTCAGTTTAAGCTCTTCCTCCTCCATGAAATCTCTCCTTGGCCCCTCTAAATGCTAGTGACTTCTCTTTCATTATTTTTGAAATGAATGAATGAAATTTTTTATTCCATTAAAATTCCTGGCTCCCTCCCTTCCCCACACTAGAGAAGGCATCACTTGACAAAGAGACATGAGCATATATAAAACTATGTCTTCCTTGTTTCTATTACTATTTTATTTATACATTATATTTCTACTTCTATTATAGTCAATTCTTTCTCTGGAAGTGGACATACATGAGTTATTCTTCAAATAACATTTCTACCTCTGAATATAATGCTTTTTCTTGGTTCTGCTCATTTCACTATTCATAATTTCATGTAGTTCTTTCCATATATTTAAAAAAATTAACCTGCTTGTCATTTCTTTCTGTGCAGTAGAATTGCCTCAGTCACATACCACAACTTGTTCAATCATTCCCTAGTTGAGGGGCATCCCTTCAATTTCCAGTTCTTTGTCAGCACAGAGAGTGATGCTGAGAACATCTTAGAATATTTTGAATTCATAGGTTCTTTCCCTTTTTTTTCTGATGACCTTAGGAAACAAACCTAATAGAGGTATTTCTGGGTCAAAAGGTATGCACAATTGTTTAACTCTTTAAGCATAATTCTAGATCAATCTCCAAAATAGTTGGATCAATTCACAGTTCTACCAACAGTGTATTAGTGTTCTATTTTCCCCACATTACCTCCTATGTTTGTCATTTTTGCCCTTTTATCAGTAGATCTGATAGGTGGGAGATGATATCTCAGAGTTGTTTTGATTCATAAATCTTTAATCAATAATGATTTAGAACATTTTTTCTATAGATCAAGATAGCCTGACTTTAACTTGTAACTGTTCTATAAACATATACAATATTTAAATTTATATATTCCTCTTTCTCTCTGTGTGTGTGTGTGTGTGTATATATATATATATATACACACACATATCTATATATATCTATATATATGATGCCACACAGGAAATAAATTGGATTTAGTTTAATGAACCAGCACATATATGCTTATGTACATATATGTATACATATATACATATGTGTGTATTGTCACCATTGACTCCCTACCTCAAGTTCTTTAGAGCAGAGACTATTTTATTTTGTCTTTGTACTGCTGGAACTTAACTCAGAACTCAACACTTAGTAGGTGCCTGATAGTTTCCTTGATTTTTTTTTAATTGCAAAAGAGAAAGCAGAAAGAGAATTCAACTTGGAATCTAAAGAACTATATTGAAGTTGGGTCAAAAATGAATATAATTAGAAGTGATGTACAGGGTAATTATATTATTTTGGGGAGGGGCTACTACGATAATGAAGCATTATCAGCATTAGACCTGTATGTACCAAGTATTATAACACCCAGACTTTTTTTCTTTTTTTATCCTTATAATTTTATTTTTTTTAATTTAAGTTAATTTATTTAGTCAATTTAGAACATTATTCCTTGGTTATAAGAATCATATTCTCCCCTACCCCTTCCCATAGCCGATGTGCAATTCCACTAGGTTTTACATGTGTCCTTGATCAGAACCATTTCCATGTTGTTGGTGTTTGCACTAGGATGCTCATTCAGAGTCTACATCCCCAGCCATGTCCCCTTGACCCGTGTATTGAAGCAATTATTTTTTCTTCTGATAACATCTAGACTTTTAAAGGAAAAACCAAATGAGATACAGATGGAAATAGATAAAATAATAATAGTGACAAACTTTAGTTTTCCCCTCTAAGAACTAGATAAATAGAACAAAAAAAAACAAGAAAAAAGTTAAGGTGATGAATAGAATTTTAGATAAGTTAAATAAAATAGATATCTACAGAGCCCCCACATACCTCCATGAGGCTAGCAGTTGATCTAAGACTAAATATACATATACATAGTTTCTGTTGGGACAACGATGCTTTAGAGAGTATAAATACTCTGCAGAAGTCTGACTTTAACACTCTGATGATTGTTACTATGGAGGTAATCCTGCATCCTTGAAGGATTGTGGCACTGGAGCAAAAGTTCCACTGTACAAACAAGCTGGAAAGACTTGTTTTGGAAAGAGTATGGTTCTGGTAATAGATTATGTCTGCTTCCTGAGGACTAATCTAGCAAAATATGTTAACTGACAATCAGATGGACTAAAGTGATCAAATTAAACACTGATAGGCACATGGAGAAACAAATATAATATTACATTGCTAGATCAGTTGTATATTATTATTATTATTATTTAAGAAAACAAGATGGAAACATACATTAAGAATTCTAAAGCTGTTCTACTCATTGATTGAGAGATCCCACTAGGGTTAGGCCCTAAGGGCATTATTGAGAGGGCAAAAAGCTGTATGTGTATGCAAATATTCTTGGAAGCTTTGTTATGACAAAATAACTGGAATTAAATCAAATGAAACAATTTAGAGAAATGGCTGAATAGATTGTGGCATTTGAATGTACTGGAGTGTATTATGTTTTTAGAAATTACAAATATTGGAAATATAAAGAAAATAAGGGAAATATAGGAAGAGATGAAAAGAAAAGAGAATAAAAAGAATTCATGCCATGATTACATTTAAAAAACAACCATAAAATAAAGAGGGGAAGAAGTATCAAAGTAAAACAAATCCAAAGGGAATTCCAAAGCAGAGGATGTTTATATTAGTACACATATGTGATTCACATATTTTTTTAACACATTGTAAACAAAGTGGAGTTTGTAGTTTTGTACATACTTTTTAATGCATATTTTTGTTGGCAATGGTGGTTACTAAGTACATACTAAAATATAATGGAAAAGGAAAACCATTTTTACTTTCTAGGTTCCAGTTTTTTCTCCTCTAAAAAGGAGATTTTGGACTAGATTATCTCTGCGATACTTTCTGTGATACTTTAAAATTCTGTGGTTCTGAAATGTAATTGATTCTATAATCTCCCAGAAAAGTAACCTTTTCTTCTCATTCATTTTTGATGTGAATCTCAAAGAGCCATACTATATGGCCATAATATTTATAGAAGTTTAATCAAAGATTTAGAGTTGAAAGGAATCTTAGAAGTCATCTAGTCCACTGCTATAATCTAGCAAAGTTGTATTTTCCTCTAATTCATTTTGATAGGGATTTCAAGGAGCTATGCTCCACACACATAATATTTATAGAATTTTAAGTTGTAGATTTAGAACTAGTGGGAATCTTAGAAGTCATTTAGTCTAACTTCACTTATCAAATAAGGAAACTGAGACCCAGAAAGGAAAATGGCTCTCCCAACCTCACAGAGGTAGCTAGAAAGGGGAAGAGCTGGGATTCAGATTTACTACTCAGATTCTAAATTCAATGCTTTTTGCAGTGCTGAAAAGGTATGTTTGCGCAACATAGAGATGTCAAACAATTGTTCAGTGCTTCATTGTAAAGGGCTAGAAAGGGGAAGAGCTGGAATTCAAATTTATTATTCAGATTCTAAATTCAATGCTTTTTGCAGTGCTGAAAAGGTATGTTTGCACGACATAGAGATGTTAAACATAATTGTTCAGTGCTTCATTGTAAAGGGCTGATTGTGGACAGCAAGGTGGTACAGTGGATAGATAGGGCATTGGATCTAAAGTTAGGAAGACCTGAGTTCAAATCCTACCCAAGACACTTACTAGCTTTGAGACCCTGGGCAAGTCACTTTACCCTGTTTTCCTCAGTTTGCTCATCTTTAAAATGAACTAAAGAAGGAAATAGTAAACCACTTCAATATCCTTACCAAGAAAACCCCAACTGGGGTCATGAAGAGTCAGATGCAACTGTAATGACTGAACGACAGCAAGAAAGGTCTGATTACAATCATGTAATGGAGAGGAAAAATGATGGAATGGATAGAGTTGGACTTGGAATCAGGAAGAATTTGCCTCAAATCTTACCTCAACTGTGACTGGGTAAGTCACTTACACTCTATGTACCTCAGTTTTCTTATGGATAGAGTGAGTGGATTAGACTCAATACCCTCTAAGGTCTTTTTCAACTTTAAGTCTATATTAAATTGTTTGTAATTTGAATTGCATTATGAAACGATTGCCCCTGTTGGCAGCTCTTCTTTTGCGATGCCCTTCAAATCATCTATATGGTAAAATTCCTCCCATTCTCTTACAGTTGTCTATATTTATGTTGATGACTCTGTCATGCCACGTAAATAACAGTTCAGCTGGACAGTGTGTAATAAACTTTATTTTTAGGTCTCTTAACCTGATTTCCCTCCCCGCCCACTGCCACCCTGTCAAACACATCGAGCCATCATTCCTGAAGAATCTCAGTCCTAAATTATGCCTCATGCTCTCTCCTCCTGCCCTTCCTCAGGCTGATATGGCTGCTGACACTTGAAGTGGATCTGGTTTCAAATGCCATGGCAATCTTCCCCTCATTACAGCTCATTTGCCCTTGATTTCATATTAGCAGGGAAAGGGAAAAATGTGCAAAAGGGAGCTTAAAAGGGGAACAATTTCTGAAGGTCAGTTCGAAAAGAAAACACTCACATTTTTCCTATGCCAAAGGATTTTTGGAAGCCAGAATCATTAGATAAAATAGAGTGACAACCGGCCAGACAGTAATTTTATAAAACCTACAAATTTATCATTTGAGAAGCTCAAATCACATCTCAGTGAGGCTCCCCAAGTCTCTGTGGGGGACAAAGGTGGGATCAGGCTCGAGCAGTCCTCTGTCTAGGACTTAAGCCAAAGAAGTACGCAATATATTGGGGCTGAAAAGCAACATTTAAACAAAATGCCAAGAAATCCCCCTCTATCCTGCCTGGACTTAAGTTGCTTAGATCACGCTGAAGGAATATACAGGGGGCTCGATTTTCAAATCCTGCTTCATGCTGTCAAATGTCTCGTCTCAGCTCTGCCCTGGGAAATAATGAAGGGGAAATATTCTAATTCCTGTTTTACAGTTAGAGGTAAACAGGGCAAGGCTGCAGGACAACCAGTCCCTTTCAGAATGGATTCAGTTGGTAGGAGAGCAGTGCAGGGTCCAGAGTCATCCCTTTTTTGGATGAGGCCATAGAACATGTTCCCATCTCTCTTTCTGTTGTTGGATAAGTAAAATAGGATAAAGTGATCATAGAGCATATTCTGGAAGGAGAAAAGGAGTTCCAAAATGGAAACATGGATTTTGTTAGAAGTAGGAAGGAAGGAGAGAGTCCCACACCCCCATCTTGTTGCCAAAGGTGCTTGTAGGCAGATTTATGGGAAGAAGACTCAAGCCACCTTAGCATCAGTCACTATAATGGCTTTCCTTCCTCAATACCTAGCTTCTAGCTATTTAGAAATACTCTCGAGTATGATGCTCTTAGTTGTAAGGCTTCCTATTCCTATGAGAAAACTTCTTTTGATGATTTTTCATAACCTCTCTCTATTGAGTGTCTACATGCTGGGCCTCATTTAATATGCTTTATTTTTTTTTTAAATCCTTACTTTATGTCTTGGAACCAATCGGTTCCAAGGCAGAAGAGTGGTAAGGGCTAGGCAATGGGGGTTAAGTGACTTGTCCAGGGTCACACAGCTGGGAAGTGTCTGAGGTCAGATTTGAACCTAGGACCTCCCATCTGAAGGCCTGACTCTCAATCCACTGAGCTACCCAGCTGCCCCTTAATATGCTTTAGAGATCACAGAAGTTGCATAGTTACTGCCCTGTAGGTGTATTTCGTATAAAATGAAGGGGGGAAAAAGATGATGATAGAGTACCACTTAGTATCTACTCATCTATTAAGTACTATTTTGATTCCTTTCCTTTACCTTCTTTTTTTTCTTTACCTTATTCTTCTATATCCAGGGAATATGACAAATTGGACGTGCGTTTAAGTACCTCCTACAAGCAAGGTGCAAGGGAGACAAAAGCTAAATAACGCACAGATACTACCCTCAAAATTTTTCCATTTAATGAATGAAAGGAGCAGAGCTACAGTAAATTTTGGGGAATACATGTTTTTTAGACAAAAAAAAAAACACTCATAGATGTAATGGACTAAATATGGATTGTCTAGGATGGGGAGAAGTCGGACGATTCCAGATATCGTCTGTAACAACAACTGACACTCTCAGCAGTCTAAACTGAAAACTGATTGGACATTTTCAGTCTGGATGTTGGGGCTGAGAGGCTGCTATGCTGCTTTGAGGATGGATTCATACAACCCCCTTACCTAAGGGTGATCCAGGTACTTCTGCTCAACAGTTCTCCTTTTGCCAATCAGAGCATTTGCCTTGGAAGGATAAATATGATAGATATATCTTGTGGTTCACCACCTGTCTTTGATTGGCAAGTTGATCATTCTGGCCCTTTTCCCCCATCTCAATGCAAGAGGTTTCCTCTTATTGCAGTTTTCATTCAGGGTATGCCAGTGCAGTATTAATTAAGTCTACCATCATGGCAGCTACCATCCAGATTCTTACAGAACAGATCCTTTTATCTTATAGGGATTTTGCAATATTGCATTCAATTAGGACATTCAATTTACTCTAACAATAGGTTTAATTTGAACCAGCTACAGTGACAATTGCTGAGTTTTTAAAAATCTTCTAAATCTCCTGTTTGGTATTGTTGAATGCTAGAATGGACTTTTAAAACATTATCATGCCCCTGTTTTTTGAGGTTGGATGTTCTATCTCCTGGAAACTGTATCTGAAAATCAGTGCCACCCTAAGAAGGGGGAAAGTTACCCAGTCTTTTGGGTTTTCCCCAGTCTTTCAGGAGGATTCAGCCTCCTGGAAGATTCATCTGATAAGGATAGACTAGATCTAAACATGGTCCCAGTTGGCCATCTCTTGCCCTTTTTTATTCCATTCTCCACTGAGTTGACCAGTTCTTGAGTGTTCTGATTGCTTGTGATACTCTAGACTAGACGTGTCAAACTCAAATAGAAATGGATCATTGCAAGCTGCATATTGACTCATAAAATCACAAATTAACATTATTCATATTGTGCTCCATTTTAATTTATTTCGTTAAACATTTCCCAATTATATTTTCTTCAGATTCAGGCTATACTTATGGACCAGTTGCTGCCCTTGAAGCTTCTGCAATGTAGGTAACCATGGGAAACAGTTCAGATCTCCCTGAATGGCCAGGTCTTATTTCCCCATGAATGGTTTGGACAATATTTTCCTAAGAAGAATTTATGGGACAAAAAGGAAGTCTCATTGGGAGGCATTTTGCTTTTTAATCATGTGGTTGAGGTAAACAGCTTTTTGTAAATTGTGATGGATTGGAATTCACTTCAAGGAGAGGGATTCTTTAATGCTTTGGGTGGTAATCTTGAACCTCAGAAGATGAAGGTAAATTTCTTCCAAAAGCTGCAGAAGAAGGTAACCATTTACTGGAAGCCTCTAAAAGGAGCGGGGTGGGGGGTGGGGGGGGAAGATCATTGCACTTATTGGCTCTGAGTGTTGACTAATGGTTCAGAAAACAATGAATGGGTGGTAGTAAATGAGTAAGTCTTAGTATAATTGTAGAACCAGGGACATGCTACATGAAAGAGGCTCATGACCTATTAGCTGCCTTGATGTAGAAGATCTGGACCTATAAAGAGAACTGGTGGTGGTGCAGGAGGTATTATTTATTATTATTATTATTATTAATTATGTATCTAGAGCTATCACTGTTCATCATTGTTGTTTTACATGGGATGATTCTTTATGAACTGCAACTGATTTATCAATCTCGTTTTCAAAAGGACATTTTACATTTTATGTTTGTATTACTTATGTTCTGAACCTACTTTTGTTCTGGAGTCTGTGCTAGGTTTCTTTCTGGAATCAGATTTATTTTAAGAAGTTATTAGTGAAGAATGGTCCCCTGTGGGATTTTTAGGCTCCTGACACTAAAGTGTGGAATAATTTTAGGTGTGTAATTTACTTAATTTTAATTTAAACCACTGGGGTGGGTTCTCTTTAATAGAGTTGGGTGAATGTTTTAGCAGAATTCCCTCTGTGAGAAAGCCTTTTTGACTTAACATGACATGCCAAGGTAAATATGAAGATGGATGGGGCAGCGTCTTTTAAAATTTGTCTTTATCAAGAAATTCCTTTTAAATTTCATTATAAGAAAATTAAAGTTGGTTTTATCGTATCGTATTGGTTCACAAGTATTTATATCACTACTGAGTTCCAATCCCCAAACTGAATCACTGGTCTGAGCTCGACCTGGCCCAGAAGAAGGGAAATGTCCCTTCCATTCAACACATTTAGCTAATGACAGTCTCCAGAATTAGACTCAATCAACAGACCTGTTGATTTAATCAGCCTCATTAGAAACAGGGCTATGTTTGGTTCCCACTAAGCTTTTGAAATTGGGACATGGGAAGAGGGAGTGCCAAGGTGAGTGGTCAAAGGGGCATGTAGAAAACTTTCCAGACATGGCTGCTCTCTTTTAAAGTTGTCGACATAATCTTTCCTACAAATGTTTTCAGCTAGTGCTTATTACTGAAGCATCATCTCATTCTGGATAAATGGAGTAGCTGTCATCACGACAGCATAAGCGCTTCATAAATGGACCTTGAAGAAACTTAGTTCCAGGTTATTAGACGTGTTAGTTTCAGATGAGAAATGCTGTGCCTGGAGCTCATTATAATTTTAGAGGTTCTTGCCTTGGATTATTGGGGTGCTAATTGCTACTTTATGAAAATTATATGTATATAATAACAAGAAACATACAACCTAAATAAAAAATTACATATATAACATGAACCCAATATAATAGTCACATTTTCATTGGTACATACAATTCATTAATTCCCAGCAATGATTGTTGCTTTTGGTACTATGAAAATAAGCAATAATTATTATTACTTTAACTTATTTTGTAACACATATTTATTCAAGTTTTTCTTTCTTTCTTTCCTTTTCCTTTTTTTTTAAACACTTACTTTCTGTCTTAGAATCAATATTAAGTATCAATTCCAAGGCAGAAGATCAGTAAGGGATAGGCAACTAAATTCCCCTGTGACTTGCCCAGGGTCACACAGTTAGAAAATGTCTAAGGTTAGATTTGAATCCAGGGCTTATATCTCCAGGCCTGACTCTCTGACCACTGACCTACCTCTTTGCCCCACAAGTTTCTTTTTCTGTAATTGTTTCTTACTAATCCTCAGATTACTTTACTCAATTAATTCTTTTGAATCCAGGCTACTTTTCTATGGCTAGGAATAGAACACAGAGGAATTTAAGACCTAAATGAGAAATAGCTTCTCTATTCAAAAAATGTTCTTTTTTGGGGTTATAAGAATTCTGCTAGATTGTAGGAATCTCTGTCTTTTCGTCTTCCTTTTACATATCAGAAAAGAGTCTCAAATATGAATGTGTTTGTCTTGCAAAATATCAAATATGCAAAAATTCAAAGTTACCAAAAAAAGATAAATTGTTGATGAGTCTTTGACTTGCAAACGGTTTCATCACAGGTTTCTTTAAAATAATGCATTTAATTTTTTTCTTTAAATGTTACAGTAGTATATGTGACTTGCAATAATTCAGCTTATAAATAATTTGCAGGATCACATGATAATAGTATTTAATATCTGTATAGTGCTTAAGGGTTATAAAGCACTTTACCTATATATCACATTTGTTCTTTGAAACAACCAATCAAGAAGCATTTATTAAGTGCTTACTGCATTTCAGGCACTTGGATTAAGTACTGGGGATACAATACAAAAGAAGGAAAAAAACACTCAAAAAACCCAAGTCCTGTCCTCAAGGAACTCATACATTAATTAAGGTGACAATATGTAAATAAATGGATACCCAGTTTGGTTTATGGTTGTTTTGTTCATCAGAGAATGGAGAAACACCCACAGAGTAGTCTGAGGTAAGATTCAAATTCAGTTCTTGACTATACCCAACACTATTCATCAAGCCACCAAGATACCTGGATCTCTTGTGTACTGCAATTGTGCCTGCCTCAGTTCAATTCAATTTTATAACCATTAAAAACAGTTTTATTGGTTTTCTCCACTCTTTGATGAACAAATGAACCATCAACCAAAATGGAAAGTAGAGACAGCGAAGTGGATAAAGAGCCAGACCTGGAAATGGGAGGTCCAGTGTCCAAATCTGGCCTCAGACCCTTCCTAGCTATGTCACTTAACTCTAGTTGCCCTTATAGCTCTTCTGCTTCAGAACTAATACTTAGAAGTAATTCCAAGGCAGAAGGTAAGGGTTAAAAAACTTTTTTAAGTAGATGTAATACTTTATATCCAAAGTCTCCCATCTCTTTACCAATAGGAGGGAAAGTGCTTCACCTTCTGTTCTTCAGGATCAAGTTTGCTCAGTGCAATTAATCGAAATTCTTCTGTCTTGTAGTATTGCATTCAAAGTGCTCACAGGCCAAAAGAAACACAAATTCATTTTTTAGGAAGTTTGCTCCAAATGAGTTAATATAAAACTATGTCCTAACAACTTTATTGCCAAGAATAATTAATATAAATTGAGAAAAATAATATTTTTGTTTCATTCTTTAATAGCCACAGTTATTTGCTAATTGAATGGGAGTGCCTGTTGGACCCTACATTTTTTAACATTTTTATTTATGATATTTTACCATGGTTACATGATTCATGATCCTCCCCTCCTCCTCTCAAAGCCTACAAGCAATTCCACTGGGTTATACATGTACCATTGTTCAAAACCCATTTCCATATTATTCATATTTACAGTAGAATGATCCTTTAACATCAAAACCCCAATCATATCCCTATTGTACTGTAGGGTAGATCATATATTTTTCTTCTGCATTTCTGGTTGCACAGTTCTTTCTCTGGATGTGGATACATTCTTTCTCATAAATTCCTCTGGATTGTCCTGGATTATTGCATTGATGCTAATAGAAAAGTCTATTACACTTGATTGTCCCACAATGTATCAGTCTGTGTACAATGTTCTCCTGGTTCTGCTCCTTTCACTCTGCATCAGTTCCTGGAGGTTGTTCCAGTCTCCATGGAATTCCTCCACTTTATTATTCCTTTGAGCACAATAGTATTCCATCACCAACAGATACCATAATTAGTTCAACCATTCCCCAGATAATGGACACCCCCCCCCATTTTCCATTTTTTTGCCACCATAAAGAGTGTGACTATAAATATTTTTGTACAAGTCTTTTTCCTTATTGTGTCTTTGGGGTACAAACCCAGCAATGGTATGGCTGGATCAAAGGGCAGGCATTCATTTAAAGTCCTTTGGCACTACACTTCTTAAATTCTAGAATCATATTGTTTACTTCCACTCTCATTTTCACGTTTTAAAAAATACTTAATGGTACTTGATTTTCATGCAGCAACTTCTGAAAACTCAGCTTTACAGAAATTATGACACTGAAAATTAAATTAGGATTCTCTGAGCTTTAGCACTTAAAAGTGGGTATTCATCCACGATGTTTCTCTTTAAAATGTAGAATATCTTGTGGCACTTCTATGAGTTTTCTTGGTGAATAGTTATGTTTAGTTAAAATATAGTTCTTGTCCTTATGGAACTTATCATCTAGTAGGGCAATGAGATACCTACCTAGTGTTAGATTTAAAATGGTTGAGGTCTTAAACTGTAGTGATTAAAATGGTGGAAGATATAAATTGTGATAGATATAGGAGAGGATGAGTAAATTTGACCTCAGAAATATGTTTCACTACAGTGTCTTGGTTTTTAAATCAAATATAAGGTGGTCATCAGGGAAATATTCCCAATTATTCAAATACCCAAGTCAACTGGGTTTTATAGAGATTTTAATTAATACAAATGTGGAATTAAAGAAAAGAGAGAAAGAGAGATAAATGAAATAAGTATGAAGGGCCTTAAGCCAACATGGCCTAGACCTGAGTCTTAAGAGAGAGAGATCAGTCAGTCTTTTAACACTCACCACAAGATCTGTCTAAGCAAGGATTCTAGTCACACCAGGCCAGCATCATCTCAGCTGCTTTCACCAGCTCCCTCCTCCATCTGAATGTTTCAGAATCAGTCTTCCTCAAAATGAGTCCTCCTCAATCTGAATGTTTCAGAATGAGTCCCAGCTCTTCTCTGAGCTCTCATTTTTAAGGACAAAATCTCCTATGTCACCTCCCCTAAGTTCTTCCATCTACCAATCACTGTAGATATTTTCCAAAAGACAGCCCATTTTGAATTCACAGCTGAGTAGATTAATCTCTTTAGTAAGTCAGAAAAAAATGCTGCTGTGTCGACTAATTTCATTAAGAGAAAACCTCTGAGTAAGTTTTCACCTTTTAGGTCTAAGTAGTTTACAAGTTGCCCCACCTTTATAGGCACTTAGCATTCCATTGTATCAATTCCAAAAACAGGCATGGCTCAAAGAACTCCTTTCCTTTATAAGTATGGTTTTCAAGTACTTTCATTGTTTAGCAAGGAGTTTTCTGCCCTAAAGCAGTCCCAAGTAGTGATGGGGTAGAGATCCTCCCATAGCAAGGAGTTTTCACATTCAAGTAGAGTTCTTACTATCTGGTAGGGAATTATTTCAAGTAGGGAATTGGAGTATTCTTCAATGTGGAGTAAAATTTTTAACTTTCATAAGTCTGTGAAATGTTAAGGTTTACACTAGATAACTATAAATTACAAAAATGTTTGATAAATCCATTACAGTTCTGCATGAGATATGTGGGGTGATTATTATCAATGGAGAATTAGGGAAATCTTGATGGGGGAAATGATACATAAATTAGGGTTTGCATAATGGATGAGCATGTTAATTTGTTCCTTAAAGAACTCTAAATTAGATTTTTTTTGGAAATCAGTTTGGAATTTAAGAAAATTTACAGTATTCTTCATGTTCAATACTCCTGTGAAGTTTCTAATGGGGAATTTTTGACATCAAGAGGACATTAATATGAGCAAAAAATTAATAGTACTATTATTATTTGCAACAATAAATTGGAAACAACCTACGTGGAGAACAACTGAGGAATACTATGTGTAGAGTAATCTATGTGGAGAATGACTCTGAGTGGCTCAGAGGATAGAGTGTCTTGCTCAGAATCAGGAAGACTCATTCATCCTTCTGAGTTTGAATGTAGCCTTGGATACTTACTAGTAATGTAACCTTGGGCAATTCATTTAACTCTGCTTGCCTCAGTTTCCTTAGCTGTAAAATGAGCTGGAGAAGGAAATGACAAAATTGAGAGTCACTGAGTAATTCTAATCAGAAAAACAACCTGAAAAAAAAGCTATTTGTAAGAAAGATTATTCTGGAGGTAACATGAAATATTGTTAGGGAAAAGAGAGAAAATTGAGGTGGAAAGACCTTTCAGGGGGCTATTGCAATGGTAAAAGTAGCAATATTGTAATATTGTAGGTGATAATGAATATCATGGTATAAAAGGCCTCTCTCCTCTCATATTTAACCTGTTACTAATTTAATATACTTCAAAGATAAGTATTGTCATTGACAGTAGTACTACATTTACCAATAAAATCATAACCCTTATGTAATTTAGTATATAGTGCTTAGCACACTACCTGGTACACAGTAGGTGCTTAATAAGTGTTTATTAATTGGTTGAAAATCTTAGAACATTGCTGGGGATAGAAGACTTCACTATACTATAGTCAATTTGGTGATTTAAAAAGTCTCTTATTTTCTGTCTTAGAATCAATACTATATATTTGGTTCCAAAGCAGAAGAGTGGTAAGGGCTAGGCAAGGGGGGTTAATTGACTTGCCCAGAGTTACACATCTAGGGAGTATCTGAGGTCAAATTTAAACCCAGGAATTCCCATCTCTAGACTGACTCTCAATCCACTAAGCCACCTTGTTGCCCCTTGGTGATGAGGCTTTTTAAATTTATTCAGGCTAGTCCACAAGTGACAAGTATTCAATTCACCTGAAGACTCATACTGTAAAAATTATAGTAGTTTCTCTACTAAAAGTATTATATTTTTAGAGGTTTATTTAAAGATTATTAGAAATCAAGAATAAAGAAATACAAAGGAAGAAGGCACGGGCTTAGAGCACATAGCCCATTCACAATTCACTCACTACATCTTGAGAGCTGCGTGTGCTTAGAAGTGGAAGCAGAGAGACCAAATAGGCTTAGAAGCAGAAGAAGAGAGCCCAAGTAGGCAGTGCAGTCAGTTTAAATACAAATTTTGTTCTCGCACTCAGGTGAGATTATAGGGCATTCTGGGAAGTGCCAAGGACTTCTGGAGATTGAAGTCTGGGGTTCAAATCTCCATTTTTACAATACTCAAAACCTTTCTAGATTAATATAACCCACCAGGGCTTGCATTTCATTGATATGACCCCAGAAAACTTAGGGTTACTTCCACAACTCGATAAATCAGTTATATATAAATAAATAAATCAGTCAATTCCAACTCCAATGATCTCTTCTTTCCTTTCTATCTATATTGCCCATCTTTTCTGTCCATCCTCTCACTTATGCTCTCCTAAAAACCTTCTCATGTTTATTTTCACTTCCATTAACCCAAAATATATACTCATTGCTTACCATGTGAAGTATCAAAATAACCTTCTGATTGTTCTCTTTCGACTCTACTTTCTTTTTTTATCCATTCAATCCTTCACATTGCTGGCAGAGTCATTTTTCTTATATCTGTAGCTGTTCGTATCCTTCTTTTGCTAAAATATCATCAGTGGCTTCCCATTATCTCCTAAGGAAAGTGGAAAAATCTCCTGCCTACCAGCCCCAAGGCTTGATGACCTGCCACATGTATACTATGCATCTGTCAAACTGAGCCTGTCTCCACAGCATGCCCTGGGATCCATGGCAATTGGCGTGGTGTGTTTGGAATATCCTCCCTTCCTTGTCTGCCTGTTGAATTCTGCCCATTCTTTAAAGCCCAGAATCAGATGCCTTCTCTCTGGCTTAGCTTGTTGATGCTAACTTTCCTCCTCACACTTCATTTGGTATTTTGTTCTAGAACCATCTGAGGCACTGATACATACACAAATCATTCTTCTTCAAGCACCATTTCTGTTGCTGTATAGGATGTTCTCCTGCACTTTCCACCCAATATTATGGATTCTCATGATCTCTTTCAATTGTCAGCTCCTTGAAGGCAGGGAATATAGTTTATCTAAGGTTTATGGCTCGAGCATCTAGTGGAACACAATTATAAGTGCTACACTGAGTATTGACAGGGGAATTAGAGAGCAGGTCATGAATGCAACAAATAACTTTGAAAGGAGAGGTGACTAGACTTGCCAACTGATATGAATGGAAGAGTGTGAAGTAAGAATCCAAAATGGCATCAAGGTTTTGAACACAGGAAAGGAGAAGAATGGTGTTGCCACTGGTAGAAATAGATACACTAGAAGAAGAAACAAGCTTAGGGAGGAAGATAACGAGTTCACTTTTAGATACATCGATTTGAGGCATTGTGAGATTTCAAGGAGGAGACATACACAATTGGAAACAATAGATCTAGGACTCTGAATGTAAGTCAGAGCTGGAGATTAGAAAATCATCTTCATAGATATTATAGGGTTAAATTTGCAAGAAATCTTGAGTCATAGAGCACAATCTTCTAATTTTTTATGTAAAGATAGCCCTGAGGAGTAAAGTCACTTACTATAGTCACCTGTGTAGGAAATGGCAAAGCCAGAATTAAAACTCAAGTCCTGGGGTTAGCGAGGTGGCTCAATGGTTTGAGAATCAGGTGTAGTAATAAGACATCCTGGGTTCAAACCTGGTCTCAGATATGTTCTAGCTCTGTGACCTTGGGCAAGTCACTCAATACCCATTGACTAGATCTTACCACTCTTCTGCTCTGGAACAATAAACAACATTGATTTTTTAAAAAATTATTTAATTAGTTAATTTAGAATGTTTTTCCATGGTTACAAGATTTATGTTCTTTCCCTCCCCTCCCCCCAACACCCTCCAATAGCTGACATGCAATTCCACTGGGTTTTACATGTGTCATACAATATTGATTCTGATTCAGAAGATAAGGATTTTTTAAAATTTTATTTCATTTATTTATTTATTTAAACCCTTACCTTCCGTCTTGGAGTCAATACTGTGTATTGGCTCCAAGGCAGAAGAGTGGTAAGGGCTAGCAATGGGGGTTAAGGGACTTGCCCAGGGTCACACAGCTGGGAAGTGTCTGAGGCCAGATTTGAACCCAGGATCTCCCATCTCTAGGCCTGGCTCTCAATCCACTGAGCTACCCAGCTGCCCCCAGATAAGGATTTTTAAAAAACAAACAAACAAAAAACTGAAGTCTTCTGATTCCAGAAAGAATGGCCTTCCACTGAACCACATTGTCTTAAGTCATGATTGCTTAATGAAGTTGAAAAGAGTTGCCACGAAGAAAAAGTTAAGATCAAATCTCAAGGAATAACTCACTTCACTTGCTGGGAAGATAATGAAGAGTTATCAAAGGAGACAGATTAGAAATGGTCCAAAGGCAGAGGAATTATTAGAGTAGAGGATTTCTGAATTGAAGGAGGGAAAAAGTACTTAGTAAGAGGAGCTGATGATAAAGAGTCAAATTCTATAGAATGATAAGGGAGAAAAAAGTCTGGGGAAAAATATTACCTAAGTTCATACTCTGATGTGCCCCCTCCTGATTTGGGAAGAACAGATTTCAAAGGGAAGAGAAAAAGGATACGGAGGACCTTATAGTCTGCACTTCTACAGGCAAAATCAGACCAAAAAAGTGGGGGAAGTTCTGAAAAATGAAACTTTAAAGAGGCAACAAAGAAGAGTTCTGATAAGCAAGAAAAGGGGAGCTGTCCAAAGAGACCGACCGAGGTACAAGGAATTCATTGGCTGACAGATTTGAAAAAGACATGCATAAAAGATGAAAGCAAGGGTAAGTAATGAAGGATGAATATAAATGATTGACACAGTCTTATAAGAATGTTGTCAGGACTGCTAAAGTATGAATGATTTCGGGCTGGTAAGGAAAGCTAAGGAGAACAACAACAACTTTCAAACTTTGGTGGTTTTTTTTTTAGCTACATTGGTGAGAAAAGGAAGGTCAAAGGAGAGACAAGACGACCTCAGGTGGAGGAGAGGATATTAAGGGAATGTGAAAAGTCCACTACCCTGTTGATTTGATGATGAGAATACGCCATTTCTAAAATCTCAATGAGAAAGACTGAAAGTGATGGGGAAGTCAGAAACTTTAATTTTTCATGCCACCAAATGCATAATTCAAAAGCATGAATTTATTACTATAATATTGCTTATAACATGCCAATATAATTTTATTAATGACACAGTATTAATATATACCTATTATGTACCAGGAATTGTGCTAAATGCTTGAAATTAAATTAAAGAAAAAATTAGCAGAATTCTCTTGCCTTTTGTGCTACTAGTGCTCTTTTTTTAAAACCCTTACCTTCTGTCTTGGAGTCAATACTGTGTATTGGTTCCAAGGCAGAAGAGTGGTAAGGGCTAGGCAATGGGGGTCAAGTGACTTGTCCAGGGTCACACAGCTAGGAAGTATTACTAGTACTCTTAACCCAGTCTCATAGACATAAAATATTTATAGCAACATTACTTGTGATGAGCAATATTTGTGGCCACCCATTCATGAATGAGGAAATTGAAGCATATTGATTGAATATAAAACTATTGTGCTATAAAGGAAGGGCAAATATAAAGAATTCAGAAAAAAAACGCTGAAAAATTTATATGAAGTGATGCAGAATAAAGAAAGCAGTCAAAAGATCAAGAAATGACTTAATTTTGTTTTCATTGTGTCTGACTCTCCATGACACTTCTTTAGTGTATTCTTGTCAAGATATTGGAATGGTTTGCCATTTCCTTCTGGGGCTCATTTTTTACAGATGAGGAAACTGAGGCAAACAGGGTTAAGTGATTTGAGCCAGTTCACATACCTAGTAAGTGTCTGAAGCTCAATTTAAACTCAGCCCTGGTGCTCTGACCACTGAGCAATCTAGGAGACATATATAAGACAATAGCAGTTGGCTTTTACAAAGTAAATAAAGACAGTATTTCAAGGCAACACCACTTGGGTCAAATAAAATAGACAACAGTGGTACTATATTTTAAAGTTGTAACTATTTTACTCTCTTTTTGCTAACAACAAGGAGTTAAGTGGAAAGGGGTCTGTATTAGGCATGATACTGTTTTTAAGTTGTAATGAGGTGGGAGAGGGATGTGATTTTTTTGTGTGCTTACCAAAAAGTGTCTGTTGTGTCTCCCCCCAAAATCTCCTCTCTTCCTCCCGCAAAAAAAAAAAAAATCAGGACAAAAATCCCATTTGGTGTGAAGCTCAAGGGATTTCTAAAATCTGATTATTTATATGCATAAGAAGCTCCTACGAGGGCAGGATTATATTTTATTCTTTGTATTCCCTAGTACCTAACACAATAGTATGTACATAATAGATGATTAATAAATGTTTGATGAATGAATAGCTTAACATAATATGGAAAATTCATGTCCTTCTCTATGCTATGTCCCCTGCAACTCTCGCCACTTCCTTCTCCTCTTCTCCTCCCTGTTAGAACTCAAGCTTCCAACTTTGGGACTCCCGGCTCGTGTCTTATCTGGTCCTCAGTCTACCGTGCTACCTCCAAGATCCTCTGCTTCATTTAAATTTTTAGCTCTAAGAATATGAATTAATGCCAATATTTCTGGAAAGACGATTCAATCAATTGCATTGTGGCTAATCAATATCTCTTTGACACCCTACTCCAAAACACTCTTTCCTGGCCACCATTTCTGTATACGTGTTGTTTTGCACTATTAGAATGTTGAGGATCAGAGACTCTCTTGCTTCTATTATTTCTCCCCCTATGCCCAGGACAGCATCTGGCTTCTTTGCCTCGGAATTCAGTTAATTATGGTTAGATCTGTGCATTGAGTAATTGATTCTTGTTCTATTTAATTCTGATGTTCTAACATTTTTTTTTTCAGGATTTAGCCTACTACTCCGGATCCTCCTTGCTATAAAAGAAAAAGGTCACTCTTATTAGTAGCAGCTTCTGCTCAGAACTATCTCCAGAAACAAGGGGCTGCTTGGCATTTTGTAGTGCTATAGCAGAAACGCTGGGAATCTTCGGTAGATAGTCTGTCTGGCAAGTGTTAAAAATGATCTCTCTATTTATGCTTATAGTTTTGAAAAATCGATGCAGCTTTAACAGTCTTTATCAATCAATCCTGGTCCCAGAAAAGAGCTGAGGAAGGACTTCTGCTTCTTTTCAATAGAGAGCTAATAGACTAAAGGCTTGGAATTTTACATATATTATTAGATAGAGCTATTATCTCTGCTGGTTTTGTATAACATTGGGGGGGGGCTACAAGGGAGGGCTAATTTGGTGTTGTCTTCCTATTGGGGCACTGCTAAATAAATTATGGTTTATATAATAGAGTATTATTGTGATATAAGCAGTGATGAAAGGAATAGTTTGTGGGGAAAATGGGGAGATCTCTATGAAGCGAGCAGAAATAAGAAAACATTTTATGGAATGACAATATTGTAGGAGAAATATACTGAGATTTTAAACTTTATCCATTAACTGATAAACCACAAATCTAGAAGATGAAGAGCAAACAGGGTACTCACCTCCTGCTGGAGAGGTGATGAATGAAAATGTAAAGATAAACATGCATTTTCAGGCACAAGTAACGTAGGAATCTGTTTTCCTGGAATATGCAGGTTTAAGATGACGGCTTAATTTTTTATTTTTGCTTTGTTCAATTGGGAGGGCATGTATAAATAAGCAAAAAAGATGCTAAGAATTTTTAAAATTCTGTATAAATGACAAGGAAAGGGGCTAGGTGGCCATAGATTTTACGCTTATGTCAAATATCTTCACTTTCTTTATACTTGGTGGACTACTGGTATAAAAATAGCCACAGCCAAAACAAATCCCTTGGGAAATGATTTATTCGTATTCTATGTCACCACTATGGTGCATTTCCTCCACTATTTTCCATAGCTTGCTTTATTGCTGGGGATGATATTATAAAAAGAGGGTCATTATTGCTTATGGTTCCATCTGCTCCTGATGCTGGCTTTTCTGCATGACTGTAATCCTCTGCATGTGACTTTCCATATATTTAAAAGCATTTGAACAGAAAATAATGCTGATGACTCACAGAGAGGGTCATAACCCCTATGCAAAGAATAAATAGCAGGTACATGCCAAAACAGAGGGAATAATTTGAAACATAAATGCCATTTTTAAAAACAGCACCAAGGGCAATGAGCAATGTGAAATAGTTTATATATTATAGTACAAGACTTGAAAGAGTAATTGAAAGTAGCATTTCATTGGGGGTGGTGTTATGAATATCTTTCATGATTTTCTGTACTCAGAATTGTTACCTTTCTTGTCTCTTCTTTAGGATGAAAACAACTGTTATTTACACAATATGTCAAAAAAAGAGTAGTGTTAACTTTTTTTAGAACCCTTATCTTCTCTCTTTGGATCAATACTAAGTATTAGTTCTAAGGCAGAAGAAAGGTAAAGGTGAAACAATTGGGGTTAAGTGATTTGCCCAGGGTATGTATGAGGCCAGATTTGAATCTGAGTCTTCCTGACTTCAAACTTGGTGCTCTATCTACTGAACAACCTAGATGCCCCTTAAATAGTCCTTCAAAGTTTGCCTCCCATTTGGACAGTTCCCTGATTCTACCAGAGTAATTAAATAAAACCCTCATCTTCTGTCTTAGAATTAATACTAAGTATTGGTTCCAAGGTAGAATGATAAGGGCCAGGCAGTTGGAGTTAAGTGACTTGCTCAGGTTCACATAGCTAATAAGTATCTGGAATCAGATTTGAATCCAGGACCTCCCATCTTCAGTTCTGACTCTCTCATCACTGAGCCACTTAGCGGCACCCAGTATTAAGCTTTAATAGTGTTAAGAGGTTAAAAATTTTTCACAGATTTCTGTGCTCAGAATTTATACTTTTATTTTAAAAAATATCCTTTATGAGAAAAAAATGGCCATTTTCACAAGCTATGCACAGTCTTAAAAATTTGATAATGACACTTTTCCAAAATGCCTTTTTAGATATTATTTCATTTGAGCCTCTCAACAACCTTGTGAGGAAGGTGCTATAGGTATTAATCTCCATTTTACAGATACGGGAATAGTGCTTGTCCTCAATCAAATTTTCATTCTCCTGGGAGTGGTGGCAGGGATGAGAAGATGAGAGAGACAAACCAAGCACAGAAATAAGCATGTTGCAGAAAAAAATTGAAGAGAAAGAGAGAGAGAGACAGAGAGAGACAGAGAGAGACAGAGAGAGACAGAGAGAGACAGAGAGAGAGAGAGACAGAGACAGAGAGAGAGACACAGAGAGAGAGACAGAGAGAGAGAGAGAGAAAGAGAGAGAGAGAGAGAGACACAGAGAGAGAGAAAAAGAGAGAGAGAGAGACAGAGATAGAGAGAGAGACACAGAGAGAGAGACACAGAGAGAGAGACACAGAGAGAGCACTGACCACCGGAAGGAGAGGGGGAGATCTAAGAAAGAAGGAAGCAACTGAATTGAGCCTTAGTACACAAAGATTTTGAGAGACAGTGGTGAAGAACAAACCAATATCACACAAGGCATTGCCATGTATAAAAGCAGAGAATTGGTAAATAGAGTTTTGGGTTAAGAGGTCAGGGAATAATGTAGTCCTGTTTAGCTAGAATATAATTTCTAAAGGCAAGTAGTCTGAAATGCAGCTGGAGTTGTAGGTGAGATCCAAATTGTGGAAGGCCTTTGATGCCACATTAGGAGATCTGTATTTTATCCCAAAGGCAATTGGGTGCCACTTTTTTGAGTAGAAGAGTGACATGGTCAGACCTGTATTTTAGGAAGATTATTTTGTCAATTTTGGAAAGAATGGTTTGGAAAAGACAGAGGACCAGAAGAGGAGAAACCAATAAAAAAAAGCCAATACTATAGGTTAGATGAGAAGTGATGAGTCCTGAACTAGGATGTGCCTTGTTGAAGGGGGAGATTGGATATGACAGATATTGGGAATGTAAAATCAACTGATGAGATGATTAGTTATGGAGAATGAGCTAGAGTGAAGCATCAAGGATAGTTCCAAGGTTATAAACCTGGATTCATGGGAGGGATAGTGGTGCCCTCAAAGAAACTGGGACAGTGGGAGGAATAGAAGATTAGGGAAAAGGTGATGAGTTCCATTTTGGACATATTGAATTTGATCTGCCATATTTAGGGTTGAATGCAACAGAGGTGTGTGTGTGTGTGTGTGTGTGTGTGTGTGTGTGTGTGTGTGTGTATGTGTGTGTGTGTAGTACATTGGACTAGTGAATAGACTAGTTACTTCTTGATTGGTTCATGTAGGTGGTGCCATTTTCCCTCAGAAACTCCCTTTGAGTGTTACTTTCTATTTCTTGGTCTTGACTTGGTCTCCCTTTCAAGATGGCTGAAAGAGACAGAGAAAAGGAAATTCCTAAGGTGATAATCTCAAGATTACCAGCTTTCATTTTGCTCACAACTTTTTCCACACAAGAAACTGGTAGGTGCCAAGAGTGGCTTCACGCACCTTTATTCCCTGATACTGAAGAAGCTGAGACTTGTTATTTGAGTTCAGGAGTTCTGAGGGACAGAAAGACCAAGTATGATTGGATGACCAAATTAAGACTGTCATCAAATATTCAGCATCTATAGTCATCATTGAAGAGAGAGATCATTGTGGAGAAGAGACCCACCCCCTTTCTTCAACACCATCTGTAGCAATTGCTGGACAGATAGGCAGCTTAGCTAATTAAGCAGTAGGGCATCCTGAGGAGTTGATGAGAAGCAGCTTGTGCCAAGTAAGTCAAACCACTACCAATACCACCACCATCACCACCACCACTTCTACCATCACTGCCTCTCTGACTGTGATGGAGATAGCCAAGGACCCTGACCCCAAGAGCCTTTGAAATAGCATTGCTTCAAAACTTAGAAAATGAGGGGATGCCCTTCAATTGGAGAATGGCTGAACAAATTGTGGTATATGTTGGTGAGGGAATACTATTGTGCTCAAAGGAATAATAAAGTGGAGGAATTCCATGGGGACTGGAACAACCTCCAGGAAGTGATGCAGAGCGAGAGGAGCCGAACCAGGAGAACATTGTACACAGAGACAAACACACTGTGGTGTAATCGAATGTCATGGACTTCTCCATTAGTGGCAATGCAGTGATCATGAACAACCCAGGGGGATTTACGAGAAAGAACACTATCCACATTCAGAGGAAAAACTGTTGGAATAGAAACACAGAAGAAAAACAACTGCTTGAATACGTGGGTCGAGAGGATATGGCTGGGGATGCAGACTCTAATGAACAACCTAGTGCAAACACCAACAACATGGAAATAGGTTCGATCAAGGATACATGTAAAACCCAGTAGAATTGTGCATCAGCTATGGGAAGGGGTGGGGGGAGGGGAGGAAGGGAAAGAATATGATTCTTGCAACTAAGGAATAATTTTCTAAATTGACTAAATAAAATTTCAAAAAGAATAAAAAGGAAATAACATTGCTTCCAGCCTAATATCTTTAGTTCTCATCATGGAAGCAACCCCTAGGGAGATGCTTGTCACCAAAGCCTTTGACACTGTCAAATGATTAAATATGAGAAATTGATAAGATTTTATCAGAGGAAATGACATAAAGAGGAACCATCATGATTTTCTTAGTCATTTCACCCCTTGAGTTATTTCTATTGATTTTTCAGCAGTTTTGGCAATGGTGGCAGCTCCCCACCTTCTTTCACCCCTCTTGTTCTTAGGTCATGGATTCTCCTTCTCATACTCCTTATTCTCTTCCTCCTCTTCCTCCTTCCTCTCTTTTTTCTCCCTCAGGAAATGACTTAAACCATTCTGGAAGGGCTAAATTTTCCAAGGAACAAGAAGTAGGACTGATTCTCTGGTGCTGGGTGGTGAGGACAAGTGGTGGTGATGGTGGTAAATGCTTGTTTGACAGCACATACT
This sequence comes from Monodelphis domestica, assembly GCF_027887165.1. Taxonomy (NCBI): domain Eukaryota; kingdom Metazoa; phylum Chordata; class Mammalia; order Didelphimorphia; family Didelphidae; genus Monodelphis; species Monodelphis domestica. The sequence goes on along the minus strand of NC_077233.1, from coordinate 271,791,490 downwards.
TGGTTTCTATTGCTGAACTGCATCAGTCACTAGTGACATTGTCTTTTATAGGCAATCACTTAATTAAGGGCACCAATAATACACTAATTCCTCTATTTAAATATATTATAAAAACAAACGACCTATGATTTCAGTAAATTGGAGAAGTAGAGCAATGTATGTTAAATGATCTTATCTGATTTGACTGAAGAAATGATAGGTTAATTATCTAAAGAACTAACAGAATAAAAAGTAAGGAAATGACTTGTTTTCACTCGTGTGTGTGTTTTTATTTGTTTGCTCATGTTTTAAATAAGGGTTAGAGTTGACCAGCTTATATTTGTATGATAAAGCCATAACGTAGTCCAAAGATTAATGTAACCTCTATATTTATTGGATCTTTCCACCACATCACAAAGCCATGTTTATCCAAGTTCTATGAGTTTAGACTTACAGACAGAAGCAGTACATTCAGATCAGACCCATCACAGAGATGTCATTTACAAATAGACCTTGGTGAGAAATGAAAATGGCTTGAAATATTAGAACTTAAGGGAAACTATCTCATCTAGTATTCAGAAGTGGAAATATCACCGATGCACATTTTTCTGTGAGCACAGTGCTAACTTGAACCTTATTCTGTTTTCAACTTAACTTTTACTTTTATCATTTCACCTATTAGATCTCAAATTTTCCTTTAAAAATCCACTAATTCTTTGGCTCACAATTGTAGGGATAATTTATTTTTGGGACTCCACCCCCAAATTTCAAAAAAGTCTTTTAATTATTTTAGTAAATAAATAGACCTTAGAGAAACTGGTTCTTCTCCCCACTTAGAGAGTGTAGATGTTTTATGGACAGCATTTTGTACCTATACCCTGTGATAATTATTCCTGCTTATGTGAAACTTTTTGCTTTCAAAATTCTTTCCTCACAACAATCCTATAAGACAATTTGTGCAAAAATTCTAATCTCCATTTTACAGATGAAGAGATTGAAGTTCAGAGAAGATATATTGCTTTTAAGGATTGAAACTGGTTCTTGAATTCAGGACTTCTGAATTCAAGACCAGTACTTGAATCTTCCATTACAAACATGTTGCCTACTATGTCTTCCTGTCTTCAGAAAAAGTACAAAACAAGTTATCGATATTGATCCATCACAATTTTCCCCCTTGCTCTGTGCCCATAACCTATGCACTTTCTCCTCACAGTCTCTTCCTTCTTTTTCTTTCCCTCTCTTCTTCACTTTTTGCCTTTGGACCTTAAGAGCTCTGTCGTAACCTTTCATAAAGAAAAGGTAGATGTTAAAAATAGAAAAAATGAGGTTGAGAAACTACTAGGACTCTCCATGACCAAGACAGTATTTAGCCTCAAGGAATTTAATGTCAAAGGAGGTAGTCTGGATACCAACGGGTGAGTGAGATGATCACTACGTGATGTTACGGCATAAACACAAATGTTCTGGTAGATACTGCACCTCCTAATTTTAACACGAACACACATTTTATGAGTGTGCTCCAAAAAAATTAAACCATGAAGTCATGAAGATACTAATTCCATTCTAAATATATCATCATATAAAATTACTTCCCTGCATCTTCCTACTGTGCAAGTCATGTCTGTTAATGCATAACTTTCATACTTTTAATTAACATACGGACTCAGGGATTTTATTTATCAATGGGATCTACTAAGAAGCAGCAGTGATCAGGTATTCAGTGGATTTTTATAGCCTGATCTTGAACATTAAATGCTTCAATGATATAATATTAGATATTATTAGCCCATAAATGTAGATCTACCAGAAGCACTGAACTAGGAGGAAAGCAAACTAGCATTTAATGTCCCTAGAGCTCAGTAAAATGGAGTTGGACTAGACATTAATCAAGGTTTCTTTCAGCTCTAAATTTAAGAACCTTTGTCTCAATAATCTTGGCCAAGTCACTTAATGATTACAACCAATGAGAAATACTGATACTTCTGTGGCTGGAAATGTTTAATACCAATGATCACTAAATTGGGCAGACTCTGAGTGTGCATAAAATAGACTTAAGACACAAATACTTTTGTTATGTACCAGGATTATAAAATGATTGAATTGGTGATGGATCTCACTAGGTTTCACATTGCCTTTTGTTAACATTATCCTCAGTTCCAAGTCATGATATGTAATATTGCCACCAAGAACAGGACAAATCATAAAATAAACTTTCATCACAATTTATACAGTAACAACAGCATTGTAGAATAAGAAATCTTTGATTTAGGAACTCTGATCAATGCAATGACCCTCCATGATTCTCGGAGACCCATGATGAAACATGCCACTCATCTCCTAACAGAGAGATGACAGACTCAAGGTACAGACTGAGATGTTTCTTTTGGACATAGTCTGTGGGGGACTTTATTGTGTTTGACTATGCATAAATAATAAATATAATAAAATAATAAAAACAAAATTAAATGATAATAGGACACCTTTCCATGAATTCTAATTTTGATAAAATGGAGGATCTAATAAAACCTGAAGAGGAAAGTGTTCATGATCCCAGTTACTGAAAATCCTCACAAAGTGCAAATTCTATAATTTATACCTATTAATGAAATAGATGGTAAAAAGCACTGACACCCTAAATTATTTCAAAAAGGAAAATGGCATAAATATTCTGGAATTTCAAACATCACAAAACTATGAACTTTCCAAACATAGAGACCCAGCAGAAAAGAAGAAAAATGGGATTAGGGTTTGCCTTGTTGTCCTTCTGCTATGATAGGATTCCTTCAGTAAACCCACAGAGAATGAATTTACATTCTAATACTTTTGATCAAACTATTATAAGTCAATTATTTTATCCATATATGAAATAGCTGTTAGAATATTAAATATGAAAGAATAAGAGGATAGTTATTGGGCTTAGTTCATTCATATCTAAACCCCATGGAAAAAAGATAGTGTCGATAATATAAATTATCTTAAGCCTACAAAAGCATTTTTCTCCCTACAACAATATGAGGTGGGAAGTGCAAGTATTATTTTCACCATTTAGGAAGATCCAACATGGTTTAGTGGATAAAGTCCTGAGCTTGGAGCCTGGGTTCAAATTCTACCTCTGACACTAACTAGGCAAGTCACTTAACTTATACATTACAAGATTTCCTGATTCTGAGTCCAAAAAGTCTTTACTCTAAACTATGATTATACACTAACCTTTTAGTTAAATGTAAAATTTAACTAGTAATTCTTATACAGAGTTTAAGATGAAATGGAGGCTTAGAAAGGTTAAATGACTTGTCTGCCATCACATAAGCAGGAAGTATTACAACCAGAATCAAATCTAGGTTTCCTGATTCCGAGTCCAAAAAGTCTTTAAACTATGATTCTTAATCTCTCAACTTTGTGCTTCAATCTATGTAATTATAAAAAAAATGAGAGTGAGGATACTTAAATGAGGACGCTTACTTCATCTATCTCACAGGGTTGCTACAAGAATACAATGAAATATTTGTGAGCAGATTTTCAAAGAATTAAAGAATATATAAGTATGTGGTCTTATTGATATTTTCTGTGCTAAACGTCTTTTTGAGTCGAATTTGACTTAAATTTGCAAGAAAGAGAGACCAAGGAACTGAATAGAATAAGAAATAAAGTGTAATAATTTACAACTCTGGCATCATATAAAATACCTGTGAGATCTGTGTGTGGGGATGTCGTAGGGGTAGGAGCAAGTTGGGGTCAGGGAGAAGACTGTCTTGCTTCTCTGAGCTCATGGGTGTGGAGAACTTCTGATTTTGAAACTTCTTCCACTGATATAAATTAGAAACTCATATGGGATCTTCTAATCTTCGAGATTTACCTGGGGGCATTAGAAGGTAACACAACCATTTGTGTCAGATGAAAGACTTGAACCTAAGTTTCCTACACTTCAATCCTGATCTTCTTTCAATTTTAGTACTTAAGTTTGAGGATTTACATCCTAATGAACAGTTTTCTGAAGGGATTCTACTGTGATCCGAATGAAATGATGAAACATGGCGACAATTTCCATATTGAACATATTCCTGCATGTCATATACATCTCAGATTACCCTTTTAATTCCTGCCCAACATTTGATTTGGGATTCATTTTTACTTTATTTTTTTGCTGCTCCACAGGAATTTCCTAAAGGGGCTTTCATTCCCCATGAAACAACACTTTCCCTATTTTGTCATTTTAGTTATAACTTCAGGCTACTGTTTTATCAATAAGGGGGAAAGATTCAATAGGGATTAGAGATGACTTCTTGGATACTTCCTCAGGCTGCTGTAGCATCTTGATTCTTCTTTCCAGTCTCTGAGCCCATTCACAGCGGAGCCTGGAGACAGAGAACAGATACTTTGAACACCCATCTTTTAGACCCAATTTAATTTTTTTAAGTTTTGGAAAAATTTAATTAATTATTTAATTGAGAATATTTTCCCATAGTTACAAGATTCTTGTTCTTTCCCTTCCCTCCCCTTAACCCCCTCCCCTAGGCGATGCATAATTCCCCTGGGTTTTACATGTGTCATTGATCAAGAACTATTTCCATATTATTGATATTTGCACTAGAGTGATCACTTACAGTCTACATCCCAGATCTTATCCCCATCAACCCATGTGATCAAGGAGTTGTTTTTCTTTTGTTTTTCTATTCCCAGTTCTTCCTCTGAATGTAGATGGTGTTCTCTCTCATAAGTCCCTCAGAATTGTCCTGTATCATTGCATTGCTGCTAGTAGAGAAGTGGATTACATTTGATTATACCACAGTGTATCAGTCTCTGTGTACAATGTTCTCCTGGTTCTGTTCCTCTCGCTCTGCATCACTTCCTGGAGGTTGTTCCAGTCTCCATGGAATTCCTCCACTTTATTATTCCTTTGAGCACAATAGTATTCCATCACCAACATATGTCACAATTTTTTCGGCCATTCCCCAATTGAAGGGCATCCCCTCATTTTCCAATTTTTGGCCACGACAAAGAGCGCAGCTCTGAATATTCTTGTACAGGTCTTTTTCCTTATTATCTCTTTGGGGTACAAACCCAGCAGTGCTATGGCTGGATCAAAGGGCAGACAGTCTTTTAGCGCCCTTTGAGACCCAAGTTTTTTTAAAAAAATTATTATTCCTCCCTGTCTCTCCTCCACTTTGCTAATTACTCTGGCACATGTCCACTAGAAGGACCTACTCTGTCCAGTCCCTCCACCCCTGGCAGCCCTTTGACTTTCAAGACTGAAAAATTTGGAAAACATATGAGTGCATGAATATCACTTCACAGCGAGAAGCCTATGTGGCTTTGTCAGATTCCTAATGAGTCACACAAGTGCAGAGTGTTCTCATTAGTATTTAGTGTCATATTTTCTCCTGTAGGTTATGTCCTTAGGCACAAGGAAAGAGTTCTCTATTCAAACATTTTTCACCCAAGAGCATAGTCTTTATGAGAGAAGAGGAAGATTTCACTTAGTACTATGATTACTTTCTGTCTTATGCTGGGGCATTAGTGGTTGTATTGTTCTGGGAAAATAGTATTATTGGGGCAGCTAGGTGGTACGGTGAATAAAGTGCCAGGCTTGGAGCCAGGAAGATTCATCTTCCTGAGTTCAAACCTGGCCTCACACATTTACTACCTGTATGATCCTGGGCAAGTCACCTAACCCTGTTTGATTCAGTTCCTCATCTGGAAAGTGAGCTGGACAAGGAAATGGTAAAAACACTCCAGGATCTTAGCCAAGAAAATCCCAAATGAGATCATGAAGAATCAGACATGAATGAAAAATGACTGAACACCAAAATTATCGAAGCGATTGTTCTAAAGTTCTAAACCTATGAATCAATCAGTCAATGAACATTTAAAAAAGCGGATGACACTCATTGGGAATTTTCTTGAGAGGGCGGAGATGTCTATCCTGCCCCACTTCTTCATTTTCCAGACGTATATTGGGGAAGAGACGGCGGGATATTTGGAACAGTGAATTCAGGACACTTGTTTTGAGAAAGGATTTGAAGGAAACCCCTAAAGCCCTTGCTGTCCTAGCCATACTTTACACACAGATTGGTGAATATTACAAGTGCATATATATATATATATATATATATATATATATATATATATATATATATATATATATATATACATATGAGGTTCCCATATTTCTGAAGTGATTTCTCTTTTTCTTGGAAGCTTCCCAAGTCAATACTCCCTACTCACTGAAGCCCTACCCTGGAACAAAAACTGCATTGTGTTAGGGGTTGCCTTTCCTGATTTTTATAGGATGTCGTCATCGTTCTACTCCAAAAGACATTCCATTGAAAGTCCTTTGAAGAGGGATGCTGACGATGCACTGCAGTGTAAAGAAGACTCAATTGAGAGTCCAAAGGACTTTGGTTCCAACTCTTCCCCTTACTACTTATTTGACTTTAGGCAAGTCATTTCACCTTTTATGTTTATTAATAATCATTTGTTGTTGCCCAATAGTTTTCAGTCATGTCTAACCCTTTGTGACCCCAAATGGGGTTTTCTTGGCCAAGATCCTAGAGTGGTTTGCCATTTCCTTCACCAGATCATTTTCCAGATGAGGGAAATGGTTCCGTGACTTGCCCAGGGTCATCGAGCTAATAAGTGTCTGAAACCATATTAGAACTCAGGAAGATGAATCTTCCTAATTCCAGGCCTGGTACTCTAGACATTGTACCATCAAGTTTCCTATGGATAATCATAGCCAGTATTTATTTAGCGTTTTTAGGTGTGCAAAACCCTTTATAAATATCTTATTTGATCCTCATGATGATCCTGTAAGGTAGGTGTGAAACTGAGGCTGAGAGGTTGTGATTTGCCTAGATAAATCCACACAGCTAGTAAGTGTCTAAGGCAGGATTTGAACTGAGGGTTTCCAAGTTCAATACTTTATCCACTATGGCACTTAGCTGCCTACAAATTGAGAAGATTGGCCTAGAGGATCTTGAAGGTCCCTTTTGACTCTAAATATATGCCTCTTGCCAAATACATGACTAGACATTCCATTAAAAAATAATTGTTGCTTTCTTGTTCTATTTCTTCTCCTGTAAAGGAAAACTCTTTGCAGAGTAGTAATGATGACTTCTGGTACAAGACAATGATCCTTCACTAACTAATGCTCCATGTAAATGGAAGGTCTAAGCTCCTAAGCAAATCACCCACATTTAAACTAATTCCTTGGTTGTATGTTGAAAACCTTTGGAATTACCATGAACTCCTTCAGGCCACTGGGATAGCTTGCTAGTGTCCTACAACATCCTAGGTGTCTACTTGCACTTATCTTCTGTTTCACATGTTCCCCTAAGTCATGAAAAAATCTGACTTAATGTTTGTATTCCCACACAAACAAGCGGGGATTTGGAATTGGACAGTTTTGATCTCCAACAATTTTTGGAAGATTGATGGTTCATGTGTTAATCCTGGAGCATAGATGACAATGACAATTGTCAGAGTCTTTGCCAGGAAAAATAATACAATAGACTTTAGTGCTGACATCTTATATGTCCTGGTTAGTATTTCCTGGTATATAAGCTTTTATATCTTTACCCATCTTTTTAAAGGCAAGACGGGACAACGCCTGGCCCTAAAAAGCCCAAACAATCTCCCCCCAATAAACAGAAAACCAACTACAACATTCTTGAAGAATCAGCTACCTAGCCCCATCCGCCCAAGTTTTGAAAACATTTATTGCATTTTCCCCAGTTTAAAATGTGCTCTTCAGGGAGTTCTTTTAGTTGTTAGTAGGATAGGAACAGTTGAGATGAGTGACCCTGTTTGCTGAAAGTCACACACTGGTTTACTACTGTTCTTACAAATTGTCAGAAACTCAATGGTGGGAAAATTAATACTTGGGTTCATCACCATTGTGTATGGAAAGGGCTCAGGCTTGCTGCTTGCTTTCCTCCCCCCGATAGACAAAAGTTGGAGGAATAAATGGAAGTAGCTAGCAGAAGGGAGGATTTTAGATTTGCTATAGAGAAAAGCTTGCTAAGAACTAGAGCTATCCCAAAGCAGAATGGGTTGTTTTGAAAGGAAATGAGTTTCCAGCCCCTAGAGGTGCTTAAGTGGAAAATGGATGAATACTTCTTGTAGAAGGGATTCCTATTCAAGACTGAATTGGACTAGATGACCTATGAGATCCTTTTACACACTAAAATACTTTCATTCTAACTTGCTAGTGGCAATGAAATTAGGAGGCTTCTTGGTTCAGTCTGTCAGCAGTAGCAATTGAGAGCAATGTACTTATGCAAATGAGTACAGTGCCTGGCGCTAGTAAGCGAATAGTAAATGCTTGTTACTTCTTATTTTCCCTAATTTCTGCTCCTTTCTCCTTTATGAGGAAAAGTATCTGCAGATCTGGGATGGGGTAGGGAAGAGATGGAGGGAGATAAGTTTGATCATATAACTTTGGAAAACATGGACATTTATACTTAGATGTAATTAGTAAAATTTTTAATTAAAATTAAAGATAATATCCGGTAAAAAGGTGGGATTTTGGAGGTTCTACATAAATTGATGGGCATCTCACTGCAATGTGACATAAAAAAGTAAGTCCTATAATCTGGTATAAGGCGGGTCCATCTTGGACAATGATTAAAAATGTTAATTTCTAGAACTACTAGAATGGATTTTATCATATTACTACCTCAATTATAATAAACACAGCAGAACTTTGTTGATGATATTAAGTGACTCAATGGAATCAAAGGCAGATTGAAGCATATTTTTCTCCTTTCTTTTTCTTGCTTTTTTGCCAGACCTGGCTAATGTTTTGCATTATTTCATATGGATAATGGAGATCATATTTCTTATTTTCTCAATGGGTGGGAGAGGGAGTTGGGAGGGATAAAATTTGGAAACTAACATAGAAATAAAAGTTTAAAATAAAAAAGTAAACATTGAAGAAAGCCCCTATTGTATGAAGATACAAATGGGCAAGAACAATGGGGAATGAAATAAGAATGACATTTTTATCATATATAAGATTTTACTTTTTTTCTCTATCTCAATGGCTTAGTTATAATATGTGTTAGAGTTTAGGTAATATAACTATTATTATCATTATCCCTATTTTCCACATTGCAAAATTGAGGCTCAGAAAAGTTAAGTGACTTACCTAAGATCACTCAGCCAGAATTGGAGACTGGCCCGAAGATGCCAAGTCTCCTGACTCAAAAGCCCCATGCCCTTTCCACTACATCAATAGGAAAATACCAACAGTATGTCCTTGGCCTTCAGGACTGGTGTAATGACAACTGCATCATGGGAGGACTGTTCTGTTGCCTCTTGACAGGTGTTTGGAGTAGGATTCAGAGGATAAAAAGAAGGCACTTGTCCATGCCAAACATGGTGGGCAATCTCATGGAAGGCACAAAGATATGAAAAAGCTAAATGTGAGAATCAAGAGATAGGCAAACCGATTAAAAAATGAGACGAGAGAAGACAGAACAAAATGTGTGGTGCTGTGGGGGTAAGAGAATTTGCTTAAGCGTGAAGATTTGTGACTCTCTCTGTGTTTAATAAAAGGAACAGATATCTTGAGTGACGGAGACAGGACTGTGTCTTAAAGACACAGTGGGACACAGAGGGAAGGGGGTGCTGACAGAGTGGATTTGCAGGGGAACCTTTCACACTTGGCACAGGCAGTACCAAGGGATCACATCTCCTCTGGCCATGCCAGATCCGAAGACGAGCAGTCTTCATTTCCAACACTGGCTTAACAAGGACAACAGCTGGGCGCTTTCATTCCGAGATTAGCGCTGGGGATGTTTTACATAGAGCACTTTGTTAATTTCTGACTGTTCAGAGTCACACTTTCTGGGTATGGATTACAAATTAATCTTCCCACTTGGATATATCCTATGGTGACAGGTACTTAGTGAATATGTTTTTGGGTCACAAAAACTGGTTTTATGTACTTCTCAAAGCATGGAACCCACAGGCAGTTCACAGGAGCTGGAAAGGACCTGAGAGGATGCTTAAGCCAATCCCCTCATTTTACAGAGGAGGAAGCTGGATCACAAAAGCGTTAAGTAACTTAGCCAAGGTCATAGAACCAATAAGTTAAGGTCCATTTCCTTTGAAGCATAAGCTTGGTGGAATGGAATGAACAGTGGGTCTGAGGTCAGGAGATGTGGATTTTAGCCCCTCACTTGATAGGAGGTGGAGGCAAGCTTGATTCAGGGGAAAGTGCACTGATTTTGGTGTCAAATGACTAGAATTCATATTTATCGAGGATGCTTATTACCTGTGTAAACCTGGGCAAGTCATTTACCCTCCCTGGTCCTCTGTTTCCTCATCTGTAAAATGTGATTGGTTTAGACTGTCTCAGAGTCCCCTCAGCTCCAGAGCTAGGTAAGATTGCATTCCTGCAAGATATAGGGGTAACTACGTGGTGCAGTGGATAGAGTATCTGACCTGGAGTCAGAAAGACTCATCTTCCTGAGTACAAATCCTCTCTCAGACACTTACTAGTTAGGTGACTATGGGTAAGTCACTCAATACTGTTTGCCTCAGTTTCCTCATCTGAAAAATGAGTTGGAGAAGGAAATGAAAAACCACTTGGTCATCTTGGTCAAGAAAATCCTAAATTGGGTCACAAAGAATCAGGCATGACTGAAATGACTAAAGAAATGGCAATAATGCAAGAAACAACCTGTCTGGCACTGTTTCCTTATCTATGAGAATAATAATGCTTATAAAGAGAGGAATCATGATCAGGCAGGTAAAAGACTGGCTTTGGTGCTGAAGACCTTCATTCAAGTCCTTCCTCTTGGGATACCTTTTGATTGGGGAATGGCTGAACAAATTGTGGCATACTATTGTTCTCAAAGGGATAATGAACTGGAGGAATTCCATGTGAACTGGGACAACCTCCAGGAAGTGATGCAGAGTAAGAGGAGCAGAACCAGGAGAACATTGTACACAGAGACGGATACATTGTGGCACAATCGAATGTAATAGACGTCTCTACTAGCAGCAATGCAATGATCCAGGACAATCCAGAGGAACTTATGAGAAAGATGCTATCTACATCCAGAGGAAGAACTGTGGGAGTAGAAACACAGAAGAAAAACAACTGCTTGATCACATGAGTTGAAGGGGATATGATCGGGAATGTAGACTCTAAAAGATCACCCTAGTGCAAATATCGATAATATGGAAATAGGTCTTAATCAACAACACATGTAAAACCCAGAGTAATTGCACATTGTTTATGGGAGGGGGGAGGGAGAAGGGAGGGAAAGAACATGAATCTTGTAACCATGGAAAAATATTCTAAATTAATTAAATAAAATTCTAAACTAATTAAATAAAAATTAAATTAAAAAGTCCTACCTCTTGCATACACTAGCTAGATGACCTTGGGTGAGTCACTTAACTCTTAGTAGTCTAAGCTACCCTCTAGGATTATAAACTACAGCTGAGTTGCCAGTAAACATTGGTAGCGGAGTTTCCACACTGAAAGTTCCCTGCATGGATGAACTCACAAATCAAGACCACTAGCTCCACTTTTTCTCTCCTCCTTGTCCCATACCTCCATCTATAATATGCTAGTATTTGTGTCCCACAGACAGATCCATCAATAAAGAGAAGGAATGTTAGTTTTGGTCTTAAAAATCTTAATAACTTCTAAGTCTTTGGACACTATTACTATAGACATTACTCAGTGCTCATCTATCCCCCATAAAAATTGATGCATCAAAGCCCAAAGTCCCATGCCTTCACCAGGGCTCATTCCAGGAACTGAACCATTCACAAGAGGTGGACTCTGCAGAATGACAGCATTTTAGTCCTAAAGAATTCTGGGTGATTTGATTGGAAATACTTTTAAAAGCATGTAATTCTCATGTGAAATATCTCAACTCTCACAGGAGGACCAATCTTCCTTTGCTCATTTAATGTTTTCAACTGCTTGCCCCTCCTTTTCTGTTTACTTTTCTTTAATGATTCTTAGAGGAAAAGAATGTTAGCCACTTCTTGGAATTAATTTCCAGCTAGTGCATTTAATCATTTGTAGGTATATGGCTCTTCTCAGGAAAGAGAATAGAAAGAGGCAGCAAAGTAGCTTGGAATTGGGAGGACCTAGATTCAAATCTGACCTATTACACTTCCTTGCTGCGTGACCCAAGGTAAGTCACTTAACCCTACTAGCCTAGCCCTTGCTGCTCTTGGGTCTTAGAATTGATACTAAGACAAAAGGTTGGGGATTTAAAAAAAAGAAAGTGAACAGAGGACCTCCAAGAGGAGCTTGGGATATCTTCTGATTCTTTACTATCCTAAAGAGCTGGTGAAAACTGTGAAAACTTTATAATAAATTCCAAGATGACAGTGTTAATTAGTTGAAGGGATTCCAGTATCTTGTAAACATGTGGCAGTTCCATAACATTCATTCCATAACTGTGTAGTCGGGTGGGATGACACTACTCACTTATCCAGGGCACTCTTGCTTATTCGAGAGTCTTCATTTTGTACTTTCTTTGCATGATGTTCAATTTTTTTCTCCCAAAAGTTTTTCAGCCCACCTGCATCATGCACAGTTATTTCAGGATTTTTCCATCTGTAGCTTTTACTCATTTTCTGGAAGAAACAAACAAACAAATCATTGATCTTTTTTTGCTATGGTGGGAGACAAGAAGTAAATTGAAATGAATGAACTACCCTTCCCCCAAATCCCCAACCCCCAAACCAAGACCAAAAAACCCCCAAGCACTCAAAAACTAATTGGAGACCATAACTGTTCTTTGCATTTCACACAGTGGAGGCCCACAGTTCACATCAAGAAGCTTATATCTGAAAGCAATGGACAAGCATCCTATGACATAAAACATTTTATTTTGGGAGAGAACGCTGACATAAAGCTGTACTTAGCACTACTATTAATCTTATCTTTTATAATAATAATAGCTAACCTCCATATAACTCTTTAAGGCTTACAGAACACTATATGTATTTGTATACACATTTCCATAGATAGGTACAGATGTTATTTCATTTGATTTTTACAACTTTGTTAGGTAGATGTTATTATACCTTCAATTTACAAATGGGGAAACTGAGGCTTAGAAGTTAAATGACTTGCCTAGGGTCAAACAGCAATAAGTATTTGTGAGACTGGTGTAGCATCTATACTCTAACCACTATGCGATCTTGCTGATGAGGAATTATTGTCTGGGATTATTCTGTAGAAATTATAAAAGTGAGAACTGATGGCAAATCACATTGAAGGGTCTTTTGGAAGAAATAAGATTTGGCAGGAAAATAGGACTGTGTCTTTCTTACATTTTAATTTGCATTACAGTTAGGTGCGTATATATGTTTTCTCTCTCCCTATGAACCTGTAAACCTTTTTCATACAGGGATTGTTACCTTAAAATTTATTTTTGTCTCATGTAGTATTTAGCCCCAAAAGAGTTGCCTTAAAATACTTGCTGGGTTGATTTGAATCATTGCACAGAATTTTAGTGAGCTTGATTCTGTGACATATTAAAAATGTGATATTTCTTGAAGTATTTCAACCAGGTTCCTATCAAGTCAAAATGTCCTGAAGTGATCAGATTATTCAAAATTGTACTTTGTATTTCCATTCGGTTGGAAATCAATGACTGTATTTTAAGTATGAATCCCAATACATGCAACCACCTCCTGGGATTCGTTGTTTGCACTAATTAGGACCTTGCTCATTTCTTATAAGGTAAATTTGTTCATGAATAAATAGTATGGTTTGAAAGATGGCCAAGATAGCAACAGTTTCCTGGTGTTCTGTCTGTTGATTTCAATTTTACTGAATTTAGTTTTATAACATCTCAAACTCAATATTTTCCAAACAGAACTTATTACATTACCCGTAAACCTGTGTCTCCTCCAGTCATCCCTATTTTTGTCAAGGCTACTGCCATCCTTCCAATCATCTGGGTTTGCAGCCTAGGAGTTATTCTGGACTATTTTCTCTCCCTCACCCCTCCCTCATATCAAATTAGATTCCAAGAAATGCTTATTTATTTTACTTCCAAAACATCTCTCAGATTCTTCCCCTGATTCATTATTCTTCGCACACGGCAACCGTTCTAATTTAATACCTTTCTAATTTCTGGACCGCTACAACAGTCCTCTAATTGGGCTGCTAGGTTCCAGGCTTTCCCATTGCAGTATGTCATCCACATAGCTACCAAAATAACCTTCTTAAAGCACAGTCATTTTTCAGTCATGCCTCGTTTTCTTGGCAAAGATATTGGAGTCGTTTGTCATTTCCTTCTTCAGCTCATTTTCCAGGTGAGGAAACTGAAGTAAAGAGGATTAAATGACTTGCCCAGAATCACACATTAGAAAATATCTGAGGCAGGATTTGAACTCAGGTCTTTCTGACTCCAGGTCTGGCCACTCTATCTACTGTACTACCTAGATGCCCTGGTCAGATGACTCACATTTATTACAGACCTATTATATGTCAGGTACTTCTAAGCACAAGAGGCTTCATTTGCATCCCTTATACATTTAAGATAAAAATATACACTTTCCAGTTCTTCATTTTAAATTCTTCACAGAATGGTTCCAGCCAACCTTTCCAGGATGCTCCCATGTTACTCTTCTTCAAACACTATAGTTCCAGGAAAATTGGTCTACTGGATATTCCCGAAATTCTATCCAAAAGTCTTCCACGTTGTGTCATTGCATGAGCAGTCTCCCATCTCAGGAATATGCTTTCTTTTAACTTCACCTCTCAGAATCCCTCGCTTCATTCAAGAATTCATTCTGATTATATATCTTCTTGTATGTATTATGTATCGATCCCCCTGCTTCCAGCTCTAAATCTTTGCCCTATGATCTGTGATCCAGTTGGGATTGTTTTCAACCTTTTCAAATGATCATGTCTATAGGTCTCAGATCACATATTATACACCAGCAATATATAGGAATAAGCTCCTTGAGGATTCGCCCTGTTTCTGTCTTTGTATTTCCAGAGGCTAACAGAGAACCTTGCATAGAGGAGGCATGTAACAAATGCTCATTGGATTAGACTGGATCAGAATCACTATTAACTACTAAAACAGGATTCATAGGATCATAGAATTTGAAAGATTATCCCAGCCTATCCCCTCGTTTTAAAATGATGAGCACAGTTATGGAAGACCCAGCCTTTGTTTTTATGGAATTCATAGTCCAGAAGGGGAATGGGACATAGATAATAATCCTAACAACGTATTAGGGAATGAAAATACATGAAAAAATGTTCAGAGATATATACTCTATACTATACTACGGATAACCCACTAGCAACGAACCAGACTGTAATCACAAATATTCTCTAGTCTTTTACACCAATTATTGAGTGTTAATCCAACACAGGCATGTGTCAATACAAGGATAGATGAAAAAGAATAAGAGGAACTCAGCAACCCCAAACGCTGCCTGTTTACCAAAAAACATCACCTCTAGCATTACAAGTATTGTAATTGTTGGAGCCAAGGTGGGACAGATAATCATCCACTGGGGAAAGAATAGGAAGAAATGGAATTTTTTTTTAAACCCTTACCTTCCATCTTGAAGTCAATACTGTGTATTGGCTCCAAGGCAGAAGAGTGGTAAGGGCTAGGCAATGGGGGTCAAGTGACTTGCCCAGGGTCACACAGCTAGGAAGTGGCTGAGGCCGGATTTGAACCTAGGACCTCCCGTCTCTAGGCCTGATTCTCAATCCACTGAGCTACCCAGCTGCCCCTGAAGAAATGGAATTTGTCAGCCTTTAAAGGATAGGTAGGGAATCTACAGGTAAATATGGAAAAGGAGGGCATATGGGCAAGAGAAAGAATCTAATCAAAATCTAAAGGCTAGAAAGGGAAAATATATCTCCTTCAATTTGGTTGGGGTGATAGAGCACATGAAGGGAAGCAGTTTAATATCAATCTGGAAAGGTGAGGGAGGGCTTTGATTAACTGGACCAAAGAGTTGGAACTCTACTTGGTAGAACATTGTAGGGAACCATTATAGGATTCTGAGTGGAGGAATGACAAGACCAGATCTGTCAATGTTTTGAAAATTAGTTTGAAGAAGGTGTTGGTAGAAAGAGCACAGGCCAGAAGATTTACTAAGATTTATCTATCCTGTTCCTGCTATTGTTACCCTTCCCCATTTTACAGATGAAGAAACTGAGGTTCATAGAAATTAATAGACTTGCCCAGGTTCTTAAAACTACTAAATATCTGAAGTGGTTTCTCACCTAGGTATTCCAGATTCCAATTTGCTATCCATTCTTCCACACTATCTCTCCTACGGGACTTTATGCACTTATAGGGAGGAAGGTGACACTATTTAGTGGATAGTTGACTCAAACAGCCCTTCAGAGGATAAATCCCCCAAAGATACCACAATGTAGAAATTGCTGTGGCCAGAAAAGCCCTACCTACTCAAACAGGATTGTTGCAACCCCATGGGAAAAGCCTGAAAACTAATTGTAAAGAACTAGAGGAGTGGCATTTTTTAATCCTTCACAGGGTTGTCAGAATAGGGATAAAAATAAAGTTAATTATCTGTGAATACCTTTGAATTGAAAAATCTAAGAGGTCCCATTTGAGATGTGAGTTAGAAAATAAGGGGAAGGTATATGTTTAGGAGGTCTTCAGTGAAAGAGTTGTGAACGAGATGGTTTACTTTCTGTTACCTGATGAGAGCTTTGTTTTAAAAGGAGAAAAATAGGAACATAGAAAAACAATTCTCAAGAAAGGAAGCATCTTGTTTTCATGGTGCCCATTTTCCAAGGAGATCAAAGTACTCCTCGGAGTTGAGGAGTTCGTTGTTTCTTGCTTGTTCCTTTGAAACTGAAGAGTGTTAGGGATAGTTGTCTTTCTTTTCCCTTTGGGGAAAATGAAACAAAATAAGATTATGATTTATTTTCAGTCATGGAACTGGGAAGTGGGTGGCCAAATTTCAAATCTATTAAAAGGGCACTTTAAAATAGATTTCTAGATAAGGTAAGGTAAATTTTAAAGTGGATTCAAATTCTCTAGGGTTAGACTTCTCATACCACCCATCGACTATTCATTTTCTGGAGTTCTACCTTGAACTGCGTTTGGAAAATGAAGAACAGTAGGAAACAAAATTAAAATACTGTTAGCTCACAGCTTTCCCTTTGGGGAAATTGATTTTTACTGTAAACTGTTATGTTCAATAGAAAGATTTGATCAATGATTTTAGAATAAAAAATAAGAAAAAACAGCCGTAAGCACAGCTGGAATGCTCAGAGGCCAAAGAATAATAGTATCCTGACTGCTGCCACCAGCACCTTGCTTTACAAAGCAAATGAGACATATATTAATGGCTCCTGGGAATTTGCCCTTTCATATCTTGAAACTGTGTTCATAGCATACTTCATGAAAATATTAGACTGTCTTCCCCAGGAGCCACCATTTGTTTTAAAAAAAAAAGTGAGGGAATGTGCTATTTACATCCTCACACCCTTTCATCATTCTGTATCTATAAATCATGCTGACACCCAGAAACTCTTCCAGGACGGGCTGTTGGCTCCCAGACAAGCTCTTTAGATAGTTACACTCTTGTCTCTGAAATCCAGTGCAGGCTGTTGATGGGCTGTCTAAGCCAGCCTGCCCTACCAGTGCCATTCTCCCATGAATCACATTACATTCCTCCATGCTGGGCTTGACTTTGATTCAAGAATGAGATCTGAAACATCCTTCACTGTCCAATTGCTATTAACTTACTTTGTATCTTTTAAAAAAATTTCCTCTAATAGAAGAGAAGACTCCTTCAAATACTATGAATATTTTTTTTTCTCATAAATCTTCTTGGTCAACTTAAAGACTACCATGTATTCTTGGGCAAGTTATTTTTTTCCTTTTACATTTGTAAAACTTGTAGGATTCTAACAACAGTCTTAGAGAGTTATTACTCAGTTGGTATTTGTTTTCTAGAGTGTTCTACATATATTGTGACACGCAGGGACACTGGGTTCTTGACTCTATTAGTGGAGACCGAGTTTTGGACAATTGAGATTTAGAGGGGTTGTTGTTAGCATTGTCCAAAGGTAACAAACAAGAAATATTTCCCAAGAGACTTGTCCCCCTCCCAATGAAGTGCTAATGATGAGCATGTAAAAAAATTCTCTGAAATTAATTACATTTTGTCTGCTAATAACTTGTAGATGATGAGAGGTAGAAAAAGTCTATTATGAACTTGATATGACCGTCTAAATTAAACCCAAAGCTATTTCGTTATTTAATAGCTCAATTCAAAGAAAAGTATGGGGAAGATGATAAACAATATATTGGAAAAAATGCCTCAGGATTAAGAAAGAGTTCAAGGATCTGTAGTCTATATGGGTGCCTCACATTTTTATATTATGAGTGCTTTTTCCAAGAAAAGAAGAAAGAACTGGACAATTGAAAAAAATGAGTTTGTCTGTATCTTAGCCCGGAAAAAAAGGGGTTAGGGACTAGATCTGAGATTTCATTGGTCTAAGAAACCACTGGATGAGGAAACTCCTACTCATGCAGGTCATCACCTTCTTTGCAATATTAGAGAGTTACCCAAAACAATCAGAACTCAAAGACTTGCCCTGAGTCACATATCCAATATGAGTCAGAGATGGCAGTGAAATTTAGTCCTTCCTGCCTTCATTCTTCTTGGCATCTACGACTGTTTCCTGTTCACTGTATCACAGCATTTGTGCTAACTGGGCTTGAAAATTTCCAAAGCACTTTACCTGTGCAATCTCTTCTGAGTGGGTGCTACAGGTATGGTTATTGCCATTTTACAGATGACAACTTGAGACTCAGAAAGGTTAAGATTGTCCCATTTTTGGTAGCTATTGAATGGCAGAGTTGGGATATGAACTCAGATCTTTTGACTCCCAAACTGGGACTATTCCCACCACATACTCTCTCTCTCTCTCTCTCTCTCTCTCTCTCTCTATATATATATATATATATATATATATATAATCTATATCTAATCTATAACATCTTGCTTAATCTATCTATCTATCTATCTATCTATCTATCTATCTATCTATCTATCTATCTATCTATCTATCTATTCTATAACATCTTGCTTAAACCAGCTACTGGTGTTCCCAAATGGGAAAGAGTTAAAAGGATAGATATTAATAGAAACCATTACTATTTCTTATCAAAGTTTAACTGATATAAATCAGCGGCCATAGGAAGTAGGTCAAACGAGCCTCGAAAGTGCTTCAGCCAGCAAGGGTTTAATCTCTTTGTCAAATAGAGGAAAGGAAGGCAGGAGAAATAGTTGCTTAAAATAGAAACTCTACTATAAGCTCTAAAATCTTCTAAAATCTCATGCGGAAGAATGATGAATTGTTATGACCAACATGGCTTTATAAAATAGTGAGAAGCAATGCAGGGAAACACAAGTATGAAAAGTACTTTGCAAACTCTAAAGGGTCATATAAATGGTAGCTATAATTGCATGACTGCCTTAAGGACAGTGATCAACCTCCGAAGATATTGAATTTTGTTTTATATTAGACAAATTCATGTCCAAATGATGATCTTATCTATCAAAGAACAGATAAACATTTATTAAGTGCTAAAAATCTATTGAAGACACTGGGGTTACAAAATGAAGTAACCAACAGTACCTGCCCTCAAAGGGCTTACCATGTGTAGGGGATACACCATGCAAAGAAATCTATATAAAATTTTAACAAGAATAAATTGTAAATCATTGATAGAGGGAAGGCACTGAAATGTATTCATTAATTTTTTATATTAAATTTTATTTAATTAATTGATTTAGAATATGTTTCTATGGTTACAAGATTCGTGTTCTTTCCCTCCCTTCCCTCCATTCCCCTTCCCATAGCCAATGTGCAATTCCACTGGGTTTTACATGTGTCATTAATCAAGGCCATTTCCATATTATTATTAATAATTACACTAGGGTTATCCTTTAGAGTCTACATCCCCAATCATATCTCCATCAACCCATGTGATCAAGCCATTGTTTTTCTTCTGCATTTCTATCCATTGCACTACAGTGAGGACTGTATAACATTGTTTCTATAGAAATATATATTCTGAGTTCCATACAAACTTTTGAACATCATTTATTTGCTAACTGGGCATGTACTATATAGACAGGCTCTGGGTCACCTATGAATAACATAAGAGATATGTCATAGAACAGTGGCTAATTTGAGCCTCTTTAAATTAATTAGCAAATTAATTAACTATTAGTATATTTTGGCTAACTTGTTATAGTCATTGTTTTTCAGTTGTGTCTGATTCTTTGTGACCCCCATTTGGGGTTTTCTGGGCAAAGATACTACAGTGCCTTCTCCAGCTCGTTTTCCAATTAAGGAAACTGAGGCAAACAGAGTTAAGTGATATTCCCAGGTCACACAACTAGGAAGTGTCTGATGCCTGATTTGAACTCAAGAAGATAAGTCTTCTACATGAAAAACCCAGTGGAATTGAGCATAGGCTATGAGAGGAGGGTGGGAGGAGGAGAGGGAAAGAACATGAATCATATAACCATGGAATAATTTTCTTAATGAATCAATTAAATAAAATTAAAAAAAAAGAAGATGAGTCTTCCTAGCTCCAGACCTGGCTTTATTAGCCCCTGCACCATCTAGCTGCCCTTGTGAAGGTTTACAAAGCTCTTAATAAATCTTTTATTTTATTCCTTAACATATCTGGGAGGTAGGCACCATTATTATCTCCATTTTACAGATGATAAAACTGAGTCAGACAAAGGATAAGTGATCTGGTCAGGGTCCCATAGTTAAGTGTTTGAGATCAGATTTGAATTCAGCCCTTCCTGATTCCAGGTTTGCACCATATTTTTAAAAGTAAGGGGTAACCAGGGGAGGCTTAAAAATTTGAGGAATTCTCTAATCAACCTTATAAGATTATAAGGTGCAAACCATCATTGGGAGGCAAACAAAGGGAAAATATGTAAAATATGGAATGTGACCAAATCTAGCGGTGCCATGCTGATTCATGGAGTTTTGAGAACCAGTTCTCCCTCCCTGTGGTCTATAAAAATGAGTTGCTCTGTCCAGTCTCTCTCTTTCACTCTTTTGAGAATCCCCCCCTTTTTTTTTCTCCTTCTGCCTTCTTCCAGAGGGTAGCAGAAATAGAAAGTCCTAAAATTCCTGTGAATTGTCTCACGTACAGAGGGAGGCCATCGAGTTTCTTGGCTGGTGTGGGTCTCATAGGAAAGGTCAGTTGCTCAGGAGCCCCCAAATACTTTTAACTTGGGAGGGAGGGAGGGAGACTCTAAACCACTTACCATAGAGTGGTTCAATGAGTTTAGAAGAAGTTCTGTAGGACCCTTTTGGAGAGAAGGATTTTAATGGCAGACTAGGTGGTGGTTCCTATAGTAACCCCAAATCCTTTTCTTGGGGAGTGTGTAGAAGCTAATGTGTCACTTGAATATTCTAAGTGTTTCTATTTGAATTCTGTGTGGGTTCCTGGGACTTTTTCATTTTATGTGAGGTAAAATAAAGGTTATATCATATCTGATTCTCATTTATGCCTTGAATGATTTCCTAGGAAGGAAAAAAGAAAGAAAGGGGGAAAAAAACCTACTGTGTGCCAGGCATTGCATTAAGCTCTTTATAAATTTTATCTCTTTTGATCTTCACAATAACCATGGGATCTACGGGTTACTATTGTCGTTGTTAAGTCACTTTCAGATATGTCTGACTCTTCCTGACCCCATTTTTGCTTAACCCTATTTGCCTCAGTTTTCTCACCTATAAAATGAGTTGGAGAAGGAAATGGTGGATCATTACAGTATCTTTGCCAAGAAAATCCCAAATGGGGTCATGAAGAGTCAGACATGACTGAAAAACAGCTATATAATCACCATCACTACAATAGCCCTTATCGCACAGGGTTGTTGTGAGAATAAAATGAGATGCTATTTGTAAAGCACTTTTCAAATCTTAAAAGTATGTAAATGCTAACTATTATTATCATTATTTTTAAAAGGTTTTATTCAATATAATTCATTCAGCTTGGGAAAAAAGATGTGACTAGATCCATAAGTCATACATTTTCTAGTTGTTTTCCATCCTGCAGATTGTCTGATGTTTGAATTATGTTGCATAATGAAGCAATCTTATTTGTCAAATATTCAGAAAGTGTTGTTCAAAGGTAGGGAGAGGACAGAAACCTGTGTAAGAACTGAAGGAGTCAAATATTAAATGACTTTTGGGGAATTTAGCTGATTTAGCCCTCTGGGGCCCAAAACGGTACCACTGATTTTCTGAGAGAGATACATTTGAGAAAGTAAAGATGATGAAAAAAATAAGGATAACTTCATGGACTATTGACTGCCTCTCATTGCTGAGAACTTTTCAGTCTCTTGATGACTGTTGATTTCAGTATGCTTCCCTTGCTATCTGTACCATATTATGGAGCGCTGGATAGAGCACTAGACTTGAAGTCAGGAAGATTGATTGAATTCAACTCCTTCTTCCAATCCTGCTGTGTGATCCTGAGAAAGTCATTTAATCTCAGTTTCCTCAACTGTAAAATGAGAATAATAATAATAATATACGCATCTCTCTACTTTGCAGAATCATTGGGAGGATGAAATGAGGTATGCTTTTAAAAAGTGCTTAACATAGTATATAGCACATAGCAGGAGTTTTATAAATGGTTATTTAGTCTTCTTTTTTCCCCTTCTGGCATAATCTGTTTTATAGGGCTAAGAGACTGACTGTGCCCCCCAAATACTAAGAAATCACTTCCTTCACAGCAGTCTATTCTTTCCATGTGTAAGTTTCAGAGTTCAATGAGTGTCTCATATTTTAGGTACTATTTAAACTGATTTTTGTCAAAAGTTCAAGAATATAATCAAAGGAGGAATAATCATATGGGAGAAGTGGTGGAAAGGACTTCCTCAAAGAAATGAAAAGGGAAAAAAAGTTATGTGGCAAAGTTGAGAGATGGATTGTCCTATTGACATCTTCACAATGTCAAGGGAACAAGAAGGCATACGCCAAGATGAGTAGATCCAATTTGGAGAACTGACAGGAGGACAAGAACCCAAATCATTAAGGATGGGAAGGCATGCATGGGCTGAGATCTTTGTCATAGAATGGAATGGCTGCATTAATGAAAATTACAGCTTCGCTCCAGTGTTGGAGTATCTATTATAATTCTGATTCTTTCTGCTGAGTGTTTAATAATTATACATTAAAAAGCAGAGCTGCCCTTGTCTTTGTTTCCTTAATGAATACAAAATAATTTCAATGCAAAGAAAGTTCTATAGTTCCTGTCCACAGTGCCTCTTTGAAAGGATTAGCTACACCGTTGCTTAATTTTTGTGAGAGAAGTACTTTACTACTAGGTAATCTTACTAAAGTAAGCTACTTTTTCCTAATTCCACTGTGTCTTTCTTTCCATTTGTTCTATAATTGCACTAGCAAGTTTTGCAAATGAGCTCTGCAAAGCAAGTCATCATGGATAATTTTTGGAGTCTAGAAGGAAACAAATAAACACTGAATAATGACTGAAGAGATGCTTTGCAACTCTTTCCCTGAAAGAATCATTTGCATTTTTTAAAGTCTTCTTGTTTTAAAAGCATCCATTTCCTCTAAAAACAACAAAAAGATAAGGAAGGAAACTGAATACTACCAGTCATCTATATGCCTGCAGTGAAATTGCAAGCACATTTAATATCTCTGTGTCCTATATAGACTCTGTATCAACACACTGAGCAGGAAACATAGTCACCAAAATTTAAAACAGGCATCAGACAACAAGAGAGAATTCTAAATATATAAACCACAAAGTTTAGAATGAGCTGGAAAAATTTAAAATAAACTTACCTGGTTGATAAATGCAAGAAGGCTGATTCAGATGAAAGGAACTGAAAGAGAAAGAAAAATTCAATGATCTTTTTTGGAGTTAAGGAAGAGGATGGAAAATGATGATAACAAACATCAACAATACTTAAAATGATACCAACAATAAATTAACTAATGATAGTTTGAATTTATATATCATTTTATAATTTATAAAATACTTTTCTCATAGTAATCCTTAAAGAAATGAAGCAGTGGTACTCTCATTTCACTAGTGAGGAAACTGAGTCTTACCCAAACTCATTCCCTACCCCATACTCCTCTTCTACTTCCTTTTTGTGTGTTGTCTTTCAAGATTAGATTAGACTGTAAATTCCTTAAGAGCAGATTTTTTCTTTTCTTTTCCCTCCTTTCCTTCCTCCCTCCCTCCCTTTCTTCCTTCCTTCCTTCCTTCCTTCCTTCCTTCCTTCCTTCCTTCCTTCCTTCCTTCCTTCCTTCCTTCCTTCCTTCCTTCCTTCCTTCCTTCCTTCCTTCCTTCCTTCCTTCCTTCCTTCCTCCCTCCCTCCCTCCCTCCCTCCCTCCCTTCCTTCCTTCCTTCCTTCCTTCCTTCCTTCCTTCCTTCCTTCCTTCCTTCCTTCCTCCCTCCCTCCCTCCCTCCCTTCCTTCCTTCCTTCCTTCCTCCCTCCCTCCCTCCCTCCCTTCCTTCCTTCCTTTCTTCCTTCCTTCCCTCCCTCCCTCCCTTCCTTCCTCCCTCCCTCCCTCCCTCCCTTCCTTCCTTTCTTCCTTCCTTCCCTCCCTCCCTCCCTCCCTCCTTCCCTCCTTCCTTCCTTCCTTCCTTCCTTCCTTCCTTCCTTCCTTCCTTCCTTCCTTCCTTCCTTCCTTCCTTCCTTCCTTCTTCCTTCCTTCCTTCCTTCCTTCCTTCCTTCCTTCCTTCCTTCCTTCCTTCCTTCCTTCCTTCCTTCCTTCCTTCCTTCCTTCCCTTATTTCTTCCCTCCTGTTTTTCTCTTTTCCTTTCTTTCTTCTATTTGTGTCCCAGTGCTTAGAACAGTACCTAAGATATAGTAGGTACTTAATTAAAAGTTTTTATTAACTACAGATATTAAGGAGAAAAGTTGGTACTGAAACATTATATCATATTCTTTTCACTACACAATGCTTCTTCCATTATCAACGGCCCTTTCTCCAACAGATAGAAGGAGGAACTAATCGATATATTAGAAGACCTAGAGTAACCGAGATCAGGTAAATGCCTTGGCAAAGTGATTTCTTTGGGTTTTAGTTTCTTTTTCTTCTAAAAGTGATATAGTTGGGCTAGATTTGTGGTCTCCAAAGTTAGGTGTGTGTATATCTCAGGAACTAAACAAGATACTTCCTTACAGTATGAGTTAACAGTGGTGTCCTCACTCAGGTTCAGTTTATTGAAACTGAATTTAAAGATTAAACTATCTAGTTTAAACTTGTAAACTAAACCTCATAAATTGGGCAAGTGGTTTTAAAAGATGTCTGCAAAGGAACTTTGGTGGGAAGAGAACACTAACAATGCAAGCAAAAGCAAACAAGAAAATGGCAGAACTGATACGTTTATTCTTACAATGAACTCTTTGTCAACCAAGATATGAAGTGAATACAGTCTAATCAGATGACATGAAATTTCCAAGTGTATATAGTGATTTGAGGCACTGGCTAATGATAGTATAACAGAGTTTATAGTCAAAATCATACGTGTAGCCCCATTATGATAACTGCCTCTCTTTAATTATTAGCTATTGGCTTAGATGTTTATTAATCTTTATCCCATATTCTAAGTAATTCAAGAGATATATTCTGACATTTCCTCATAACCTAATTAAAGTGCTTAACCTTTCTCATTAATTAATTATCTCTGATCCCCCCAGCCTATATAAACCAGAGAAACTTCATTTCCCATAATGTTTTTCTTCTCTTCATTATCAAACCTAGTTCTCAAAACACTCTCATGACATAGCTAAGTAGTGCAATGGATAGAGTACAGGAACTAAAGCTGAGAACAATTGTTAAAATCCAGCCTCTGAGATTTACTGAATGTGAGATCTTGGGAAAGTCATTTAACTTCTCTGGACCTTAATTTCCTCATCTATAAAGTAAGGATGATAATAATAACTGTCTCCTAAGTCTGTGTCAATAATCAAATGAATTAATATTTGTAAAGCACTTTTCAAACCTTTAATTAAAAAAAACGTTACAATCATTGGTACCACTAACCATAGCTTGTAGCTGTTGAGTCTTCCACAGGCATTGAAACCAGTGTTTCTGGCTGACAATTAAGTCTATAATCAAGATGCTATCTCCACAGAATAAGAGGTTAATTCATTTCCCAAATGTCTCATAAGACTTTCATTAATTTACTCAATCTCTCAAGGAAAAAGGTCTCTTGATTTTTTCTTTGCATACCTCATAGTCTTTCTCTATCCATGACACATTTCTCCAGGATGCCATTTAAACTGTAACTCTCACCAAGATTCAAACTTCTTTTGAAGGTGCAGAAATAGTATCTATAGTTTCTGTGAGGAAGGTTTTTTTAAGGTTTATTTTTTTAATATTGTTTAGTTGTTTCAAATGTGTCAGACTCTTCATTATCCCTTTTGGAGTTTTCTTGGCAAAGATACTGGATAGACTTGCCATTTCCTTCTCTAAGTTACTTAAGATAATGTTACAGTAATAATAGGAAGTCTTTATGCTTATCAAGACATTTAAAATAAAAAATTAAGCCTTCATTGCCAGAAATAATTTATGTCATCTATAAAAATTCTCATATCTGCACAACTAAAAAACTTAGAATCAGAATTTTTAAACTGCTTTAAAATCTTCCAAGAATTCCAGTGCGTTCATTAAAATAATTTAATAAAATAATAAAACAAATTCAATACTAAATTCGTTGTAGAAAAGTTGACAAGGGAGATCAACATTTACTATCTGAATTTCGGGAGCTTTTTAATTCCAACCAGGATAGCTTTTGGAATGGAGGCAGAACACTAGCTCAAGGAAAGATAATTTAGGAGTCATTAGACTCTGAAATCCAGTCTTAAAAACAGTTTGGACACTATATTTCAATAAATCATAAATAAAAACCTTCCCAAATCTATTAGAGCCAAAGTACAAAGGGAAGATAGATAGAATCTACTGCTTATTTCCTGAAAGAAACCCCTTCCCTGTAGCATACCAGGCATCTTAGCATCTGGGAAGGATATTCATTTACCAAACACATGGTCAGATTAGTGATGTTCATTGTATGGAAAGGGACAGTCTAAAGCATTAGCATAAGATGGGCAAATTCATGGGCTGGGCCTTGACAGCCACACTGCATCTGCTCTGAGTACATTCATTTGCAAAGCGCGGGTTGGATTAATCTTCACATCTTTGATCTCATCATTGTCAATTCAACCAATGTTAAAACCTATGTCATGTCACGTATTTGTGAATCATCTCCCAATACACATTCCTAAAACCTCCAATAAATACTGGGGAACTAGCTCGAAACTCACTCTCTTACTCTTACTCTTACTT
This sequence comes from Monodelphis domestica, assembly GCF_027887165.1. Classification (NCBI taxonomy): domain Eukaryota; kingdom Metazoa; phylum Chordata; class Mammalia; order Didelphimorphia; family Didelphidae; genus Monodelphis; species Monodelphis domestica. The sequence goes on along the minus strand of NC_077233.1, from coordinate 271,764,138 downwards.
TCCCTCTCTTCCCTCCTCTCTCTTACTTCCCTGTATCTTCTTAGTGCTCTGTCTTATCTTTTACTATTGATCCTAGTGATGCTGTTGCCCCCCAATGCTTCCTATTAATGCTCAGACTCCATTGTCTATAGGAGGTATTAAGGAGTTGTGACTCCCCACGTATTCTCTTCCTAGCGACACTGTCACCCCCAATGCTTCCTATTAATGCTCAGACTCCCTTGTCTATAGGAGGTATCAAGGAGTTGTTACTCCCCATGTGTTTTCTTATTCCTCTTATTTCCCATTAATTCTCAGTGGGAAACATTTCCCCGGAGTTTGCATTACTCTTCAAGAGTTTGAGCCTGCTGTCTTGAGTCTTTATTATTCTCCCATTTCCTTAGTCTCCCTTCTCCATCTCAGGTTATTACCCCCAGATAAATAATAGGACTCCCGTGGGGGATCGCTATATCCCCCAAAAAGAGTTTCAGAAATTTTATAACCAAAATCCAGTACTTCCCCAACAATTTTTTAAAACCTTTATCTTCTGGTCTTGGAATGAATAGTATCCAGACAGAAGGTAAACTCTAGGCAATTAAGGTTAAATGATTTGCCCGTGGACACACAGGTAGGAAGTGTGTGAGACCAAATTTGCTTTCATATCAAATTTAAAAATACTGAAAGCAAAATAGAATACTAGCAAAAAAGATGCCAGCAAGTCATCACGAGGGTTATTCACTATGTTCAGGTGGGATTTATAGCAGGAATTCAAGTTTGGATCAATATCAGGAAAACCATCCACAAAATTGACCATATCAACAAGCAAACTGACAAAAATCACATGATTATCTCAATAGACTCAGAAAAAGCCTTTGACAAAATACAACATCCATTCCTATTGAAAACCCAGAAAGTATATGAATAGAAGGGCCTTTCCTAAAAATTTCCTAAAATTTTTTTTTAAAAATTTTTTTAAATTTTTCCTAAAATTTCCTAAAAATAATAAACATATATACATATATATATCTAAATATATATTTATGATATATTTAATATATTAATATATAATAAACAAAATAAAACCACCAGCCAACATCATCTGCAATGGGGATAAACTAGAAGCCTTCCCAATAAGATCAGGAGTGAAACAAGGATGCCCATTATCACTTCTATTATTTAACATTGTACAAGAAACACTAGCAATAGCAATTAGAGAAGAAAAAGAAATTGAAGGTATTAAAATCGGCAATGAGGAGACCAAGCTGTCACTCTGCAGATGATACGATGGTTTACTTAAAGAATCCTAGAGAATCAAGTAAAAAGCTAGTGGAAATAATCAACAACTTTAGCAAAGTTGCAGTATACAAAATAAACCCACATAAGTCATCAGCATGTCTATATATTTCCAACACATCTCAGCAGCAAGAATTAGAAAGAGAAATCCCATTAAAAATCACCTTAGACAATATAAAGTACTTGGGAATCTATCTGCCGAAACGAACACAAGAACTATATGAACACAACTATAAAACACTCTCCACACAATTAAAACTAGATCTAAACAATTGGAGAAACATTAACTGCTCATGAAGAGGATGAGCTAACATAATAAAAATGACCATCCTACCCAAATTAATTTACTTATTTAGTGCCATACCCCTTGAACTTCCAAATTTTTTTTTTACTGAATTAGAATAAACCATAACAAAGTTCATTTGGAAGAACAACAGATCAAGTATATCCAGGGAAATAATGAAAAAAAATACAAAGGAAGGTGGTCTTGCAGTACCAGATCTCAAACTATACTATATAGCAGTGGTCATCAAAACAATATGGTACTGGGGGGAGACAGTGGTATCAGCGCCATGAATGAGGCAGAGGGGCTACGGTCGTGCTGGCCCATGTGGCCTCAGGTCATCACTGAGGACAAACCAGGCACTGGACCAAGCAGGGCAGTGCTTATAGCAATAGAGTTTTCCAGATGACCTTTATGATGCTAGCAGTATCCCTTACCATTCCACTGCTTGGAACAATAACTCTGTTGAATTGCCCTATTAATCCTCAACCTCTTAGTTTCAAAGAGCCTCCCTTCCTACTTGGAGTTTTGTGACCAAATGTGAAGTTGCAACAGGCAAAAAAAAAAAAACTTATTTGAGAACCAGCTTATTGGTCCAGAGTCCATAGCAAATATTGGTGATGTTTTGTTTACTGGCACTGCTGATGGTCAGATTGTAAACCTTGAAAATGAAGAAGTAATCACAATTGCCAGACTTGGTAAAGGCCCTTACAAAACAAGAGAAGATGAGCCCATCTGTGGGAGACCTCTTGGAATATGAGTTGGGTCTAATGGTACTCTTTTTGTGGCAGATGCTTATCAGGGACTATTTGAAGTAGAACCTAGTACAGGTAGAGTAAAACAGCTTTTGTCTTCCAAAACACCTATTGAGGGAAAGAAAATATCATTTGTGAATGATCTGACAATTACTCAGGATGGGAGGAAAATTTATTTTACAGATTCTAGCAGTAAATGGCAAAGATGAGATTATCTGCTCTTGGTTATGGAGGGTACAGATGATGGATAATTGCTAGAATATGATACTGTAACCAGAGAAGTAAAGATTTTAATAGAAGGATTAAGCTTCCCCAATGGAGTTCAGCTGTCTCCTGCTGAAGATTTTGTTTTGGTGGCAGAAACTACTATGAAAAGAATAAGAAGATTCTATGTGTCTGGGTTTATGAAGAGTGGGGCAGACATGTTTGTAGAAAACATGCCTGGTTTTCCAGATAACATTAGACCAAGCAGCGCTGGAGGATACTGGGTTGCCATGTCAACTGTTCGGCACAATCCTGAGTTTTTCTCTGTTGGATTTTTTATCAGAAAAAAAACATGAATTAAAAGATTAATTTTTAAGCTGTTAAGTCCAGAAACTGTGTCGAAGGTTGTACCTCAATATAGCCTTGTCTTGGAACTTAGGGACAGTGGAACCTACCAGAGAAGCTTACATGTTCCCACTGGACAGGTTTTCAGCTATATTAATGAAGTGCATGAACACGATGGACACCTTTACCTGGGTTCCTTTAGATCTCCTTTTCTTTGCACACTTAACATTGATCTCCTCTAGAAATTGTTCTGCTTGAGTATTTTAGTGGTCTAAGTACATAAGGTGTTCCTTTACCCACAGTCATGGAAATACATCTACCATTATTCAATGTCATCCCTTTACAGTGTAGCAGGGGAATGCCACAGTACTCTTGCTCATATGTTAGTTTTCTATGGTAGAATCCTTTCCTTTTGATTGACTTTTAGGGGGAGTGCATAAGATGAAGACAGAGAATTTAGATAACAGAATTCTATCTTCCAAGAATATTTGCTTGTGTAACAGTTCTCTATTGAAGTTTGAATACTTTTATAAACATAAGAAGTTTGAGGAACTTGTTTCTCTACTACATCTGTTTTTCCATCCTTAGCTTTGTGAGCCATGATATAGGATTAATATCTCCTATACTGGGAGGGAAAACTTTGATATAAGCAGAAAGAAGCTATGGAAATTAAGTAAGAGTTACAGTCTAAAGATTTGTACCAGATAGACCACTGATAGGAGCATTCCAAAAGGCACTCCCTGCTCAACTGAAGTGGTTTGTATGACTAGACTTTTGGGTAGTCAAAGTTTTGCCTATTGAGAGAGCTTTTAGGATACCTCAGTTCCTTTCAACTATTTAAAGATTAGGTGCAGCAAGAAGGTTCTCTTGTGAATGTTCATTTATTTAAGTTATATTGAGAGTCAATACCAATATCTCTTTCTAAAAACTACCTGTTAGAGTGATATGATGTCACCCAGTAGGTTGAATTCATCAGTGGTTTTTTTAGGAGAATATAATTTGTTTACCTTTACATTGTTTCCTAGAAGGAACTGCAGACATGGTTAAAATCACTATGTTTCAATGTCCTGTTTTCATTGCTCACCAACTTGACAAGTGGTTGTCTAATTATATTACTGGCAAACAACATCAGTAAGAACTCTGTAATAATTAATATATTAAATCTGCTTTTATGATGAAAACAAAACAATATGGTACTGACTAAGAGACAGAAAGGAGGATCAGTGGAATAGATTTGGGGTAAGTGACCTCAACAAGGCAAGTACAAAGATTCCAGCTTTTGGGAAAAAAATCCGCTATTTGATAAAAACTGCTGGGAAAATTGGAAGATAGTGTGGGAGATATTAGGTTTGGATCAACACCTCACACCCTGCACCAAGATAAACTCAGAATGGGTGAATGACTTGAACATAAAGAAGGAAAGTATAAGTAAATTATGTGACCACTGAATAGTATACATGTCAGACCTTTGGGAAAGGAAAGATTTTAAAACCAAGCAAGACATAGAAAGAGTCACAAAATGTAAAATAAATAATTTTGATCACATCAAATTAAAAAGTTTCTGTACAAACAAAACCAATGTAACCAAAATTAGAAGGGAAGAAACAAATTGGAAAACAATCTTCATTACAAAAGCCTCTGACAAAAGTCTAATTACTCAAATTTATAAAGAGCTAAACCAGTTGTACAAAAAATCAAGCCATTCTACAATTGATAAATGGGCAAGGGACACGAACAGGCAATTTTCATTCAAAGAAATCAAAACTATTAATAAGCACATGAAAAAGTGTTCTAAATCTCTTATAATCAGAGAGATGCAAATCAAAACAACTCTAGCAGATTGGCTAACATGACAGCAAAGGGAAGTAATGAATGCTGGAGGGGATGTGGCAAAGTTGGGACATTAACACATTGCTGATGGAGTTTTGAATTGATCCAACCATTCTGGAGGGCGATTTGGAACTATGCCCAAAGGGCGATAGAAGACTGTCTGCCCTTTGATCCATCCATAGCACTGCTGGGTTTGTACCCCAAAGAGATAATAAGGAAAAAGACTTGTACAAGAATATTCATAGCTGCGCTCTTTGTGGTGGCCAAAAATTGGAAAATGAGGGGATGTCCTTCAATTGGAGAATGGCTGAACAAACTGTGGTATATGTTGGTGATGGAATACTATTGTGCAAAAAGGAATAATAAAGTGGAGCAATTCCATGGGGACTGGAACAACCTCCAGGAAGTGATGCAGAGTGAGAGGAGCAGAACCAGGAGAATATTGTACACAGAGACTGATACACTGTGGTACAATCAAATGTAATGGGCTTCTCCATTAGTGGCAATGCAGTGATCCTGAACAACCCAGAGGGATCTATGAGAAAGAACACTATTCACATTCAGAGGAAAAAATGTGGGAGTGGAAACACCGAAGAAAAACAACTTCTTGATTACATGGGTGGAGGGGATATGATTGGGGATGTAGACTCTAAATGAACATCCTAATGCAAATACCAACATGGAAATAGGTTCTGATCAAGGTCACATGTAATACCCAATGAAATTGAATGTCGGCAATAGGAAGGGTGGGGGGAGGGGAGGTAAAGAATATCATTCTTGTAACCAAGGAATAATGTTTGAAAGTGACCAAATAAAATAAAAAATTTAAAAATACTGAAAGCATCCAAAAAGGAGTTTATGTATCAAAGAACCACAATCAGGATCTCAAAAGACCTGGCAGCCTCTACTGAAAAGTCATAGGAGGCCTTGGAATACAATACTCTAAAAGAGAAAAGGCTTTATAACCATAATCCTATAGAGGGGGAAAAGTAGACATTAATGGAATAGAGATATCTCAAGTAATTCTAGTGAAAAAGTCAGTTCAAGGATCAAGAGAAACATATGGGGTATTCATCTGAACAACCAGATGCTGTAACAATGGTATTCCTTTTAAAAATATATTTTATTTTTTTCCCCAGTCACAGGTAATGGCATCCTCCTAATAGCAGGAGAAGAAACTCTCTTCAGAACCTTAATGACTTTAAAGGGTGTCGATAGAGTTAAATAAGAAGCTGGGAGTAGAGTGATTCTGTTGTGAAGGTTTTAAGAGGGCAAAGAAAAGAAAGGGTAAAAGGATGAATGTTAGAGGAGAAAGGAGGAAAAAGGGGCTGGAAACTTGCTTTTTATTATAGTTGGAGTGTATGAAGTATGTTCAAATGCAGAGGAAGGAGAAAGGCGTACGGGCTTCAGATGAACTCCATTCTTATGTGGAAACTACAAAGAAGAGTTGAACACAGACTTCTATTGATTTCTGTTTCAACACACACATGAATATACACAGTTTGATGTAGACATATATCAGACTGAAGTAGGGATAAAAGGGGGCAATGAAGAGGCAGGGCTCAGTTGCAAATGAAAAAAGCTTCCTGATCTTGAATGGGAAAACAAAAAGAAAAAGAAAGAACTCAATTCTAAGTAGGGGGTAAGGAGCATATCACTTTAGGAATGGCTGAACAATTGTGGCATATGGATAGGATGGAATATTACTGTGACATAAGAACTAAGAATAGCTAACATTTGTATAGTGTGTTCCAGTTACTGTGCTAAATACTTTAAAAATATTATTTGATCCTCACAATAACTCTGGGAGGTAGGTGCTAATATAACCCACATTTTACATATGGGGAAACTAAGGCAAGTTGAGATTAAGTGACTTGTCCAGGGCCATATACCTCAGTAATCTCTCATGATATCACCCCTGTTATGGCTTTGAAATAACTTTGTATGCATGTTTTATATGCTTATCTGTGTTATTTTCCAGGACAGAACATAAACTTTTTAAAAAATTTAAATTAATTTATTTAGTCAATTTAGAACAGTATAACTTGGTTACAAGAATCATGTTCTTTCTCTCTCTCCTCCCCTCCCCCTTCCCATAGCACAATTCCACTGGGTATTACATGTGTCTTTGATCAGAGCCTATTTCCATGTTTTTGGTGTTTGCACTAGGATGTTCATTTAGAGATTATATCCCCAATCATATCCCCATCAACCCATGTATTTAAGCAGTTGTTTTTCTTCTGTGTTTCTACTCCCACAGTTCTTCTTCTGAATGTGGATAGTGTTTTTTCTTGTAGATCCCTCCAAGTTGTTCAGGGTCACTGCATTGCCACTAATGTATACTGTACACATTTGATTTTGCCACAGTGTATCCGTCTCTGTGTACAATGTTTTCCTGGTTCTGCTCCTCTCACTCTGCATCAATTCCTGGAGGTTGTTCCAGTCTCCATGGAATTCCTCCAGTTCATTATTCCTTTGAGCACAATAGTATTCCATCACCAGCATATACCACAATTTGTTCAGCCATTCCCCAATTGAAGGGCATCCTCTCATTTTCCAATTTTTTGGCCACCACAAAGAGCGCAGCTATGAATATTCTTGTACATGTCTTTTTCCTTATTATCTCTTTGGGGTACAAACCAGCAGTGCTATGGCTGGATCAAAGGGCAGGCAGTCTTTTAGCACCCTTTGGACATAGCAAACATAAACTTTTGAGGACAGAGATTATTTCCTTTTTACCTTTGTGTTCTCATTACCCAGCATAGTGGTACTTAATAGTAGTAGTTATTTTGTCCATTAGTTGTGTCTGACCCATTTGGAGTTTTCTTGGCAGAGATACTTGAGTGGTTTGCCATTTCTTTCTCCAGCTCTTTTTACAGATGAGGAAAATGAGGCAAAATAGTGTTAAGTGATTTTCCCAGGGTCATAGTTGCCATTACAGTAAGCGAGCAGGCAGGTGGCACAACATATAGAATAGGCTGATCTCAAATTCAAATCTATCCTCAGACTTTTGTTTTTTTTACTAAATTTACTAAATGTATAACCCAACTAAGTGGCACAGTAAATACAGTACTGAGTGTGGCGTCAAGAAGACCTAAGTTCATATCTGGCACTATATAAATGCTTATTCTCTTCTACCCTCCTCAACTATGTACATACTATATTAGTACAGTAAAGCAGCAGTATACATAAATTTAATATACATGTATTGGGACTATATGCTCATTTTTAAAAAGAGATAGTGTCATGCTATCAAAATAGTTTCAAGACCACTAATTTGATCAGGGTCATCTCTAGAGTCTTCCAACTCCAAGTTTTTCAACCCTGCGATCTTAAGAATATTAAAGATATCTTAAGAAAGCTTAAATTTCAAACAAAAAGCTTTGGAAAATCCATTAGTACAATTACTTTCGGATGGGAGTAGTAGGTGAGCATACTTCTTGAAAGGAGTATGTGGCAGGGGAGGGAAGGAGAGGAAAAGAGGGGAAGAAAGAAAAAAGAGGGGAGGGAGGAAGAAGAGGGGAGAGGAGGGAAGAGAGAGAGAGAAAGAGAGAGAGAGAGAGAGAGAGAGAGAGAGAGAGAGAGAGAGAGAGAGAGAGAGAGAGAGAGCAAAGATTCATACCATGTTTCAGGTGTCAGAGTCTAGAAAGCTAAAGGAGGCTGATCATGAAAAAGAATTTTGCAGTAGTTGAAGAAAAGCAAAGAAAAAGTCTTAATTAGAATTTCAGCAGAGGTAAAAGTTTTGCTTTGCTGGTGACAGGCAGGTTTGTCAAAAACAAATCAAGAGAAAATAACAGAGAAAGAGGAAACATTGGAGTTACTTTTGAATATTTACACAGCAAGATACATTTTGATCATTGATACTGGTTTCCTGGGCCAAGTGAGCTGGATGAAATTAGGGGATTTCAATGCATTACTTCATGACAGGCTGACTTTTCCCCTTTCAACACCTACTCCCTGCCAAGGGCCAGCCTATCCAACAAAGCTCTGCACAGATCCTTTAGTTAAAGAGTTAGGAACACCATTCTTTTTTTATTGTTGTTGATGATATCAGTGAGATTGGCTTTTTCACACAAAATGGGAAAGAGGGATTCACATGGCATTCAGAGGACCTGAGTAGGATCCAACCAAGGCAGGTATTATTTGAAGGAAGGCCTCCAAGTTTTCTGGAAAAAAAGAATAACAACTTTAAATCTCAGTCAGTTAGTCTAACTATACCCATGGTACCTGCTGCTAAGCACTGTGGATACAAAAGCTAGTCTCTAGTAGAACTGACAGTCTAGTGGGCCAGAAAATAGCAATAGCTACATAAAAACTACATACAAATGGTAAATGGGAGATAATTAAGAGAGGGAAGTCACTAATATTAAGGTGGATTTGGAAAGATTTCCAATAGGTAGGACTTAAAGGAAACCAGGAGACAGAGATGAGGAGGGTGAGAATTAATTGCAAGCATGTTAGATAGAGAGATAGAGAATGGAAATGTGTGGAACCAGGAGATGGAGTGTCTGTCATCACTGGATCATTGAGAACAAGAGGGGGGGTTATAAGGTGTAAGAAGACTGGAAAAGTATGTGTAGGGGAGGTTTTGCAGGATTTTGAATGGCAAGTGTAAGTTTTTATATTTGATCCTTCAGATGATAGACAGTCACAGGATTTGAGAAGTCAGTGACACCCTCACAACTGTCCTATGGGGAAAAAAAAACATTTTCTAAGGGACCTTAGAAGTCAACTAGACCAACTCTCCCTGACTTAACAGCTGAAGATGATGAAAGTGGCTTTTCTCAGATGACAAAAGCAATGAATATTGAGATGGAGATTGAAACCCAGATCCTCAGTTTATAATCAGGAATTTTAAAATGTGTGTGTGTGTGTGAGAGAGACAGACAGACAGAGAAAGAGATAGAGCTGGATCCCTTTGGCAGCCTAATTAAGCCTGTTGTAGGGGCTCCTCATAATAATGTTTTCAATGCATAAAATATGAGTATAACAAAAACTGATTTTGTTTTAGTTTCTCTGTCTCTGTCTCTCTCTTTTGCTGTCGCTGTCTCTGTCTGTCTCTCCATCCCTGAAGTCCAGGCTAAGAATCTGTGTGAATACAAATCAAAGATTCTTTATGTGACACTCTGAAGCCTTGAGTCCTAAGAATAAATGAAATACTGTTGAACAGCAGGCTGGAATCCAGCCTTTAGGCTGGCACAGAGTTAGAACATTCCAGGGTGATGTATTCTGCTGCTAAAGTAGAAAAAGCTGCTCATTGACTAAGGGTAGGTGTTAAGCTGATGTGTGTTACCAGTCAATCTCAGTGATCAGGCCCTGTCTCCTTCTTTATGCAGCTCTCTTAACAGTCAGTCTCAAGGATTTATTGAAACACCACAGAGTACAAAACAAAGCATGAGGTATCCGGTAATATTAAAAGGGCTCCCAGCAATGGGTATCTACATTTGACACGCAAACTTTGAAGGTTTAAATTACTCATGGCCTGATTTCTTTCCTAATTACTAAAATAGCACATTAATTTGTTTTCTCTTAGTACAGCACAAACTCCTTGAGAAAAAGCTATTCTTGTGCATCCTTAGTGTTGAGCATAGTGTTTTGTGTACAAGAGAGACTTTCCTAACTCTTGTTTAAATTGAATTAATTATAACGTGGTTTAAAGTTTTCTGTGCACATTTCATCCCCATTCTCATCCTGTGTCCCACTGCTATCCATCAAAAGACTTTTAAAAATCTTTGTAACCCTGAGGTATTATCACACTGCATTGCACATAGTAGGTACTTAATAATTATATAACTTAATAATAACTTAATAATAAAATAAATAATAATTAATAATTAAATATTAAGTAGGTACTTAATAATTACTTATGCCTCTTTGAAATTATCATACATAATTGAAGTCATCTAGCAGTATGTAAGCCCCTTAGGAACTATGAAAGAGACATGAAGAAAGAGAGGATTTGCAGGGCATGCAGACCAAGGTGAAGGGCTTGAGAGACGGGTCAACATTATCTATTTTATGTCAGAACAAGATCTTTTTCATCTTTCCATTTGCAAACTACCATGCATTTGCTTCAACATTTTAACATGTTCAATGTTAAACCGTCAATATATATTTATTAAGCGTCTATTTTATGTGAGACACTCATTTACATGGCATCTCCCCAGCAATGGAGATCACAAACCATCCATGACTGCTCATCCTGTGTGACTCTTGTCTACATTCTCCCATAAATTTCCCAAAGGGTTCTACTCAGTGTAATAATAGTACATGAAGGCCAGCTATAACTTATACAGTATCATCTGCCCAATTTCTCTTTTCATCAAGCATTTATTTTGAAACCTTTTGGGCACAGCTTTACCTGATCAGTCCCTCATTTATCATGTAGTTCAACTTGTTCACATCCACAATGCATCTCTCCATTACTTTTTGGGTGCCCCTAGACTTACATGCAGTAGGCACTTAATAAATGCTTACTTATTGAATTCTTTGCTACCACTGCAGCGACTGTTAATAACAGCCTCAGAAATACCAGTTCTATGAAGCCTCAGCTTTGCTCCTTCCGTGTCCTGAATGTGATCCATAAAGTTAGTCAGATGCCCGAGTTCTCCTTGGGCTCAGTCGTCAAATACAAAACTACAACTCCTATGTGAGGAAATAGTCTTCTCATCCAAGCATACCTTAGATCACACCTAGGAGAGTAGGGTAAAAGCCAGAATGGAGTGAAGACTCATCCTACAAACATGTGCAATAGGATGCTTAGGGCATATATCTACAATTTCATGATAGTTCATTTCCCAAATAATAATAATGCTAATTTAAAATGGTAATAATAATAATAATAATATAGTAACTGATAGTTATAGAATACTTTCATGTTTTCAAAGTACTTTAATTAATGTTAGCACATTAATTATGTTAGCATAAATAATGTTAGCAAATTAATGTTAGCACATTTGAGCCTCATAACAATCCTAGGTAACTACTAGATGTATTATTATTTGGATCTTAAATGTGTCTGACCTAGAGTGTTCTTGTAATTGTATGCGTTTTTATGCCTTCACATGTTAAAGAGTATTTAATGAATTCCCTTTTAAATACACGTATGCTTCAGGTAGCTCCTAGGGGAGGAGGGTAAAATTCAGAACTGGTCAAATGGCTAGAACAAAATAATTCGATGTCACCTTGAGAAAAGGTCTCCGGGTGAATGTCTCAAGGATGTGTCTTGGGGCAAATACTATCCTGATCTGTTTGTCATTTTTAGCAATAATTTAGATAGAGTCAGAGTTGCTATGTTTATCAGATTTGCAGATGACACAAAGCTGAAGTGAATAGATAACAAAATGGCAGGATGCAAAAATATCTCAATGTGTTGGGTCAAATAGAATAAGATGATGCTATTAAAAATACACGTACAACCATGTACTTAGGTTTAAAAAGCCAGTCTCATAAGTACGAGATGGAAGTATGTGTCTGGATTTATATCAAGGTAAGCATAGTTTCCAGGACTAAAGAAAGAACACATCTGGATTATAATGTTCTAATCCAGGTTCTACATTTTAAGAAGGACATTAATAAAGTGGGAAGAAACCAGAGGAAGGTAGACACGAATGAAATTGTGCCATATTAGTAATAGCTGGATGAACCCAAGATCTTTAGAGGTAGGAATGCTTGTGGGAGGGCATGACTTTCTTCAAGTAGCCAAATAGTTGTAATGTGGAAGAAGGATTAGATTTATTCTGCTTGGTCCCAGAGGGCAAGACTGATAACAATGAGTAAAGTTGCATATAGGAAGGATTAGGGAATAAAAATTCCTTAGATTAGAGATCTCCCAAAATGAAAGGTGTTCTCTCACTTCCCCCCTCGCCCCCAAATGCACCACAATTTGTCAAGGGTGTTGTGGATGGGTTACTTGTATAGCTACAGGGTAGACTAGGTGGCATCTGAGGTTGCTTCCAAATCTGAAATTCTGCACTAGACATGAAATTAGATGCCCTCTCCTCTCACACATGGATTTACACAGATATTAGATGTTACCTTCAACCTCATTAAGAACTACTAGTTTAGAAATGTTATTATAATCAAGGAAACCGTTGTTGAGTTGTAGGAATGGGAAGGCATCCATTGCTTTCAATAGACCTAGGTGAGCACGTTGGCTATCTTCTTTCTATGGGACTCTCTGTAAGTCATATAGAATAGCAAGGGAAGCCCAGTTCTCTATGCTGGTGTTCTTAAGCTGCCCGTATCCTGTGACTAAAGAGCTAACAGTATTACTGGAGGGCAGAACAAGAGAGCCAGATGAGACCTCTTTCTGGCAGAGCATTGTAGATCAAGAAAGTAAATCTATATTTGTGTTCTCCTGTTTTGAGTGTGTCCATGGGAAACTCATAGACACTGTAAGCTGCAGTAAGCTGTCTAAGGTTTTAAGTACAGAAAGGAGAGGACATCAAAAGGCTTGGGGATGATTATGTCACAAGGTCAGTGACAGCTGCGTCCTTGACAATGTCTTCTGAGGGCTTCCCTATTTCCTTAGGAATACCTTTGTCAATATTAATGGGACTCTGATAGGAAATAGAACATTGACTTAGAAACAGGATATTGCTGATGCCTTCTTTCTTCCTTAACTGTAATAACTGATGAGTTCAAGGACAGGAAGTAAAAAGAGACATCAGAAACCTTTTTCTTTCCTCTTTAAATAGTGGCATGTGTCTCCTAACATCCAACTAGGATACCTCAGTGAATTGGGCAAGTTTGTGTAATCTTTGATTCCTCATTCTTTTTGACTCCACATATCCAGTCTTGACGACTGTCCCTCACTAATATTTCTAACCAGAATCCCCCTTTATCCACTTATATTGCAACCAACCAAATAGTCAATTAGCATTTATTGTCTACTAGGCAGTCAGATGGGGCAGCAGATAAAGCACTACCCGTACACTCAGGGAGTTCTGAGTCTATCTTTTTAATCTAAAATTTTTATTTAATTAATTAATTTAGAATATTTTCCCATGGTTATATGATTCATGTTCTTTCCTTCTCCTCCCCCCCCCAAAGCCGACATGCAATTCCACTGGATTTTACATGCATCATTGATCAAGACCTATTTCCCTATTATTGATAATTGCACCAGGGTGATCCTTTAGAGTCTCCATCCCCAATCATATCCCCATCAACCCATGTGATCTAGCAGTTGTTTTTCTTCTGTGTTTCTACTCCCACTTCTTTCTCTGGATGTGGATATCATCTTTCTCATGAGTCCCTCAGAATTCTCCTGGATAATTGCATTGTTGCTAGTAGAGAAGCCCATTACATTCGATTGTGCCACAGTGTATCAGTCTCTGTGTACAATGTTCTCCTGGTTCTGCTCCTTTCGCTCTGCATCAGTTCCTCGAGGTCGTTCCAGTTCCCATGGAATTCCTTTACTTTATTATTCTTTTGAGCACAATAGTATTCCATCACCAACATATACCACAATTTGTTCAGCCATTCCCCAATTGAAGGGCATCCCCTCATTTTCCACTTTTTGGCCACCACAAAGAGTGTAGCTATGAATATTCTTATACAAGTCTTTTTCCTTATTATCTCTTTGGGGTACAAACCCAGCAGTGCTATAGCTGGATCAAAGGGAAGACAGTCTTTTAGCACCCTTTGGGCATAGTTCCAAATTGCCCTCCAGAGTGGTTGGATTAATTCAGAGGGAGTTCTGAATCTAAATCTGGCCTTGGACATTTACTATCTGTGTGACTCTGACTAAGTGACTTAACCACTTTTTCCCCAACTATAAAACTGGGATAAAAGTAATGCTTACCTCATAGAGTTCTTTCATAATTAAATGAGATAATATTTGTAAAACATTTAGTACACTATTTGGAAAATAGTAGGTTGTTCTTTCCCCCTACTATGTGTCAGACACAGTGCTAGAGATACAAAGAAAAGAAATAAGCAAAAAGTCCCTGCTCTCAAGGGAGCTCATAGTCTAGGACTTTAGCTTTTGAATTATTACAATAACTTCTGAAACTGGGTCCCATACTCAATCAAATTCTATTCTGGATCCAATTCTTACAAAGAGAAAAAAAAGAATATTTTGGTGAAAATGATGCATACCCCACATGGAATTAAACACTTCTTTCAAGAGATTATAAAATAAAAGGATAAGAATTCTGAATCTAGTCTGATATTCATCTTAGATTTTGGAAAAGCAGTTTTCAAAGGAAAGTACAGAGGAAATATAAGTTCTCACTCACTACAAATAAAATTCTACAGATGAATTCAATTACAGAAAGACATTCAAGAGTGAAATTCTGAAGATGACAGAGAAACTACTTCAATTAAAGGGAAAACCAGAATTTATTTGGGAAGACTTATCTAGACACATTGGCAACTGACCAAGAAACTTATATATTACTTTATATTCAAATTTTATTTATTTTTTCCTCTCTTATTCCCACTCTCTTACTGAACCACGAAAACAAACATGAAATATAAAATTCTCATCATAAGTTTGCATAATCTGCCAAAACAAATGCCAACAATGGCTGTGCTATCATTATAGCCAAGTAGGATTGTATGTGTTTCTCTGAATTTTAAGGCCACTACTCTCTGACAGGAGGTGAGTGGAGTGTTTTATGTTCTGTCCTCTGGATTTGTGATTTACTGTTGCATTGACTGGAGTTCAAAAACCTTTTGAAGGTATTTTTCCCGACATTGACAACTTAGATTTTAAGAAGATATGTGCAGAAGATGGAAGCGAGGTCTGGGATCAGAAAGTTAATATAAGATCATGGCACTATTCTGTAAAAATAGCATCATAAAACTCAGAAAGTTTGGCAAAAGACACTTCCAACAAACTAGTGTTTAAAGCTATACTAGAAGAAAAAGTAGGATTAAAGGAGGAGGACCTTTACTTGGGAAAGGTATAATGATAATAGCTGAAAACAGAGAAGACAGTTGTATATGGATGGCCTGGGTTCAGCCCTGAGGGAGTAAGACCACCTAAAGTAAGAGTGAGGCTCTTTTTCTCACATTTTAGCTCTAAACTTCACCATAGGACCCAGCGGAAAATTTCTTAAAGTTTTCATTCGACTCATGTCTAGTGTTTACCAAAAGGGCAGGAAGAGTAGAGAGGTAGACAAGGAACAGTCTAGATCATATTTTGGATAGCTATTTTTTTCCACACAAAAGATATTTAAAATACAAATAAGGTTCAGAAATAAGCATTTTCAGAGGCACAAAACAAGATACAGTAACAGAATTGTTTTTATACTTTCCTGGGAAGTTATGATTTAAAGTCATTAAAATAGAATTATTTGAGAGATTGCAAAGTAGACACTTCACTTTTCTCCTTGACTCTTCATTGTCCAAATCCTTCCAGGTTCCTGAATTCTAATAAGAGAAGCCAAGAGCAGAGTTTCTCCCCTCATTGGTGGTTATCTCAGATTCCAACTCCTCACCCCCTTAATGACAGTCAGCTGTGACTAAGAGACACCGATTCTGTCACAAAGTTGTTTCCAAAGCTAAGCGTGTCCACCTAAGAGATTGCTATGTAGA